>NC_041386.1:539656189-539812380 GCF_002162155.2 Triticum dicoccoides | reverse complement strand
CCAGCCCACCTGGGGCTGGTCCCCTCTCACACTTGGCCCACACAACCCTCTGGGGCAGGTAGTCCCACCTGGTGGACCCCCGGGACCCTCCCGGTGGTCCCGGTACGTTACCGATAGCACCCAAAACTTTTCCGGTGACCAAAACAGGACTTCCCATATATAAATCTTTACCTCCGGACCATTCCGGAACTCCTCGTGATGTATGGGATCTCATCCGGGACTCCGAACAACATTCGGTAACCACGTATATCTATTCCCTATAACCCTAGCGTCATCGAACCTTAAGTGTGTAGACATTACGGGTTCGGGGACCATGCAGACATGACCGAGACACCTCTCCGGCCAATAACCAATAGTGGGATCTGGATACCCATGTTGGCTCTCACATGTTCCATGATGATCTCATCGGATGAACCACGATGTCGAGGATTCAATCAATCCTGTATTCAATTCCCTTTGTCTAGCGGTACGATACTTGCCCGAGATTCGATCGTCGGTATCCCGATACCTTGTTCAATCTCGTTACCGGCAAGTCTCTTTACTCGTTCCATAACACATCATCCCGTGATCAACTCCTTGGTCACATTGTGCACATTATGATGATGTCCTACGAGTGGGCCCAGAGATACCTCTCCGTTACACGGAGTGACAAATCCTAGTCTCGATTCGTGCCAACCCAATAGATACTTTCGGAGATACCTGTAGTGTACCTTTATAGACACCCAGTTACGTTGTGACGTTTGGCACACCCAAAGCACTCCTACGGTATCCGGGAGTTGCACAATCTCATGGTCTAAGGAAATGATACTTGACATTAGAAAAGCTTTAGCATACGAACTACACGATCTTTGTGCTAGGCTTAGGATTGGGTCTTATCCATCACATCATTCTCCTAATGATGTGATCCCGTTATCAACAACATCCAATGTCCATGGTCAGGAAACTGTAACCATCTATTGATCAACGAGCTAGTCAACTAGAGGCTTACTAGGGACATGGTGTTGTCTATGTATCCACACATGTATCTGAGTTTCCTATCAATACAATTCTAGCATGGGTAATAAACGATTATCATGAACAAGGAACTATAATAATAATCAATTTATTATTGCCTCTAGGGCATATTTCCAACAGTGCATTACCGAGAGGGCCCAGAGATACCTCTCCGATACACGGAGTGAAAAATACTAATCTCGATCTATGCCAACTCAACAAACACCATCGGAGACACCTATTGAGCATCTTTATAATCACCCAGTTATGTTGTGACGTTTGATAACACACAAGGTGTTCCTCCGGTATTCGGGAGTTGCATAATCTCATAGTCAGAGGAATATGTAAAAGTCATAAAGAAATCAATAGCAATAAAACTAAATGATCATTATGCTAAGCTAACGAATGGGTCTTGTCCATCAAATCATTCTCTAATGAAGTGATCCTGTTCATCAAATGACAACACATGTCTATGGTTAGGAAACTTAACCATCTTTGATTAACGAGATAGTCAAGTAGAGGCATACTAGGGACACTCTGTTTGTCTATGTATTCACACAGGTACTAAGTTTCCGGTTAATACAATTCTAGCATGAATAATAAACATGTATTATGATATCAGGAAATATAAATAACAACTTTATTATTGCCTCTAGGGCATATTTCCTTTAGTCTCCCACTTGCACTAGAGTCAATAATCTAGTTCACATCGCCATGTGATTCAAACACCAATAGTTCACATCACCATGTGATTAACACCCATATTTCACATCACCATGTGACCAACACCCAAAATGTCGTGGTTTTGTCACGGCAGATGTCCTCGTGAAAGGACTTAGTTGTGGAGCCATCGCAACGGGTTAGCTTGAAGGGGTTAAAGCGGACACAGGGACGCAAGAGAGTTTATAATAGTTCGGCCCCTTCGATGAAGGTAAAAGCCTACGTCTAGTTGTGATGGAATTGATGGGGTTTCGATGACTAGGGAGAAAACAAGCTTTGCCTAAGTCTCGAGTTGTTGTCTGTTGTCCTAAACCACCGCCGGGTCGTCCCCTTATATACACGGGTGACGCCCGCCGGTTCACAAAGTCCCAATACCGGCTCATAGATGTGTCCGGTTTGGTCTCTACTTATTCCTAACTTACAATACAAGTTACATACCAACGCCGGTTTAGGGCTACAGGCCTTGAACCAACTATGGGCCTTGAGCCCTCATCTGCCTTCTTGGGCTTTAACATAGTTAACTACTGACGAAGTTAATCCGGCCCAGATAGGCCGGTTTACGCCCAGTAGTGATATCCCCAACATTAGGCCCCAGATTGATTTGAACAGGTTCATGTCAATCCTTAGCAAAAATCTGCATCTTCAACATCTTCTTGTAGTTTGTTGAACCGCCGTGGTGTCATCTTCTCTGGTCGTTGTAAACCGGCGTGACGTCTCCTGTTATAAAGAAACTTTATCCATGATACCTTTTTTGTTTAATAGGTCTGCGACAATCGAGGCGACAGCTTCGTTTCCAAACCCACGTTCCCTTGATTTTCGCGCCTGACACATGTCCCTTGCCTTATAAATAGGACCAAAGGGTCATTTCTTTTTCCCCTTCATGCCCTTTTGCTTCGTCTTCCCTGCGTCGTCCAGCTTCGGAGCTCCGCCGCCGTTGACGACCTCTGCTCCAACCTTGGCCGCTGCATCACCCTGATTGTTCCAGAGCATCGCGGCGACCTTCTGCTTCTTCCTCGGCTCCGGTGAGTTCTTCACCTTTTCCTCCGTATATCCGTTCTAGGGTTTCCAAGTTCTTCCGTGTTCATCGTCTGCTTCGTACTCATATGATAGATCTTAGATGAACCTGTGAACCTTTGCTCTGTGTAGCGGTAGTTTTTAGCATCCGCCCTCACTTACATGCCTCAAGACCATAGATCTACCTGTATCTCTGCCCATTGATTCGGTACTGTTCTTTTTTGAACCTTGAATATTTTCCTTCTTTTCTAAACTTGCTTCAGATCCATCGCTATAGAGAAATCTTGTGAAATCTGTTTCTGTACATTTACCCATCGGCAATCTCAACTGTTTTAATGCTTAGATCCGGTGGTTTAACTTGGTGTAGAAAAAATTAACAAACCGGTATATACCATTAGTCCCCTTGTTGAACCGCCAGATGCTGTTGCTTCATAAAACTCCGGTTTAGATAGAGATGTCTCCAGTTTAACATTGTACATACCAGTGTACTTTAATCAATGCATTCTTGAACCGGAATCACCTATCTTGTAGATCTCATCATGGCAAGCAAGTATATGAGTGCAACTGGGTTCCTTCTCGCGTTACAGAGACTCAACTGAACAATTTAGTCCTGATCGGCACTTTAGGCAGCAAAAATACCATCCATTCGAGGCTCCCTGGCAAAGAATGCCCTCCCACACCTCAAGAAGGAGAGGTCGTCGTTTTCGTAGATCACTTAGCCCGGGGCTTTAAGCCGCCCGGTTCTAAATTTTACCGGGATGTTTTGGCCGATTTTCAACTCTGCCCACAAGACACTGGCCCCAACTCTGTTACAAACATGTGTCACTTCCAAGTGCTCTGTGAGGTGTTCTTTCAAGAGGAGCCCACAGTTGAGTTGTTCAGAGACTGCTTCCATCTAAACCGCCGTACTGAGTTTACTGACGGTTCCAATACGGAATTGGGTGGTGTGGCGATTCAGAAAAGGAAAGAGGTCACATATCCTCACGCCAAACTGCACAACCACCCCAAAGAGTGGAATCAAACATGGTTCTATTGCAAAGACACCTCCCCTGCTGGTGAGAATCCTTTGCCTGGCTTTCGTCCGGAGTGGCTTAGCAATACACACCCCTTTCCGCAAAGGTTGACTGCCAAGGAGAGAAGCAAATACGCTCCTCAACTGTCCAAGCTCAGAGCCTTCATGGCCAATGGTCTAACAGGGGTTGATCTTGCTCGCTGTTGGATATCGTGGAGCATACTGCCCCTTAGCCAGCGCTCCGGTTTGATGTGCGAGTATACTGGCAGTGTTGATGACCCACTGCAACATGCTAACATCCAGCTCACCGACGAAGAAATCATAGAGGCTGTGAATAAAATGCTGAATGAACCAGAACACGTCTGTGCTCGAACCGGCCTTCTTCCCTTCTGTGCCACCAACAAACCGCCAGCTGTAAGAGCTTGATTTTTCTTTTTACTGAACCTGTTATTGATATATCTGGTCATTGTTTAATATCAATGTCTGTTTAAACAGGGTAATGATCCGTTTTGGAGCAAGAAGCTTTCCCAGGAGAAGCCAGAAAAAATAGACAAACCGGACCGACCAACCCGGCCAAACACTAAAGTCGTGAAACGGCCTGCTCATAAGAAGAAAACCACTGCATCTTCTGATCCGGCCCCTGATGATGATGTGGGTAATCTGGACCTTGAGGTAGAGCTTGACTCACTTGGCTTATTTTTCATGCACCTTATTGATGATGATATTTGTCAGGATGATGCCGAAGCCAGCCACGCTGATGCTGTAGAGGTAATTACTCTCTCTTCCGATTCAGACCCTTTGCCTTCCCTAAAAATCCGTCAGGCAAACCGGAAGGTTAAATTTTCTCATCCTCTTGCTTACTTGGATCCCAAATTTCTTATGAAGACCCAACAACACGAAGCTCGCCGCACAACCCGGCACAGCGGCCAGGTAGTTACCTCCGCCGATTTACCGAACAATCCGGTTCGGAAACGCCATTCAGAGGTCTCTAATTTGCTTGTCAGTGCTTGTCCTAAAGCGGGCTATTTTCGTCAACCTCTTAATCCATCTGACTCTGATTATCAGGTTACTTCCCACTCATCCTCTGGCGAGTCATCGTCTACTCAGCTGCCACCGCTCAAAATGGTACTTGGGTAAGCTATAGTTATCATAATATTTCTGGTACATCACCTTGTAACATATGCTGTATTTGACTTTGTTATTCCTTTCAGGGCCAAGCCTAGGCCGAGCAAGAAGGCTCGCCTGGATAAAGCGGCCGAGGAGGACACCGTCCCTGAACCGGGTAAAACACCAGATCTTGAAGCGGCTATTGATGAAGATATACCCAATGATCCACCACATCAGGATGATGATTTGATTGCTGAAGAAAGGCCTATTGACACCTCAGGCCCTGTCAACCAGCCCACAAGCCCCATCCGGTTTGGGAGATCTACCAGTCCATCCCAGCATGCTGACAAACGGACTGCACCAGTGCAAACCGGTGATGCTAAGGATGATGAAGTTGTAATTACTGGTATTGGCCGCACAGAGCCCAACAATCCTGTTGTTTTATCCAAGCATACCACCAAAGAAGAATTTGCTGCCATGGGCAAAGGCAAGTGGAATGTTGACTTGGCGACCTATGCTGCTCTGAATGCCCAAGATCTTCATTCTGGCTACCTGAACCGGCTGTATACCAGCCGTGATTATGAAGCTGGTCTGGTGAATATGATGAAAGAGAAATTTGAGGTAACTTTCATGTATTTTTTCCTGCTTGGATATTTCAATCTTGTTAACTCTCCTAGCCCCCAAGGGCCGGTTTAGAATCTTCATCCAAACCAGGACTTGCTAATATAAATCCCAATGCTTCAGAATTCGCCAATGTAGCCCCCATGGGCCGGTTTAACTTAGTGTAGTTAAACCGGGACTTTAAGTAATTGAGATCGCCGCATCAGAATATATTCGAGCAAATAACCATTAGCCCCCAAGTGCCAAGTTGAATACTTGTATTGGTCTTGGGACTTTATAATCAAGTGGAATATGAAGAACAAATAGGCATTAGCCCCCAAGCGCCAAGTGCATAACTTGTTATGTGGTTGGTGCTTCAATTCTTACACTACTTGCTGAATCATATAACTGTCTGTATGCAGGCTGAGCTGAAGACAAAAGAAAACCAAGTCGCCGATCTCCAAGAAAATCTGAAGTGCCAACAAGCTGAAACCTCCAAAGCAAAAGAGGAATTAACCAGCGCTTTAAGCGCCATGGAACAGCTTAAGAAGGGCTTCAAGAAGAAGTGGGCGGATTGGGCCACTGAAAAATCCGCTTTAACCAAACGAGCAGAAGATGCCGAGGCTGCACTGAAACCGGTGGTGGACGAACTGACCAGCATAAAGCGGCAAGGTCATGTCATGACCGCTGCTATCTTTGTTAAGCTGGTTTGATTTCTGGATTGATTCGGCCGTCTTATAGAGCTGCCGGTTTGTTAACCCTTTGTAATATTTCAGGGACATGCATTGGTCACTTGGGGTCAGATGTGCGGAAGAAATTGAAAGCCGCCTACACCTTGACCGAACAACTGTACACTAGTGCACAGCGGATCATCTCTGCTGCATCCCACAACAATCCGGCGCCCACTTTGATTTAGGACACTCTGAAGAGACTGTCGATGCTTCCTGCCCGGGTTGAAGAGCTGAAGAAATCTGCTGCTCGAACCGGTGCAATCAACGCCTTAATCCGGGCAAAAGCTTGGGTGCCGGATTTTGATCCTGTTGAAGCGGCTCAGGGATATCCCATCTTGAAAGAAGATGGGTCAGAGTTTAGTGAAGCGGATCTGCGAGCAATAAACCGGGAGGTGCATCCGCTAGCTTGTCAATTGGTTGAAGAAGCAGACTTGTCTCATTATCAAGCCCAATATGACAACCAAAACAAGCGAGTAGTTGCACCCATCCCTGAAGTGGAAAACCTTATCCCTCCAATCCATAAGCATACTTACGCTCCCAATATTGAACCGTCGTTGCTGATCCATGATGAAGCTGTCTTTCAAGCATTAATGGGAATCGACTGGACAACTATTGATTTCCAGCCGCTGGGTAGAGAAGTTGAAGTTGAAGCGGCACGGGATGACCCACAACCATCAGGCCAGGCTGGTGACCAAGCTTGAACCGGAAGCCGGTTTGAACTGCTTCTCCTTTGCGAAAAAAACAATGATCTTATTTTGGGCACCGTGTTGCCTTGTAATAGGCTAGCCGATACTCTTAATTTTGATATGCCTTCGTCCATAATTACTGCAATTTGTTCTTCCATTGGGTGATGAACTTTCCAAAGTATTTTCTACAATACAAAAAATCTTAAAGTGCCACCGCGGTTGTACCGTCAGGTGGAGTATGATGTCTGCATATATGAAATCAAAATATCTGAAATTTAAGCATATTATCAAATCTTTGGGATACATAATACCTGCCATCGTTGGGCATGAAGTTGGCTTGGCCAATCTTGAAGTGGAGGTTTATAAACCCACACTGTTGGAGGAGATAGCAGCTCCTGTATATATATAATGCCGGTTTACCATGTAAACCGTGCCGGGTTATAATAAAACACCATATTACTCCGTAATAGGATGTTAATAAAAAATCAAACCGGGCAAATAGTCTCCGGATTAAAAATGAACCGTGTTCCGTCAATTGACAGTTTGAACTGGTTTAAAAGGTTGTTGGTTTAAAAAACGCAACAAAAAGAAAGAAATATCTATCAAAGAAAATTGTGAAGCAAAGGCAATGATAAAACCGTTTGCAAAAAGAGGCTTATTTGAGCCGATCAGATGGCGTTACCATGGTCGGACACGACCAAGCTCCCGATAGGTGTAGCTATGGTTCAAGTCAGCCAGGTCCCCAAATGAAACCGTGGCATTTATGCCGATCAAGAGGTGTGGCAATGGTTCGGGTTCGACCAAGCCCCCAAGTGATTTTGTAGCCTTAGGCCGATCAAGAGGCGTGACTGGTTCAGACTTGACCATGTCCCCAAGTGATCTGGTGGCTTTCGCCTATCAAAAGGTGTTGCATTGGTTCGGATACGACCAAGCCCCCAAGTGATCTGGTGGCTTTCGACTAAAAAAAGGTGTTGCATTGGTTCGGATACGACCAAGCCCCCAAGTGATATTACATGATGTTTTGAAAAGCTAACTCAAGGGGTAAACCGGAGGCCGCTTTAGAACAACTCCGTGTAACCACACATGATGTAAAAGAACAGATACCCCGCTTTAGCTGAGGTTCCGGTTTATTATATTAATCATAATATATACATCGTCGTAATATGTACATAAGTAGAGCCAATGGCTCAGGTATAGTAAGGCCGAAGATGAGCTATGTTCCACGGCCTGTTGGTCTCCTCCTCCGATGTACGTGAGTCTTTATGCTCTCGAATATCGATCAGATAGTATGACCCGTTGTGCAGATTCTTGATGACCACGAAAGGTCCCTCCCATGGTGGGGATAACTTATGCATATCAGTCTGATCTTGGATGAGCCGAAGCACCAAATCTCCCTCTTGAAAGGTTCTGGTTCTAACTCGGCGACTGTGATAACGACGAAGATCCTGTTGGTAAATCGCCTAGCGAGCAGCTGCTATGTCACGCTCTTTATCCAACCGGTCCAAAGCATCTTGCCGTGTTGTCTCGTTGTCCGCTTCAACATAAGCCGCCACACGAGGTGAATCATGACGGATATCACTAGGGAGAACCGCCTCCACTCAATAGACCATGAAGAATGGTGTGTATCCCGTTGATCTGTTGGGTGTGGTATTGATGCTCCATAACACAGATGGTAACTCTTCTACCCAACAACCCGGTGTTCTTTGCAAAGGAACCATAAGTCGGGGCTTGATGCCTCTCAAGATCTCTTTATTAGCCCTTTCTGCTTGACCATTGGACTGTGGGTGCGCTACGGATGAAACGTCAAGCCGGATGTGCTCCCTTCGCAGAACTCCTTCATGGCACCCTTTGACAAATTGGTACCATTATCTATGATGATACTGTGTGGAAAGCCAAACCAGAAAATCACTTTTTTTATGAATTGAACCGCCGTGGCCGCATCACACTTGCTAACAGGTTCTGCCTCCACCCACTTTGTAAACTTGTCAACCGCCACCAGGAGGTGGGTCTTCTTATCTTTGGACCTTTTGAAAGGCCCAACCATATCCAGCCCCCAAGTCGCAAATGGCCAAGTAATTGGAATCATTCTCAATTCTTGAGCCGACACATGAGCACGTCTTGAAAACTTTTGGCAACCGTCACATCGTCTGACCAGATCTTCTGCGTCAGCATGAGCAGTTAACCAATAGAAGCCATGGCGGAACGCTTTAGCCACCAAAGATTTCGAACCGGCGTGGTGACCACAATCTCCTTCGTGGATCTCACGCAAAATTTCACAGCCTTCTTCAGGAGACACACAGCGTTGAAACGCCCCTGATACACTGCAATGATGCAACTCGCCATTGATAATAGTCATGGACTTGGACCGTCGGATTGTCTGTTGGGCCAGAGTCTCATCCTCTGGTAACTCGCCCCGGTTCATGTACACCAGGTAAGGAAGCGTCCAATCCGGAATGACATGAAGAGCTGCCACCAATTGAGCCTCCGGATCAGGAATAGCCAAATCCGCTTCACCAGGGAGCTTGACCGACGGGTTGTGCAGCACATCCAGAAAAACATTGGGCGCGACCGGTTTGCGCTGAGAGCCCAGCTGGCTTAAAGCGTCCGCCGCTTCATTCTTCCGTCGGTCCACGTGGTCCACCTGATAGCCTTTAAAGTGACCTGCAACAATATCCACCTCACGACGATATGCTGCCATGAGTGGGTCCTTGGAATCCCAAGTGCCAGATACTTGTTGAGCCACGAGGTCCGAGTCACCGAAGCACTTATCTCGACTTATATTCATCTCCTTAGCCATCTGGAGACCATGGAGCAAGGCTTCATACTCAGCTGCATTGTTAGTACAAGGGAACATTAAGCGGAGAACGTAACAAAACTTATCACCTCGTGGGGAAGTTAATACGACTCCAGCCCCCGAGCCTTCCAATTGCCTGGATCCGTCAAAATGGATGGTCTAATATGTGTGATCCGGCTTTTCTTCAGGTGCTTGCAGTTCCGTCCACTCATTGATAAAATCAACAAGTGCTTGAGACTTAACCGTCGTCCGAGGCACATACTTCAACCCGTGCGGCCCAAGCTCTATAGCCCACTTGGCAATCCGGCCAGTCGCTTCCCGGTTCTGGATGATATCCCCCAAGGGAGCAGAGCTGACCACTGTAATGGGGTGCCCTTGGAAGTATTGCTTAAGCTTCCGGCTTGCCATAAAAACTCCGTATACCAGCTTCTGCCAATGTGGATACTTTTGCTTGGACTCAATGAGTACCTCGCTGATATAATAAACCGGACATTGAACCGGATGCTCCTTGCCTAACTCTTTTCGCTCCACCACAATAGCCACGCTGACTGCACAAGCATTAGCAGCAACATATAGCAGTAACGGCTCCTTGTCAATGGGAGCGGCGAGCACAGGCGGATTGGCCAATTGCCGCTTTAAGTCCTCAAATGCTTCATCAGCAGCGGAACTCCAGACGAATTGATCCATCTTCTTCAACATCTGATACAAAGGGATTGCCTTCTCACCAAGGCGGCTGATAAACCGGCTTAACGCGGCAATCCGGCCTGCCAGGCGTTGAACATCATTGATACACTTCGGTCTAGCCAGGGAGGTGATGGCTATGATCTTCTCCAGATTAGCCTCGATTCCCCTGTTGGACACCAGAAAACCCAATAACTTGCCAGCCGATACACCAAAGACACACTTGGCCGGATTAAGCATCATCTTGTACGTCCTCAGGTTATCAAAGGTTTCCTTCAAGTCGTCAACCAGATTCTCCTTCTCCCTTGACTTAACCACGATATCATCCACGTAAACATGTACATTACGGCCAATCTGCTTGTGAAGACAATTTTGTACACACCGTTGATAAGTTGCCTAGGCACTCTTGAGCCCAAAGGGCATAGACACATAGCAGAAGGCTCCAAAGGGAGTTATGAATGCCATCTTCTCCTGGTCCTTAACTGCCATTTTGATCTGATGATAGCCAGAATATGCATCCAAAAAACTCAAACGCTCACAATCCGCCGTAGCATCAATAATTTGATCAATACGGGGGAGGGAAAAAGGATCTGCCGGACAAGCCTTATTAAGATCTGTGTAATTCACACGCATGCGCCAGGTGCCGTTTTTCTTAAGGACCAGCACTGGATTGGCAAGCCACTCAGGGTGGAAAACTTCAATAATAAAGCCAGCTGCTAACAGCCTGGCTACCTCTTCTCCAATCGCCTTGCGTCTTTCTTCGTTAAACCGGCGGAGGAACTGTTTCACCAGTTTGTATTTAGGATCCACATTAAGGGTGTGCTCAGCGAGTTGCCTCGGTACACCTGGCATGTCAGAGGGCTTCCATGCAAAAATGTCCCGATTCTCACGGATGAACTCGATGAGCGCGCTTTCCTATTTCGGATCCAAGTTGGCACTGATGCTGAACTGCTTGGACGAATCACCAGGCACAAAGTCAACAAGCTTAGTTTCAGCCGCCGATTTGAACTTCAGGGCTGGATCATGCTCCGTAGTTGGCTTCTTTAATGGAGTCATGTCTACCGGATCAACATTGTCCTTATAATACTTCAGCTCCTCGGTGGCACAAACCGACTCTGCGTAGGCCGTATCTCCTTCCTTGCACTCCAAAGCAATTTTACAGCTTCTGTGAACCGTTATTGTCCCCTTGTGACCCGGCATCTTGAGCTGCAAGTACACATAACAGGGCCGTGCCATAAACTTGGCGTAGGCCGGTCGCCCAAACAGGGTGTGATATGGACTTTGGATTTTCACCACTTCAAACGTCAATGTTTCCGACCTGGAATCATGATCATCTCCAAAGGCCACTTCCAGAGCTATCTTACCAATAGGATATGCTGACTTGCCAGGTACCACACCGTGGAACACCGTATTGGACGGTTTGAGATTTTTATCTGTTAGTCCCATACGACGGAAGGTCTCATAGTATAAGATATTAATGCTGCTCCCTCCATCCATGAGCATCTTGGTGAACTTGTAACCTCCCACCTGAGGCGCCACCACCAGAGCCAACTAACCCAGATTATCAAACTGGGGAGGGTGATCCTCTCTGCCCCATATGATTGGCTGTTCAGACCAGCATAGATAACGGGGCACGACCGGTTCAACAGAGTTGACTGCCCGCCTCTGAACCTTCTGGTCTCGCTTGTCCAAGCTAGTGGTGAAGACATGGTACTGCCCACTATTCAACTGCTTTGGGTTGCTCTGGTAACCCGACTGTTGCTGCTGCTGGTTGTAACCACCCTGATTATTTTGATTATTTTGATTGTTATGTCCGCCCGGATTACCATTAAATCCTGAACCGGAATTTCCTCCACCGTAACCCGGCCCGGATCCTGAGCCACTGCCGGAGTCGTGATCATACCGGAAAGCATTAGAATTCTTGAACTCCTGCATAATGAAGCAATCCTTCCAAAGGTGGTTTGCTGGCACCTCCTTCTTCCCATGCTTTGGACAGGGCTGGTTCAATAGATAATTTAAGCGGTCCGGGTTAGGGTTAGGCGCTCCACCACGATTCGGCAGTTTACCCTTGCGTCGCTGACCCTTGTCCTGCGTGTTGGTATTAGCCACGAAGTCCATGTTGCCATCCGCTTTACGCTTGCCTCCGCTACCGTTACCTACCGAGTGATGCTGCTGACCTTTGGAGTTGTTGTTCCTCTTTCCCTTCCCTGCCTTGTCATCATCAGATTCGGGATCCTTGGTACTATCAGAATCAGCATACTTTACCAAAGCAGCCATGAGGGTCCCCATGTAAGTGCAATGGCGCTTCATTCTTCCCAACTTCAGCTTTAGGGGCCCAAACCGGCAGTTGCCTTCTAGGGTTAGGACTGCAGTGTCAACGTTGATGCGTTCTGATGAATGCAACACTTGTGAGACCCGACGCACCCAATGAGTCGTTGATTCTCCTTCCTCTTGGACGCAGGCAGCTAAGTCCACTATCGACATAGGCTGCTTACATGTATCCTTGAAGTTACTGATAAACCGGGCTCGTAATTGGGCCCATGAACTGATAGAATTGGCTGGTAAGCTTTTTAACCAAGTGCGGGTCGTTCCTTCAAGCATCATGGTGAAGTACTTCGCACATGCCGCATCATCCACATCAAGCATCTCCGTGGCCATCTCATAGCTCTCCACCCACGTCTTTGGGGGTTGATCCACCGTGTAATTTGGTACCTTGCGTGGGCCCTTGAAATCCTTGGGCAGGCGCACATTGCGTAAAGTGGGGACAAGGCAAGGCACCCCCAAAGAACTAGAAGTAACACCGGGTTCGACCGAGATAGTTGGACGAACCGGCATAAGCTGCCGAGCCTGATACTGTGCGGCTAACTCGGCCTCCCTGCGCGCTCGGGCCCGGTCCACCACTTCCTGAGCGTTATCAGCACCACCCGCCGGGTTGTTGCCGCGGGGTGCTCCACGTTGTTCATTACTTGAGACTGTCGGTTCATCCATACGCCTACTATAGCTCCGGCTTGGACGAGGGGTCGAGTGGATCCGGTCGCGGCTGTACGAGTATGCTTCCTGTTGGACTAAAGCTGTCCTAAGAAGCTCCTTGACCCGTCGCATCTCTACCGCATGCGGTGGGTCACCTTCAATTGGAATGGCCTCCAGCCGTGCAGCAGCGGCAACGAGATTGTCCATCGGGTTGGAGTAGTGACCCGGAGGTGTTGAAACAGCCTGAGGTATAACAGTGTTTTGGCGAGGCAGATCCATCGGACGGGGCTGAACCGGCGCGCCGGTCCCAGGAGCTTCTACCCGGTTTCCCTCCAGCGATTACTGGTTCCTGCTCCTGGGGTGTTGAAAAGGTCTCTGGCCTCGAAAACCGAAGGCAAACGGGATCGGTACTTCCTCTTCATGACTTCATGTGACGTGTTCTGGTCCAACATGAGCCTGTAGGCTTGTGCGTCTAAAGCGGCCCGCTCTGTGGTCATCCTGGCATTCTCAGCTGCCAGGTCCACCTTGGCCTGGGTGATCTGTTCCTTCACCTTTGCAATCTCCGCGTTGTGGACGTCCTGATCCGCCGGGCTAGCTTCTGCCATAAGCACAGCCAACGTATCAAATAGATCTGATAGAACTTGAGCCGGCGGGCGTACAGAGCTTCCTGCCCCGGCAGCTGTTGCCGCTACTGAACCGGAGGTTATTGGCACAGCAGTCGACGAATGAAGCGCTGCTTGTGTGCCGGCCATGAATATTCCAACTCAGTTGGGTAGATCAGAGGGGTCCAGAATACTGTCACCATCGAAACAGCCCCCAATCCGGCCATCTTGTAGCTGATATAGAGATTCGGTTTCTCCGGTTGATGACTCGTCGCCGGAATAAACGACGGTCTCGCCGCGAGATTCCGATCCATCCTCATAACTTCCTCCATGGATGACTCCCACGAAGGCACGCTTCACGGCCGGTTTAACCCGGGCGGATCGCGCATGCTGAGCCGTTTTGACGAGGTCGGTGCAGATGTTCGGCTCAGGGCCCGGTTCACCGATCTTGCCGATGAAAACGTGTATGCCGCCAAAGGGGACCCGGTACCCGTACTCAACTGAGCCGGCCTCGGGGCCCCAGCCTGCATCATCGATGTAGAGCTTGCCGCGTCGACTCTTAGTCATCCGGCCCACAGCGTAGCCCTCGAGTCCTTCAAAGCAGCCCTCCAAGAACTTGAAACCATCGTGCGATAGCCCCACGGTGGGCGCCAACTGTCGTGGTTTTGTCATGGCAGATGTCCTCGTGAAAGGACTTAGTCGTGGAGCCATCGCAACGGGTTAGCTTGAAGGGGTTAAGGCGGACACAGGGACGCAAGAGAGTTTATACTAGTTCGGCCCCTTCGATGAAGGTAAAAGCCTACGTCTAGTTGTGATGGAATTGATGGGGTTTCGATGACTAGGGAGCAAACAAGCTTCACCTAAGTCTCGAGTTGTTGTCTGTTGTCCTAAACCGCCGCCGGGTCGTCCCCTTATATACACGGGTGACGCCCGTCGGTTCATAGAGTCCCAATACCGGCTCATAGATGTGTCCGATTTGGTCTCTACTTATTCCTAACTTACAATACAAGTTACATACCAATGCCGGTTTACGGCTACAGGCCTTGAACCGACTATGGGCCTTGAGCCCTCATCTGCCTTCTTGGGCTTTAACATAGTTAACTACTGACGAAGTTAACCCGGCCTAGATAGGCCAGTTTATGCCCAGTAGTGATATCCCCAACACAAAGGGTTTACTAGAGTCAATAATCCAATCCACATCGCCATGTGATTAACTTCTAAAGAGTACTAAGGTGTGATCATGTTTTGCTTGTGAGAGTAGTTTAGTCAGCGGGTCTGCCATATTCAGATCCGTATGCATTTTGTAAATTTCTATGTCTACAATGCTCTGCATGGAGATACTCTAGCTAATTGCTCCCACTTTCAATATGTATCCAGATTGAGACTCAGAGTCATCCAGATATGTGTTAAAGCTTGCATCGACATAACTCTTTACGATAAACTCTTTATCACCTCCATAACCGAGAAATATTTCCTTAGTCTTCTAAGGATAATTTTGACCGTTGTCCAGTGATCCACTCCTGGATCAATATCGAACCCCCTTGCCAAACTCATGGCAAGGTACACAATAGGTTTGGTACACAACATAGCATACTTTATAGAACCTATGGCTAAGGCATAGGGAATGACTTTCATTCTCTTTCCATGGTCATGTTATGAGTCTTACTCAACTTTACACCTTGCAATAAAGGCAAGAACTCCTTTAGCTGTTCCATTTTGAACTACTTCAAAATATTGTCAAGGTATGTACTCATTGAAAAAAAACTCTTATCAAGCGTCTTGATGTATCTCTATAGATCTTGATGCCCAATATGTAAGAAGCTTCACCGAGGTATTTCTTTGAAAAACTCCTTTCAAACACTCCTTTATGCTTTCTAGGGAATTCTACATCATTTTCAATCAACAATATGCCATTCACATATACTTATCAGAAAGGTTGTAGTGCTCCCACTCACTTTATTGTAAATACAGGCTTCGCCGCAAGTCTGTATAAAACTATATGCTTTGATCAACTCATCAAAGCGTATATTCCAACTCCGAGATGCTTGCACCAGTCCATAGATGGATCGCTGGAGCTTGCACTACTAGAAAAAGGGCTATAGATGGGATTGACACTAATGGCGCACCAGACAAGCGGTGCGCCATTAGTATATACTAATGGCGCACCACCTTATGATACGCCATTAGAGTTGAAACTACTAATGGCGCACCTAGCCCAGGGTGCGCCATTAGTATCAAAAAAAATTGAACTAGTGCGCCTGTCCAAACATACTAATGGCGCATCCAGACACAGTGCGCCATTACTAGTTGTAACTAGTAATGGCGCACCTGACGGAAAGTACGCCACTAATGTTGTTTTTTATTATATTTTTTATTCATTTTTTTGCAAAACTACTAATGGCGCACTGTTCCATGGTGCACCATTACTAGTTTAAACTAGTAATGGCGCACTGTGGAACAGTGCGCCATTAGTATGTTTTTTTTGCAAAACTACTAATGGCGCACCACCAGAAGGTGCGCCATTAGCAACCTGGATTACTAATGGCGCATTTAGAGTTGGTGTGCCATTAGTAAATGGGCAACAACAAGATATTTTAGACAGCCTCTCCTACCCACACTCACTTTCTCCCCACTTCATTCTCTCCTCCTCCTTGTCTCGGGTGCCTCCTCTTTTTCACCTCATTTCCACCATAGATTCATTCAATTTAAGTGGTTAAATTACCTTGTTTTGATAGGTAAGTAAGGGGGAAGCTATATTTATGTTGTTCTCCCTACAACAATGTGCACATGCACTTTTTATGGCCTAGCTAGATCTATGTATGTTCGTGGTGTTACATATGTTTGTGGTGTTGCATATGTGTTTGTGTTTGGAGGTGTACCGGTATTTGAAATGCGATAGTTGCCAATATTTTGCCGGAATGTTGATTCATTTCCGTTTTGGCGAGAATTTTGGCATTAAGCATTCTTTTTTGTCCTATTTTTAGGGAAAGTCATGCCAAATTTTTTCTTGGTTCTAAAATATCGTTTTGCTCTACCCCGCAGGCGACCATGGTCCGCACGATGACCGAAGGCATCGTGAATAGGTTTTTGAGGTCCGCGAAGGCCGAGATGCTTCAAAAGAACGAGACGGAGATAAGATGTCCGTGTTGAAGATGCAAGCTGAAGAGCCTTATTGCGGACCCGGATTCCGGGAAGGTGCGGGACAACGTGCTCTTGCGTGGTTTCATGGATGGCTATCGGTGGCAAGGTGATGAAGATGACTATGAAGTCGTCCATGGGGGCCGGGCAAGAAATGAGGAAGGGTAGCAAGACAACCACCGCGGCTCGGGCGGGCGAGAAGACGAAGAATCCCCAGCAGATGATCATGACGGTGATGCTGTACACAGTCATCATGTAGAAGATGCAGGACATGATGATGAGGAAGATGCCGGAGCAGACGACAGGCATGATCATGAAGATGATGATGCCGGCGGAGCAGACGACGCTGGACCATCGATGGGCTGGGTGCAGGACCCTCATATTCAAGAGCTGCTTCTCAAGCAGACGGATAACGCAGGATCTGCCGCCCGAGAGAAAGCCAAGATGGATCAACTTGAGTTAGATGCGGTTACTCCATTGTATGAAGGATGCAGGCCCGAGGATACCCGCCAGAAAGTAACGCTCATGGCTTTGGAGATGAAGGTAAAACACAAAATGACCGATGCATGCTTCGACGAGAACATGTCATTCTGGCACGAACATCTTCCCAAGGGGAACAAGTGCCCGACCAGTTTGGAGGAGGCGAAGAAAATCGTGTGTCCTCTGGATTTACCGCACGTGAAATACCATGTGTGCATGAACAATTGCATCATTTATCGGGACGAGCACGCGGAGTCTGCCATATGTCCGGTGTGCGGCGTCACTCAATACAAGAAGAGGAAGAAAGCTCCTCGAAAAGTGGTGTGGTACTTTCCGATCACTCCTCGTCTGCAGCAGTATTTCGCGGACCCTAAGGTAGCAAAGCTCCTGTGTTGGCACACGGATAGGGAGGAGAAGAAGCGAGAAGATGACGCAAATGATCTGGAGATAGATAAAAAAGACAAGATGCTGAGTCACCCTAAGGATGCGAGCCAGTGGCAAGCGTTGAACTTCGAATACCCAGAATTTGGGAAGGATCCAAGGAACATCGTGCTGGGCGCGAGCACCGATGGAGTCAATCCGTTTGGCAGCCAGAGAAGCACACATAGTACCTGGCCTGTGTTTGTGTGGATGTACAACCTTCCCCCCTGGTTGTGCATGAAGAGGAAGTACATTCACATGAGTATGCTAATTGAAGGGCCGAAACAACCAGGGAACGACATCAATCTGTATCTGGGGCTGCTGAAGGAGGAGCTAGACACACTGTGGAAAACGCCAGCCAATACGTGGGACGCCGCAGAGAAAGAATATTTCCCTATGAGAGCCGCACTGCTCACGACGGTGCACGACTATCTCGGTTACGGATATCTCGCGGGGCAGGTAGTCCACGGATTTTCTGGATGTGTAAGGTGCATGGATGACACGACGTATCGCCAGCTAGATAGAGATCCCGGGTCTTCGAAAACCGTGTTCATGGGACATCGAAGGTGGCTTCACGACGATGACCCGTGGAGGAAACACAAGGATCTGTTCGATGGTGAAACCGAACCCCGAAAACGCCCGTGTACGAGGAGCGGCGAGGAAATAGACAAGCTGTTGAAAAATTGGAAAGACTGCCCACTGCCAGGAAAGAAGCAAAAGGCGCCAGAGCCGAGAAAGAAGCGAAAGGCGCCAGAGCCGCTGCTGAAGGTATGGAAAACGAGGTCTGTTTTCTGGGACTTGCCGTACTGGAAGATCCACCGTGTGCCTCACAGCCTTGATGTCATGCATATCACGAAGAACATGTGCGAGAGTCTGCTTGGTACCCTGCTCAACATGCCAGAGAGGACCAAAGATGGGCCGAAAGCAAGGGCAGACTTGAAATCAATGGGCATCAGGCAGGAGCTTCACGCTATATATGATGATGATGATGATGATGATGATGATGATGATGATGATGATGAGGCAAAGCAGGACACAGAAAGTCGCCGCAAAGGCAAAAAGGCCAAGAAGACCGGAAATGACTACCCTCCCGCATGCTTCACTCTAAGTCAGGAGGAGATCGAGCAGTTTTTCACCTGCCTCCTAGGAGTAAAACTTCCTTACGGTTACGCGGGGAAGATAAGCAGATACCTAAACCCAGCGAAGCAGAAGTTCAGCGGGATGAAGTCTCACGACTGTCACGTGCTGATGATGCAGATACTTCCAGTTGCAATCCGTGGGATCATGGACGCGCACGTCCGTGAAACGCTATTTGGCCTATGCAACTTTTTCGACGTCATCTCTCGGAAGTCGATTGGCGCTAGGCAACTCAAAAGGCTACAGGAAGAGATCGTGGTGATACTATGCGAGCTTGACATGTACTTCCCACCCGCATTCTTCGACGTTATGGTGCATCTGCTAGTCCATATAGTGGAGGATATCATCCAACTCGGGCCGACGTTCCTGCACAGCATGATGTCGTTCGAAAGGATGAATGGTGTCATCAAAGGATACGTTCGCAACATGTCACGTCCAAAGGGAAGCATAGCCAGGGGCTTTCTGACCGAAGAGTGCATCTCCTACTGCACGAATTATCTAGGCATCGAGAACCCCATTGGTCTGCCCGTCAACAGGCACCTCGGCAGGCTCGCTGGATGGGGTCACCGTGAGGGTCGCCGCGAAATGCATGTCGACTTCGAGGGTCGACTCGCCGACTTTGAAAGAGCAAACCTAGTCGCGCTACAACACATAGACATGGTCGATCCTTGGGTGGTAGAGCACAAAACCTTTATTAAGAAGACGTACAATGACCGAGGCCAATAGAGGACGGACGGAGATATACTCAAAGAGCACAACTCATGTTTCACGCATTGGTTCAAGCAGAAGCTTCTGTCGTACCCTTTACATGAGGATTCTTCCGCGGAAGAACAACTCATATTCGCCTTGTCACAGGGTGCCGAGCACAACCTTATGACCTATGGGGCGTACGATATCAACGGCTACACATTCTACACCGAGGCCAAGGACATGAAGAGCGATGGTTATCAGAACTCCGGGGTAACAATGGAATCCTACACCGGTAACGACAAGGACAGATACTACGGAAGGATTGAGGAGATCTGGGAGCTGAGCTACGCTGGAGAGAAGGTCCCGATGTTCCGTGTCAGATGGGCCAAGAGCGTCCTAAAAGAAGACTGGTATTTCACCACCATGGTTATACCCGAAGCCAAATCCAAGACTGCGGGTGCAAACGTCACCGTGAAAAATGAGCCATGGGTACTGGCTTCCCAAGTGGACCAATGCTTCCTCATTACCGACCCGTCAAAGCCCAGTCGTGTTGTCGTGAGGAGAGGCAAAAGGAAGATCGTCGGAATGGATGGAGTAGCCAATGAGCAAGACTTCGACAAGTACGGCGACTCGAGGATCGAACATGACGACGATGATGAAGTAGCAGCATACACCACAAGAAGAAGCAGGACCACCCTACCTAAAGGACGTCCGTTCCACAGAAGAACTCCATTTGTGAAAAAGAAGGGCAAGAAGATTGTGAACAGATAGCTAGCTAAGATCGATTGTATTTAAATCGTAGCCTTCATTTCTCGATTGTATTTCATGGGCACTTTTTGAACTATCATGAATATTTTTAAATTTCATGGACACTCGATCTCGATCCCCCTCCATCTCAATCGCTATCCCACCTCGCTAGATCCGGTCCCCCTCGCCGCCGAGCACCCCCCGGTCCACCGGCCGCCGCCGCCGACTCCCCGCACCCTCGATTCCCCTACTCAACCGCCGCCGTCGACCCCCCGCACCCCTCCCCTACTCAACCGCCGCCGCCGACCCCCCGCACCCCGCGCACCCTCCCCCGCTCCACCGGCATTACTGTTTGATGATATTTTTTAAAAAAATTATTACTGACTTATTAAAAATATATTACTGTTATGATTTAAACAAGTTTGAACATATTTAAACACAAATAAGTATCAAACAGCATTTTAAATGCATAAAAAAATTGTGGAGCCTGGGAATCGAACCCAGAACCTCCTAGTGTGAGAACTGGCTACTGACCAGTCGAGCTAGTAGAGGGAACTTGGTGTGGATTAGGTAAGGTGGAAGATAACCTGTTGGCTCGAGCAGAAATCAAAAAAAAAATACTAATGGCGCACCGAGGGGTGGTGCGCCATTAGTATTGTGCCGCCCCCATCCATATTTCCTCCCCGGCCCAAACCTATCCCCTCTCTCTCCCTCGCCCTCGCCCTCGATCCCCTTCCCCTCTCCTCTCCCGACGCTGCTGCCCCGCCGCCTCGACGCCGCCCCAACGCCGCGACGCCGCCCCGTCGTCCTCGTCTCCTCCCAAACGCGATCTGGATCGGGGCGCCTTGCCCCTGCGCCCATCGTCGGTGCCCCGTCGTCCCTGTCGCCCGTCTCCAACCACCGCCGCCTGAGGCCCCGACGTCGGCGCCGCTCTCCCCGTCGCCCCACCTCGTTGGACGCCATCGCCCCGCCGCCCTCGTCGCCGGCGGCCCGGACGCCGCCCCGTCCACACCACCGTCGCCGGAGCACCACCACCACCCGGACCTCGTCGCCTCCTCCCCTGTGTCGTCGTCGTCCCTGACATCCTCCCCGCGCCCCACTGCCCTATACCTATGGCCCTCGTGAGCTCCCCCTCCTCCTCTCCCCTCTCCCCCTCGCGTGCACGCGCTTACGTCGTTTCGAGGTAGTTGGTTTGGAAGTAGTACGAAAGTATTATTCCGATCTGTGGCTGCCTTTTTGGGTTAGTTTTTATTTGTTCCTCGCAGTTCAGATTGTCGCATTGGTGCATCTGTCAGTCAAGCGCGTGCTGCTGACCAGTTGATCATCGGAACATAAACATCAACCAACTACCTAAGGCATTAACCATACCTGACAATAAACTATACAGATTTTTTTGTTAAGCTTTCAGTGCCACTAGCATATAACGAACTATACAGACTGTGTAGTTATTCTGTCATCTTCCTTTAGTACTGGGCCATGGGGGAATACCAGAAGAAGCAAACAAACCTTATCTATCCTCCTTAGTAAGAAGGAAGCAATGGCCACTTTCACTTGAACAACAATTGAACGCAGTCTGATATGTTGGACTTGCCATGTGCTGTGTAGTTTAGCTCCATTATTGTTCTGATATGTTGCCACCTTTTTTTTGGGGTAGTTTTTGTTTGGAGATTGCAATTGGAATTGTTGTATTTGGTGCATCTGTCAGTCAACTGCTGCTGACCAGTTGATCGTCGTAACTTAAATCATCAACCAACTATGCAAGGGAATTAACCAGATTTGACAATGTTTAATCACAACTGTTTTAAAGCTTTTTCAGTACAACATGGGTCCACAATTGGCACAGATTCTGTTATTGAAGTTTCATGCTTCCATTTATCAACAGAATTCCGGTTCTGTTTTGAAAGTTGGCGACACAGAAGATGCATCAGCGTCTTGCTGCCATGCTTAGTTTTTTTATCCATTCTCAGTTTTCTATCTGTCATACCAATATTAGTTATGTAGAGTTCTCATCTTATGTAATGTTCAACTCTGACTAAACAGGTTCTGCAAACGGTCTTTTACTGCACTTGACTGAAGAAGTAGGTGTCTGCTATATCCTGCACTTGAGGTGAGTTGTGTTCTCAGGTTTACATTGCAATGGGCACTCTTCTTGTAAACACAAATTCAGATTTATATACTATATGCTGGCATGACTGTTTTTATTAGGCAGGACAGTGCAGTAGTTGATGTATCTTGGGTTAATATTAACCTAACTATTCATTTTTCCTTAGATTAATATTAAAATGTCCAGTGTATATATATTTGAAAATGACTTGGAGATGCATATATTGTTTCACATTCTTCTTGTATCTGATCCAGTATTGCTTGTAGTGGTTTGTCCAAAATGTTGAATGATACTGCTTGGAGATGCATATATTGTTTCACCTCTTCACATGCCAATGTATTTTCCATGTTGTGATGGAGGCCTTTTTTGCCTTGTCCACCCGAGAGGCCCTTGAGTTTGCTGGAATGTCGATTAACTTCCGTTCCGGCAAATTCGGGTACTCCATATGTCCCATTTTCAGCAAAGGTCATGCTGAAATTTTCCGTGAATTTTAGCATGACTTTGCTAAAAATAGGACATATGGGGTACTTGTGACTAATGCATGGGCCGGGGTATCTTAGTAGTTAATTAAGTAGGATCAAGTGCCCCGGCGTACTTGTGACTAATGCATGGCTTTTAGGGTGCCTCGGTGTCGATAAAAACCGAAATGATGAAAGCTTGGGCTTTTAGGGTGCCTCGGCGTCGAAAAACCCTCAATGATAAAAGCTTAGCTTTTAGGATGCCTCAGTGTCGACAAACCCTAAATGATGAGACCATGATCTTGTTCCTTGACAATAACCAACTTTTTGACCAAACTTTGTTCCTATTTAGAGAGAAACATGGCCAACAACGATGAGGCCGGGGGTTCGGGCGGCAAGGCATTCTGGGAGCTTTCCCAGGAGATGGAGGAACAACCTCACTTGTATGAGGACGCCGCCTTCCCCACCGATCCTGAGACCATTGATGGTACCGCCGAGGATGACCCCACTGATGCCACCACTGATGGTGCCGCTGAGGATGCCACCACTGATGATGGCGGCGCACGCATAGATGGCAGCCAACCGAAGAGGCAACGGAAGGACCGGCACCCGACCGTGCTCCACACCCTCAAGGAGGAAGTTACTGAAGTGGACTCCGACGGGAATCCAACGGCCCCCGAACGAATAGTCAAGGGGTACTCGCTTCAGCTCGGGTGCATTCTCCGGAGCACCGTCTCGATCAACACCGAGAGCCTGAGGCATCCTGACCGAGGGAATTTGTGCAACCTCCTCTTCACGAAGCTGCACGAACGATACAAGTTCCCCGCTGAATTTGAAAACACAAGCCTCAAAGGGAATAAAGTGAACAATGCTGCCCTCACGAAGATGAGCAAGGCCCTGTCTACTTGGAAAAGCAATGTGAAGAGAATGATCGAGAAAGGTGAGAGTTATGAGAAGATCAAGGAGAAAAATCCTTCGATCACCGAAGATGACTACAACGACTTCAAGATCAATTGCTCGAGCACCGCAAACTCCGAATCAAGTCAGTGGGGGAAAGAAATGCGGGAGCTGAACTTAGGGGAACACACACTCGGTCCCGGCGGTTACAGAGTGGCGGAGCCTATATGGGACAAGGAGGAGGCGGACCATGCCGAGCAAGGCCTACCGCCCCTCTTCGATAAATACGGTGACAAGCAGACCAGGAACTTTGTCAGGGCCTGGTACAAGAAGGACCCGAAAACAAAGGAGCTTACCACGGATCCGAAGACCAGGGCGCTTGAGCTTGTTCTGGTAAGGAATACACCCCCGTGTAATTAGCTCCATATGGTTGCATTCTAATTAATGAAGCCAAATTTCTAAATGGTTCACATTCCTTCCGCAGGCGACTGAAAGCAGTAGCACGGGGTCGACTAAGAGCAACCCTTGGGACACCACTCTAAATAGGGCGTTGAATGTAATGAAGAACAAGGATAAGCTCAGTAAGCCGACGTTAGCTGGTCGTGTGGCCGGCAAAGGCTTGTCGACAAAATGGTCGCCATACTATAACACTGGTGGGCGAAAGGAGAAAAAGACCAGCTCGGAAAGCCAGGCGCGCGAGGTTCAAGAACTCAAGGCACAGGTGGCACGGATTCCGGAGATTGTCCAAGAGCAAGTGCAACAACAACTTGGAGCGACAATCACCGCCATTGTGCCTACCTTGATCCAGGGGTTGAGTGCGTGCATTGCGGGCAGCCAACAGGGGCCGCCCCCGATTCCTAGCTTCACGGCCAGCAACTCGCAGAACGCGATGGCGGGGCCATTGGTGTCTCCGGCGGAGGCGGCATTGGTGTCTCCGACGCCGACATGGGAGCTTAATGCACCCGAGTGTACGCCGGTCGGCACCTCTGCAGCAAGCGGCCCCTCCGTCAACTGCACGCCCGTCATTGGCGGTGCCTCGACATTAGCCGAGCTCGACGCCATCATCACGGTAACTAATTAAGCCTCTCTCGGCCGAGGACTTCATCTCCTTGCCTTTGACTGGGCATCCCTGACGCCCTACATGTTTTCGCAGGGCGCCGCCGATGTTCCGTGCACTCTCCTGCACTTCGTGAACAACGAGTTGGTCGATGTCGCCAAGGGCAAAATCGTTCAATCGGGCAACCCCTTGTTCCACGGTACCCAGATGCCACCCAACTTGTTTAGGGTTCAACTGGTTCGGGTGCTGCCAGGCTGCGACGAGTTGTTACCTCCGATTCGACCCGTCGGGGCCGACGATGATGACGTGATGACCCTCAGCGCCTGCCTGAGCTGGCCCCTGCTTTGGCCGAAGAGCCAGATTCGTTTGGGGGCGGGGGACACCACCCCAAAGACAACACCGCAAGTCGTGCCGGCGCCAAGTCAGCCCCATGGCAAGACCGCCGAAACGGTGCCGGACATCCCTATGCCACTGGATCCAAACATGCATATGGCACAGGATCAGAACAACGACGACGATGATACATTTGGCAACGTCGATCAGTACTTTGCCGATCATGGGTACGGTGGCGACTTCATGGGGCCTCCTTCTAAAGAACCCAACCCAACAAAAGACGTGCGCGATCTAGCTGGTACCGCGGAGAAGCCAAGTTGCAACAGGCGTCGTCTGCAGTTCAGCTCTCAGGAGACGCCTCCAGCTGCCAACTTCACCGAGCCTCAGATAGGCGAGGTGCGAAATATTATCAGCCCCAACACACTCAAGAAGGCGGTCTGTGAGCAGAACTCGGTCCCATTACAGGAGAAGAAGAAGGCACGCAAAAGAAAGACTAACAAGGGTGCGGGCCAGCCGGCACCGAGTACGATCCGTGCTCAGGACGGGCCACCTTCACCTGAGGATTTAATGAGGAGGCTGCATGTGGCGGGTAGGCCGATGCTACCGAGAAATATGCTCGATGCTGCAACCGGTGCTATGCGGAGTCTGCATGATAGTGTTCTTTCTTTGGAGAAGCGGCGTCTCAGAGAGAAGGATGTGGCATACCCGGTTTTCGCGGCCAAGGTGCCAGAGGGCAAGAGCTTTGTGGATAACTCCATCGGGGGTACGATCGTCCTGCGATTTGATGACATCCACGCTATGTTGAACCTTCATCCGCTGCACTACACCTTCGTTCGGCTATTTTCGCTGAGTATGGAGATGCGGATCATTCGCGACAAGACCTCGAACATCGTGATAGTCGACCCCTTCTACATGCGTGCCAAGATCTTGGGCAGCGCTGGGGACCGGCAAGTCACGAGTTCTTACCTCGAAGGCGTCATTCTGGCAAACCAAGATAAGGATAACTTCCTCGTGCCTTACTTTCCCGAGTAAGTCCTCCCCTCAACCGCCTCGTAACATATGAATTCTTAGATTTCAATCGTTTTTCTTTTAACATTCCGTGTTTTCTGCAGTGACACACATTGCACGCTCATCCTCCTAAGCCCCAAATATTTCATGGCCACGTATTTCGACCCGGACCGTCATTCGAACATAGACTACACAAATGTCAAGAAGGTTCTTGATGATGTTCTCCCCGGCTACGCCAAATCTGGAGGCACATTCACCGGGCCTATTCGTAAGTACGGCAAGCACGTGTTCTCCCACAATACGACGTTCTGCTGCATCAAGCAGCCGCCTGGCGGTCAGAAGGGTGCCTACTATGCCATCCATCACATGCGGGCGATCGTACGGGCCCATCATCAACTTCTGCTACCGAGTAAACTCAAAGATTGGGCCGCGAGCCTGTCGACAATCCAGGACGCGGACATCAGACAAGAATTCTTTCGCATCCAGTCGGAGTTTGCGGAAATCATCTATCAAGATGTCCTTCGTACCTCGGGGCAGTTCTACCTCAGAAATCAACCGTCCAACAGTGACATCGACACAATGCTACAAATGTAGGCTGACAACGACCGTTATTTCATGACTCCCACGATAGACAGCGGCTTCATCCACGCTCCGGTCCCTTGAGTCGAGTCGGAAGCAGTGATGCTGTGTCTAGTTCTGAAACATCGATTGGCTCATGTTGTAATTAAACTTTAATGAACTTGTAGTATGTCTCTTTGGTTTCGAGAGTCGTTCAACTTAGATGTAATCGATGCTATTAATGTCTTGCTTTTCTCTTCCAATCGTTCTGTTGCATACTTATATATTGCTTATGTATTGTCTGTGAATTGGTACTAACGTTTCGTTTGGCTGGTGCATAGCGATGCCGTCGTATGTCGTGTACAAGGGTAAGGTTCCCGGAGTCTACGACGACTGGGAGGAGTGTTGGAGACAGGTTCACCGATTCAGCGGTAATAGTTACAAAGGGTACACCCCTAGGGCCGAGGCCGAATCTAGATACGCCCGCTATCTAGCGGGAGAGGGGAGGGAGCGTTGGAGGAACCGGATGAAGATGAGTTTCATCGTGATGATGCTCATCGTGATGACCGCAGCTCTCTTCTATGTGATGGTAGTTTAGATGATCGATATCGACTTGTAATGTGAAGACAAACTCGCTACTCGCGGTCTCGAGACTTGTAATATAATGTTCTATCTTTGTTCGGTCTTTTCAATTCGGAGACTAATATGATGAATTGTATTCGGAGACTAATATGATGAATTGTATTCAGAGACTAATCTTCTATTGTATTCGATGAATCTGTTGTTGATGTGTGCTATCTATATTTTGTCCAATTATACATTTTGTAACCTGTGCAAAAAACAGAAAATAAAAAAAATTAAAAAAACCTAATATTCATACTAATGACGCATCACATCACAGTGCGCCATTAGTATGCCAAAGGATACTAATGGCGCATCATTGAACAGTGCGCCATTAGTATGCCGAAGTTACTAATGGCGCATCTTGTTGTTGTGCGCCATTAGTATGCCAAAGCACCTGGGTATACATGGCCCCCTGGAAGGCATACTAATGGCGCACTGTTGTATATACTAATGGCGCATCTGAGGTCCACCATTAGTATACCAGATACTAATGGCGCACCAATGGTGCGCCATTAGTAAAATATACTAATGGCGTGGCACTAATGGCGCACCACTAATGCGCCATTAATGGCCAAATTAGGTGCGCCATTAGTAGGCCTTTTCCTAGTAGTGTTGCACATTTTGTTAGCACCTTTAGGATTGACAAAACCTTCTGGTTGTGTCATATACAACTCTTCTTTTATAAATCCATTAAGGAATGCAATTTTAACATCCATTTGTCAGATTTCATAAAATTTGGCAATTGCTAACATGATTCAGACAAACTTTAAGCATCGATATGAGTGAGAAAATCTCATCGTAGTCAACAACTTGAACTTGTCAAAAACCCTTTTTGACAAGTCGAGCTCTGTAGATAGTAACACTACTATCAGCGTCCGACTTCCTCTTCAAGATCCATTTATTCTCAATGGCTTGCCGACCATCGGGCAAGTCCACCAAAGTCCACACTTTGTTCTCATACATGGATTCTATCTCAGATTTCATGGCCTCAAGCCATCTGTCGGAATCTGGGCTCATCATCGCTTCCTCATAATTCGTAGGTTCATCATGGTCTAGTAACATGACTTCCAGAATAGGATTACCATACCACTCTGGTGCGGATCATACTCTGGTTGACCTATGAGGTTCTGTAGTAACTTGATCTGAAGTTTCATGATCATCATCATTAACTTCCTCACGAATTGGTGTAGGCATCACTCGAACTAATTTCTGTGATGAACCATTTTCCAATTTGAGAGAAGGTACAACTACCTCAACAAGTTCTACTTTCCTCCAGCTCACTTCTTTCGAGAGAAACTCCTTCTCTAGAAAGGATCCATTCTTAGCAACGAATATCTTGCCTTTGGATATGTGATAGAAGGTGTACCCAACAGTCTCCTTTGGGTATCCTATGAAGACACATTTCTCCGATTTGGGTTTGAGCTTATCAGGTTGAAGCTTTTTCACATAGGCATCGCAGCCCCAAACTTTAAGAAATGATAGCTTAGGTTTCTTGCCAATCCACAGTTCATATGGTGTCGTCTCAACAGATTTATATGGTGCCCTATTTAACCTGAATGCAGTTGTCTCTAATGCATCACCCCAAAACAATAGTGCTAATTGGTAAGTGATATCATAGATCGCATCATATCCAATATAGTACGGTTACGACGTTCAGACACACCATTACGCTGTGGTGTTCCAGGTGGCGTGAGTTGTGAAACTATACCACATTGTTTTAAATGAAGGACAACACTCGCAACTCAAATATTCGCCTCTGTGATCAGATCGCAGTAACTTTATTTTCTTATTACGATGATACTCCACTTCACTCTAAAATTCTTTGAACTTTTCAAAATGATTCAGACTTGTGTTTCATTAAGCAGATATAGTTATATCTGCTGAAATCAACTATGATGGTTAGAAAATAATGATACCCGCCACGAGCCTCAACACTCATCGGACCGCATACATTGGTATGTATTATTTCCAATAAGTCAGTGGCTTGCTCCATTGTTTCGGAGAATGGGGTTTTAGTCATCTTGCCCATGAGGCATGGTTTGCAAGCATCAAGTGATTCATAATCAAGTGATTCCAAAAGCCCATCAGCATAGAGTTTCTTCATGCGCTTTACACCAATATGACCTAAACGACAGTGCCACAACTATGTTGCACTATCATTATCAACTTTGCATATTTTGGCATCAATATTATGAATATGTGTATCACTACGGTTGAGATTCAATGAACCATTTACATTGGGTGTATGACCATAGACGGTTTTATTCATGTAAACAGAACAACAATTATTCACTGACTTAAATGAATAACCGAATTGCAATAAACATGATCCAATCATATTCATGCTCAACGCAAACAGCAAATAACATTTATATAGGTCCAACACTAATCCCGAAGATAGAGGGAGTGTGCGATGGTGATCTTATCAACCTTGGAATCACTTCCAACACACATCGTCACCTCGCCCTTAACTAGTCTTTGTTCATTTTGCAACTCCTGTTTCGAGTCACTAATCTTAGCAACTGAACCGGTATCAAATACCCTGGGGTTACTACGAACACTAGTAAAGTACACATCAATAACATGTATATCAAATATACCTTTCACTTTGCCATCCTTCTTATCCGCCAAGTATTTGGGGTAGTTCCGCTTCCAGTGACAATCCCCTTTGCAGTAGAAGCACTCAGTTTCAGGCTTTGGTCTAGCTGTAGGTTTCTTCACGGGAGTGGCAACTAGCTTGCCATTCTTTCTTGAAGTTCCCTTTCTTTTCCTTTGCACCTTTTCTTGAAACTAGTGGTCTTGTTAACCATCAACACTTGATGCTCTTTCTTGATTTCTACCTTCGCCGATTTTAGCATTGTGAAGAGCTCGGGAATCATTTTCGTCATCCCTTGCATATTATAGGTCATCACAAAGTTGTAGTAACTTGGTGATAGTGGTCATATCTGCTATATGATTCACATTCGACCTTTCGGTCTCAGTGTTCCGAGGCCATGTCTGTACATGCTAGGATCGTCAAGTTTAATCCGAGTATTCTGCATGTGCAAAATTGTCTTGCACCCGTTGTATGTGAACGTAGAGCTTATCACACCCGATCATCACATGGTGTCTCGGCACGACGAACTGTCGCAACGGTGCATACTCAGGGAGAACACTTATACCTTGAAATTTTAGTGAGGGATCATCTTATAATGCTACCGCCGTATTAAGCAAAATAAGATGCATAAAATATAAACATCACATGCAATCAAAAATATGTGACATGATATGGACATCATCATCTTGTGCCTTTGATCCCCATCTCCAAAGCACCGTCATGATCTCCATTGTCACCGGCTTGACACCTTTATCTCCATCACAGTGTCGTTGTCGTCTCACCAACTATTTCTTCTATGACCGTCGCTAACGTATAGTGATAAAGAAAAGCAATTACATGGCGATTGCATTTCATACAATAAAGCGACAACCATAAGGCTCCTGCCAGCTGCCGATAACTTTTACAAAACATGATCATCTCATACAATAACGTATATCTCATCATGTCTTGACCATATCACATTACAACATGCCCTGCAAAAACAAGTTAGACGCCCTCTACTTTGTTGTTACAAGTTTTACATGGCTGCTACGGGCTTCTAGTAAGAAATGTTCTTACCTACGCATCAAAACCACAATGATGTTTCGTCAAGTTTGTTGTTTTAACCTTCAACAAGGACCGGTCGTAGTCAAATTCAATTCAACTAAAGTTGGTAAAACAAACACCCGCCAGCCACCTTTATGCAAAACAAGTTACATGTCCGTTGGTGGAACTGGTCTCATGAACGTGGCCATGTAAGGTTGGCCCGGGCCGCTTCATCCAACATTTCCACCGAATCAAAATAAGACGTTGGTGGTAAGAAGTATGACTATGATCGCCCACAACTCTTTGTGTTCTACTCGTGCATATCATCTATGCATAGACCTGGCTCGGATGCCACTGCTGGGGAACGTAGCACGCAATTTCAAAAAAATTCCCACGAACACGCAAGATCTATCTAGGAGATTCATAGCAACGAGAGGGGGAGAGTGTGTCCATGTACCCTCATAGACCAAAAGCGGAAGCATTAGGTTAACGCAGTTGCTGTAGTCGAACATATTCACAATACAACCGATCAAGTACTGAACGCACGACACCTCCGAGTTCAGCATAGATTTAGCTTGATGATGTCCCTCGAACTCTTGATCCAGCAAAGTGTCGAGGGAGAGTTTCGTCAGCATGATGGCATGGTGATGGTGATGGTGATGTGATCCGCGCAGGGCTTCGCCTAAGCACTACGACAATATGACCGGAGGATTAAACTATGGAGGGGGCACCGCACACGGCTAAGAAACAACTGTTGTGCTTTGGGGTGCCCCCGCCCCCGTATATAAAGGAGGAGAGGGAGGAGGCCGGCCACAGGGGGCGCGCCATGGGGGGAAACCGACTAGGACTCCTAGTCCTAGTCGGCCCCCACCTTTCCTTTCTTTCGGAGGGGAAAAGGGAAGGAGAGGGAGAGGGAGAAGGAAAGGGGGTCGCGCCCCCTCCCCCTTGTCCAATTCAGACTCCCATGGGGGGCGTGCGCCACCCCTTGCGGGCTCCCCTCTCTCTCCCCTATGGCCCATGTAGGCCCATAACTTCCCTGGGGGGGTTCCGATAACCTCCTCGTACTCCGAAAAATACCTGAAACACTCTAGAACTATCCCAGTGTCCGAATACTATCGTCCAATATATTAATCCTTACCTCTCGACCATTTCAAGACTCCTCGTCATGTCTGTGATCTCATCCGGGACTCCAAACAATCTTCGGTCACCAAAACACATAACTCATAATACAAATCATCATCGAATGTTAAGCGTGCGGACCCTATGGGTTCGAGAACTATGTAGACATGACCGAAACACATCTTCGATCAATAACCAACAACAGAACCTGGATACTCATATTGGTTCCTATATATTCTACGAAGATCTTTATCGGCCAAACCGCAATGACCACATACGTTATTCCCTTTGTCATCGGTATGTTACTTGCCCGAGATTCGATCGTCAGTATCTATATACCTAGTTCAATCTTGTTATTGGCAAGTCTCTTTACTCGTTCTGTAATACATCATCCTGCGACTAACTCATTAGTCACATTGCTTGCAAGGCTTATCATGATGTGCATTATCAAGAGGCCCCAGAGATACCTCTTCGATACTCGGAGTGACAAATCCTAATATCGATCTATGCCAACCCAACAAACACCTTCGGAGACACCTATAGAGCGTCTTTATAATCACCCAATTATGTTGTGACGTTTGATAGCACACAAGGTGTTCCTCCGGTATTCGGGAGTTGCATAATCTCATAGTCAAAGGAATATGTATAAGTCATGAAGAAAGCAATATCAATAAAACTTAACAATCATTATGCTAAGCTAATGGATGGGTCTTGCCCCACATCATTCTCTAATGATGTGATCCCTTTCCTCAAATGACAACACATGTCTATGGTCAGGAAACTTAACCATCTTTGATTAACGAGCTAGTCAAGTAGAGGCATAATAGGGACACTCTGTTTTGTCTATGTATTCACACATGCATCAAGTTTCCAGTTAATACAATTCTAGCATGAATAATAAACATTTATCTTGATATAAGGAATATAAATAACAACTTTATTATTGCCTCTAGGGCATATTTCCTTCAGAATCATGGTGTGTGTTGCCCCTCTCCTTCCTCTCATATATATAGGTGGAGGGGGAGGGGAGGCAGCCCCTAGGACGCCCCAAGTGGTCGGCGGTAGCCCTAGGGCGCCTGCCCTGGCCGAATCCCCCTTTCCATATTTGTGCATGGGGGAAGGAAAGTGAAGGGGATATGCCCTAGCTAGAGGCAATAATAAAGTTGTTATTTATATTTCCTGATATCATGATAAATGTTTATTATTCATGCTAGAATTGTATTAACCGGAAACTTAGTACATGTGTGAATACATAGACAAACAGAGTGTCCCTAGTATGCCTCTACTTGACTAGCTCGTTAATCAAATATGGTTAAGTTTCCTAGCCATGGACATGTGTTTTCATTTGATGAATGGGATCGCATCATTAGAGAATGATGTGATGGACTAGACCCATCCGTTAGCTTAGCACTATGATCGTTTAGTTTATTGCTATTGCTTTCTTCATGACTTATACATGTTCCTATGACTATGAGATTACGCAACTCCCGAATACCGGAGGAACACTTAGTGTGCTATCAAACGTCACAACGTAACTGGGTGATTATAAAGATGCTTTACATGTGTCTCCGATGGTGTTTGTTGAGTTGGCATAGATCGAGATTAGGATTTGTCACTCCGATTGTCGGAGAGGTATCTCTGGGCCCTCTCGGTAATGCACATCACTATAAGCCTTGCAAGCAATGTGACTAATGAGTTAGTTATAGGATGATGCATTACGGAACGAGTAAAGAGACTTGCCGGTAACGAGATTGAACTAGGTATGATGATACCGATAATCGAATCTTGGGCAAGTAACATACCGATGACAAAGGGAACAACGTATGTTGTTATGCGGTTTGACCGATAAAGATCTTCGTAGAATATGTAGGAGCCAATATGAGCATCTAGGTTCCGCTATTGATTATTGACTGGAGATATATCTCGGTCATGTCTACATAGTCGAACCCGTAGGGTCCGCACGCTTAACGTTCGATGATGATCGGTATTATGAGTTTATGTGATTTGATGTACCGAAGGTTGTTCGGAGTCCCGGATGTGATCACGGACATGACGAGGATTCTCAAAATTGTCAAGACATAAAGATTGATATATTGGATGACTATATTCGGACACCGAAATAGTTTTGAGGGTCACCGGATATATATCGGAGTGCCGGAAGGGTTATCGGAACCACCGGAGAAGTAATGGGCCTTATTGGGCCTAGCGGAGAGAGAGACTGGCATTCAAGGGCTGGTCGTGCACCCCCCATGGGCCTAGTCCGAATTGGACTAGGGGGAGGGGCGGCGCCCCCTCCTTCCTTCTATTTCCCCTCTCCTTCCTTCTTCTCCTAGTAGTACTAGGAAAGGGGGGATCCAACTCCTACTTGGAGTAGGATTGCCCCCTTGGGCGCGCCCTATGAGGGCCGGCCGGCCTCCCCCTTGCTCCTTTATATACGGGGGCAGGGGCACCCTAGAACACACAAGTTGACAGTTGTCTTAGCACTGTGCGGTGCCCCCCTCCACAGATTTCCACCTCGGTCATATCGTTGTAGTGCTTAGGCGAAGCCCTACGTCGGTAACTTCATCATCACCATCATCACGCCGTTGTGCTGACAAAACTCTCCCTTGGCCTCAACTAGATCAAGAGTACGAGGGACATCACCGAGCTGAACGTGTGCAGATCGTGGAGGTGCCGTGCGTTCGGTACTTGATTGGTTGGATCGCGAAGACGTTCGACTACATCAACCGCGTTACTTAACGCTTCTGCTTTCGGTCTATGAGGGTACGTAGACACACTCTCCCCTCTCATTGCTATGCATCTCCTAGATAGATCTTGCGTGATCGTAGGTAAATTTTTTGAAATACCGCGTTCCCCAACAGTGGCATCCGAGCCAGGTCTATGCGTAGATGTTATATGCACGAGTAGAACACAAAGGAGTTGTGGGCGTGGGTATATACATATTGCTTGCCGTCACTAGTTGTTTCTTGATTCGGCGGTATTGCTGTCACTAGTTATTACATGACCGCATTCATGAGACTGGTTCTACCGACGTGCTTTGCACACAGGTGGCTGGCGGGTGTCTATGTCTCCAACTTTAGTAGAATCGGATTCAATGAACATGGTTCTTTCTTAAGATCCAAAAGCAATCACTATACCACATTGTGGTTTTTATGCATAGGTAAGAACGGTTCTTGCTAGAAGCCCGTAGCAGCCATGTAAAACTTGCAACAACAAAGTAGAGGACGTCTAACTTGTTTTTGCAGGGCATGTTGTGATGTGATATGGTCAAGACATGATGAGATATAAATTGTTGTATGAGATGATCATGTTTTGTTAAAGTTATCGGCAACTGGCAGGAGCCTTATGGTTGTCTCTTTATTGCATAAGATGCAAGCGCCATACAATTGCTTTACTTTATCGCTATGCGACAGCAATAGTTGAAAAAGCAATAGTTGGCGAGACAACCATGTGACGACACGTTGATAGAGATCAAGATAAATGGAGATCATGGTGTCATGCCGGTGACGATGGAGATCATGACGGTACTTTGGAGATGGAGATCAAAGGCACAAGATGATGATGGCCATATCATGTCACATATTTTGATTGCATGTGATGTTTATCTTTTATGCATCTTATTTTGCTTAGTACGACGGTAGCATTATGAGATGATCCCTTCCTAAAATTTCAAGGTATAAGTGTTCTCCTTGAGTATGCACCGTTGCGACAGTTCTTCATGCTGAAACACCACGTGATGATCGGGTGTGATAAGATCTACGTTCACATACAACGGGTGCAAGCCAGTTTTGCACAAGCAGAATACCTGGGTTAAACTTGACGAGCCTAGCATATGCAGATATGGCCTCGGAACACTGAGACCGAAAGGTCGAGCGTGAATCATATAGTGGATATGATCAACATAGAGATGTTCACCATTGAAAACTACTCCATCTCATGTGATGATCGGACATGGTTTAGTTGATATGGATCACGTGATCACTTAGATGATTAGAGGGATGTCTATCTAAGTGTGAGTTCTTAAGTAATATGATTAATTGAACTTAAATTTATCATGAACTTAGTCCTGATAGTATTTGCATATCTATGTTGTAGATCAATTGCTCGCATATAGCTTCCCTGTTTTATTTATGATATGTTCCTTGAGAAAACTATGTTGAAAGTTGTTAGTAGCAATGATGCGGACTAGCTCCGTGTTCTGAGGATTATCCTCATTGTTGCACAGAAGAATTATGTCCTTGATGCACCGCTAGGTGACGGACCTATTGCAGAAGAAGATGTAGACGTTATGAACATTTGGCAAGCTCGATATGATGACTACTTGATAGTTTAGTGTGCCATGCTTTACGGCTTAGAACCGGGACTTCAAAGACGTTTTGAACGCCATGGAGCATATAAGATGTTCCAAGAGCTGAAATTGGTATTTCAGACTCATGCCCGTGTGTCGAGGTATGAGACCTCCGACAAGTACTTTGCCTACAAGATGGAGGATAATAGCTCAGCTAGTGAGCATGTGCTTAGAATGTCTGAGTACTACAATCACTCGAATCAAGTGGGAGTTAATCTTCCAAATAAGATAGCGATTGACAAAGTTCTCTAGTCACTATCACCAAGTTACTAGAACTTCGTGATGAACTATAATATGCAAGGTATAACAGAAATGATTCCCGAGCTCTTCGCGATGCTGAAATTGGCGAAGGTAGAAATCAAGAACAAGCATCAAGTGTTGATGGTTGACAAGACCACTAGTTTAAAGTAAAAGGGCAAGGGAAAGAAAGGGAACTTTAAGAAGTGCAAGCAAGTTTCCACTCCCGTGAAGAAGCCCAAAGCTAGACCTAAGCCTGAAACTGAGTGCTTCTACTGCAAAGGGAATGGTCACTGGAAGAGGAACTACCCCAAATACTTGGCGGATAAGAAGGATGGCAAAGTGAACAAAAGTATATTTGATATACATGTTATTGATGTGTGCTTTACTGGTGTTCATAGTAACCCTAGGGTATTTGATACTGGTTCAGTTGCTATGATTAGTAACTTGAAACAGGAGTTACAAAATGAACAGAAACTAGTTGAGGGAGAGGTGATGATGTGTGTTGGAAGTGATTCCAAGGTTGATAAGATCACCATCGCGCACTCCCTTTACCTTAGGGATTAGTGTTGAACCTAAAATAAATGTTATTTGGTGTTTGCGTTGAGCATAATATGATTGGATCATGTTTATTGCAATACGGTTATTCATTTAAGTCAAAGAATAATTTTTATTCTGTTTACGTGAATAAAACCTTCTATGGTCATACACCCAAGGTAAATGGTTTATTGAATCTCGATCGTAGTGATACACATATTCATAATATTGAAGCCAAAAGATGCAAAGTTAATAATGATAGTGCAACTTATTTGTGGCACTACCATTGAGGTCATATTGGTGTAAAGCGCATGAAAAAACTCCATGCTGATGGCTTTTGGAATCACTTGATTCTTGCGAACCATGCCTCATGGGCAAGATGACTAAAACTCCGTTCTCCAGAACAATGGAGCGATCAACTGACTTATTGGAAATAATACATGCGGACGTATGCTGTTCGATGAGTGTTGAGGCTCGCGGCGGGTATCATTATTTTTTGACCTTCACAGATGATTTGAGCAGATATGAGTATATCTACTTAATGAAGCACAAATCTGAAACGTTTGAAAAGTTCAAAGAATTTCAGAGTGAAGTGGAGAATCATCGTAGCAAGAAAATAAAGTTTCTACGATCTGAGCGCGGAGAGGAAATATTTGAGTTACGAGTTTGGCCTTCAGTTGAAACAATGTCGAATAGTTTCGCAACTAACGCCACCTGGAACACCACAACGTAATGGTGTCTCCGAACGTCATAACCGTACTTTATTAGATATGGTGCGATCTATGATGTCTCTTACCGATTTACCACTATCGTTTTGTGGTTATGCATTGGAGACAGCTGCATTCACATTAACTAGGGCACCATCTAAAAATCCGTTGAGATGACACCGTATGAACTGTGGTTTAGCAAGAAACCTAAACTGTCATTTCTTAAAGTTTGGGGTTGCGATGCTTATGTGAAAAAGTTTCAGCCTGATAAGCTCAAACCCAAATCGGAGAAGTACGTCTTCATAGGATACCCAAAAGAAATTGTTGGGTACACCTTCTATCACAGATCCGAAGGCAAGATATTTTGTTGCTAAGAATGGATCCTTTCTAGAGAGGAGTTTCTCTCGAAAGAAGTGAGTGGGAGGAAAGTAGAACTTGATGAGGTAATTGTACCTTCTCTCGAATTGAAAAGTAGCTCATCACTGAAATCAGTTCTAGTGATGCCTACACCAATTAGTGAGGAAGTTGATGATGATGATGATCATGAAACTTCAGATCAAGTTACTACCGAACCTCGTAGGTCAACCAGAGTACGTTCCGCACCAGAGTGGTACGGTAATCCTGTTCTGGAAGCCATGTTACTAGACCATGACGAACCTACGAACTATGAGGAAGCGATGATGAGCCCAGATTTTGCGAAATGGCTAAAGACCATGAAATCTGAGATAGAATCCATGTATGAGAACAAACTATGGACTTTGATTGACTTGCCCCATGATCGGTGAGCCATTCAGAATAAATGGATCTTCAAGAGGAAGACGGATGTTGATAGTACTATTACTGTCTACAAAGATCGAATTGTCGCAAAAGGTTTTCGACAAATTCAAGGTGTTGACTACGATGAGATTTTCTCACTCGTATCGATGCTTAAAAGTTTGTCTGAATCATGTTAGCAATTACCGCATTTTATGAAATCTGGCAAATGGATATCCAAACTACATTCCTTAATGGATTTATTAAAGAAGAGTTGTATATGATGCAATTAGAAGGTTTTGTTAATCCGAATAGTGTGATCAAAGCATTTGGTTTTGTACAGACTTTTGGAGAAGCATGTATTTACAAGAAAGTGAGTGGGAGCTCTATAGCATTTATGATATTATATGTGGACGACATATTATTGATCGGCAATGATACTGAATTTCTAGATAGCATAAAAGGATACTTGAATAAGAATTTTTTAATGAAAGACCGCGGTGAAGCTTCTAACATATTGGGCATCAAGATCTATAGAGATAGATCAAGACGCTTGATAAATTTTTCAATAAGTACATGAAGGAAATATGCCCTAGAGGCAATAATAAAGTTATTATTTATTTCCTTATATCATGATAAATGTTTATTATTCATGCTAGAATTGTATTAACCGGAAACATAATACATGTGTGAATACATATACAAACAAAGTGTCAGTAGTATGCCTCTACTTGACTAGCTCGTTGATCAAAGATGGTTATGTTTCCTAACCATAGACATGAGTTGTCATTTGATTAACGGGATCACATCATTAGGAGAATGATGTGATTGACTTAACCCATTCCGTTAGCATAGCACTTGATCATTTAGTTTGTTGCTATTGCTTTCTTCATGACTTATACATGTTCCTATGACTATGAGATTATGCAACACCCATTTACCGGAGGAACACTTTGTGTGCTACCAAACATCACAACGTAACTGGGTGATTATAAAGGTGCTCTACAGGTGTCTCCAAAGGTACTTGTTGGGTTGGCGTATTTCGAGACTAGGATTTGTCACTCCAATTGTCGGAGAGGTATCTCTGGGCCCTCTCGGTAATGCACATCACTTAAAGCCTTGCAAGCATTGCAACTAATGAGTTAGTTGCGAGATGATGTATTATGGAACGAGTAAAGAGACTTGCCGGTAACGAGATTGAACTAGGTATTGAGATACCGACGATCGAATCTCGGGCAAGTAACATACCGATGACAAAGGGAACAACGTATGTTGTTATGCGGTTTGACCGATAAAGATCTTCGTAGAATATGTGGGAGCCAATATGAGCATCCAGGTTCCGATATTGGTTATTAACCGGAGACGTGTCTCGGTCATGTATACATAGTTCTCGAACCCGTAGGGTCCGCACGCTTAAGGTTTCGATGACAGTTATATTATGAGTTTATGAGTTTTGATGTACCGAAGGAGTTTGGAGTCCCGAATGAGATCGGGGACATGACGAGGAGTCTCGAAATGGTCGATACGTAAAGATCGATATATTGGACGGCTATATTCGGACACCGGAAGTGTTTCGGGTGATTTTGGAGAAAATCGGAGTGCCGGAAGGGTTACCGGAACCCCCCGGGGAAGTATTGGGCCTTAGTGGGCCTGAGGGGAGAGAGAGGGCAGCAGCCCAGGAGGTGGCGCGCCCCCTCCCATGGGGAGTCCGAATTGGACTAGGGGAGGGGGCGTGGCCCCTCTTTCCCTCTCCCTCTCTTTCCTTCCCCCTTCTCTCTTCCTAGTTGGACTAGGAAAGGGGAGTCCTACTCCTACTAGGAGGAGGACTCCCCCCTCCTTGGCGCGCCCCAAGGGCCGGCCAGCCTCTCCCCCTTGCTCCTTTATATACAGGGGCAGGGGGGCACCTCTAGACACACAAGTTGATCTTCGTGATCGTTCTCTTAGCCGTGTGCGGTGCCCCCCTCCACCATAATCCTTGATAATATTGTAGCAGTGCTTAGGCGAAGCCCTGCGACGGTAGAACATCAAGATCGTCACCACGCCGTCGTGCTGACGGAACTCTTCCCCGACACTTTGCTGGATCGGAGTCCGGGGATTGTCATCGAGCTGAACATGTGCTAGAACTCGGAGGTGCTGTAGTTTCGGTGCTTGATCGGCCAGGCCGTGAAGACGTACGACTACATCAATCGTGTTGTGCTAATGCTTTCGCTTCCGGTCTACGAAGGTACGTAGACAACACTCTCCCCTCTTCTTGCTATGCATCACCATGATCTTGCGTGTGCGTAGGAATTTTTTTGAAATTACTAGGTTCCCCAACAGTGGTATCAGAGCCAGGTTTTATGCGTTGATGTTATGCACGAGTAGAACACAAGTGAGTTGTGGGCGATATAAGTCATACTGCTTACCAGCGTGTCATACTTTGGTTCGGCGGTATTGTTGGATGAAGCGGCCCGGACCGACATTACGCGTACGCTTACGCGAGACTGGTTCTACCGACGTGCTTTGCACACAGGTGGCTGGCGGGTGTCAGTTTCTCCAACTTTAGTTGAACCAAGTGTGGCTACGCCCGGTCCTTGCGAAGGTTAAAACAGCACTAACTTGACAAACTATCGTTGTGGTTTTCATGCGTAGGTAAGAACGGTTCTTGCTAAGCCTGTAGCAGCCACATAAAACTTGCAACAACAAAATAGAGGACGTCTAACTTGTTTTTGCAGGGCATGTTGTGATGTGATATGGTCAAGACATGATGCTAAATTTTATTGTATGAGATGATCATGTTTTGTAACCGAGTTATCGGCAACTGGCAGGAGCCATATGGTTGTCGCTTTATTGTATGCAATGCAATTGTGCTGTAATGCTTTAATTTATCACTAAGCGGTAGCGATAGTCATGGAAGCATAAGATTGGCGAGACGACAATGATGCTACGATGGTGATCAAGGTGTCGCACCGGTGACGATGGTGATCATGAAGGTGCTTCAGAGATGGAGATCACAAGCACAAGATGATGATGGCCATATCATATCACTTATATTGATTGCATATGATGTTTATCTTTTATGCATCTTATCTTGCTTTGATTGACGGTAGCATTATAAGATGATCCCCCACTAAATTATCAAAGTATAAGTGTTCTCCCTGAGTATGCACCGTTGCGAAAGTTCTTCGTGCTGAGACACCACGTGATGATCGGGTGTGATAGGCTCTACGTTCAAATACAACGGGTGCAAAACAGTTGCACACGCGGAATACTCAGGTTTAACTCGACGAGCCTAGCATATAACAGATATGGCCTCGGAACACGGAGACCAAAAGGTCGAGCGTGAATCATATAGTAGATATGATCAACATATTGATGTTCACCATTGATACTACTCCATCTCACGTGATGATCGGACATGGTTTAGTTGATTTGGATCATGTGATCACTTAGAGGATTAGAGGGATATCTTTCTAAGTGGGAGTTCTTAAGTAATATGATTAATTGAACTTAAATTTATCATGAACTTAGTACCTGATAGTATCTTGCTTGTCTATGTTTGATTGTAGATAGATGGCTCGTGCTGTTGTTCCGTTGAATTCTAATGCGTTCCTTGAGAAAGCAAAGTTGAAAGATGATGCTAGCAATTACACGGACTGGGTCCATAACTTGAGGATTATCCTCATTGCTGCATAGAAGAATTACTTCCTGGAAGCACCACTAAGTGCCAAGCCTGCTGCAGGAGCGACACCAGATGTTATGAACGTCTGGCAGAGCAAAGCTGATGACTACTCGATAGTTCAGTGTGCCATGCTTTACGGCTTAGAACCGGGTCTTCAACGACGTTTTGAACGTCATGGAGCATATGAGATGTTCCAGGAGTTGAAGTTAATATTTCAAGCAAATGCCCGGATTGAGAGATATGAAGTCTCCAATAAGTTCTATAGCTGCAAGATGGAGGAGAATAGTTCTGTCAGTGAACATATACTCAAAATGTCTGGGTATCATAATCACTTGACTCAACTGGGGGTTAATCTTCCTGTTGATAGTGTCATTGACAGAGTTCTTCAATCACTGCCACCAAGCTACAAAAGCTTCATGATGAACTATAATATGCAAGGGATGGATAAAACTATTCCTGAGCTCTTCGCGATGCTAAAAGCCGCGGAGGTAGAAATCAAGAAGGAGCATCAAGTGTTGATGGTCAATAAGACCACCAGTTTCAAGAAAAAGGGCAAAAGGAAGAAGAAAGGGAACTTCAAGAAGCACAACAAACAAGTTGCTGCTCAGGAGAAGAAACCCAAGTCTGGACCTAAGCCTGAGACTGAGTGCTTCTACTGCAAGCAGACTGGTCACTGGAAGCGGAATTGCCCCAAGTATTTGGCGGATAAGAAGGATGGCAAAGTGAACAAAGGTATATGTGATATAAATGTTATTGATGTGTACCTTACTAATGCTCGCAGTAGCACCTGGGTATTTGATACTGGTTCTGTTGCTAACATTTGCAACTCGAAACAGGGGCTATGGATTAAGCGAAGATTGGCTAAGGATGAGGTGATGATGCGCGTGGGAAATGGTTCCAAAGTCGATGTGATCGCGGTCGGCACGCTACCTCTACATCTACCCTCGGGATTAGTATTAGACCTAAATAATTGTTATTTGGTGCCAACGTTGAGCATGAACATTATATCTGGATCTTGTTTGATGCGAGACGGTTATTCATTTAAATCAAAGAATAATGGTTGTTCTATTTATATGAGTAATATCTTTTATGGTCATGCACCCTTGAAGAGTGGTCTATTTTTGATTAATCTCGATAGTAGTGATACACATATTCATAATGTTGAAATCAAAAGATGCAGAGTTGATAATGATAGTGCAACTTATTTGTGGCACTGCCGTTTAGGTCATATCGGTGTAAAGCGCATGAAGAAACTCCATACTGATGGACTTTTGGAACTACTTGATTATGAATCACTTGGTACTTGCGAACCGTGCCTCATGGGTAAGATGACTAAAACATTGTTCTCCGGTACTATGGAGAAAGCAACGGATTTGTTGGAAATCATACATACAGATGTATGTGGTCCAATGAATGTTGAGGCTCGTGGCGGATATCGTTATTTTCTCACCTTCACAGATGATTTAAGCATATATGGGTATATCTACTTAATGAAACATAAGTCTGAAACATTTGAAAAGTTCAAAGAATTTCAGAGTGAAGTTGAAAATCATCGTAACAAGAAAATAAAGTTTCTACGATCTGATCGTGGAGGAGAATATTTGAGTTACGAGTTTGGTCTACATTTGAAACAATGCGGAATAGTTTCGCAACTCACCCCACCCGGAATACCACAGCGTAATGGTGTGTCCGAATGTCGTAATCGTACTTTATTAGATATGGTGCGATCTATGATGTTTCTTACTGATTCACCGTTATCGTTTTGGGGTTATGCTTTAGAGATGGCTGCATTCACGTTAAATAGGACACCATCGAAATCCGTTGAGACGACGCCTTATGAACTGTGGTTTGGCAAGAAACCAAAGTTGTCGTTTCTGAAAGTTTGGGGCTGCGATGCTTATGTGAAAAAGCTTCAACCTGATAAGCTCGAACCCAAATCGGAGAAATGTGTCTTCATAGGATACCCAAAGGAGACTGTTGGGTACACCTTCTATCACAGATCCGAAGGCAAAACTTTTGTTGCTAAATTCAGAGTTTTTCTAGAGAAGGAGTTTCTCTCGAAAGAAGTGAGTGGGAGAAAAGTAGAACTTTATGAGGTAACTGTACCTGCTCCCTTATTGGAAAGTAGTACATCACAGAAACCGGTTTCTGTGACATCTACACCAATTAGTGATGAAGCTAATGATAATGATCATGAAACTTCAGATCAAGTTACTACCGAACCTCGTAGATCAACCAGAGTAAGATCCGCACCAGAGTGGTACGGTAATCCTGTTCTGGAAGTCATGCTACTAGATCATGATGAACCTACGAACTATGAAGAAGCGATGGTGAGCCCAGATTCCGCAAAATGGCTAGAAGCCATGAAATCTGAGATGGGATCCATGTATGAGAACAAAGTGTGGACTTTGGTTGACTTGCCCGTTGATCGGCAAGCAATTGAGAATAAATGGATCTTCAAGAAGAAGACTGACGCTGACGGTAATGTTACTATCTACAAAGCTCGACTTGTTGCAAAAGGTTTTCGACAAGTTCAAGGGATTGACTACGATGAGACCTTCTCACCCGTAGCGATGCTTAAGTCTGTCCGAATCATGTTAGCAATTGCCGCATTTTATGATTATGAAATTTGGCAAATGGATGTCAAAACTGCATTCCTGAATGGATTTCTGGAAGAAGAGTTGTATATGATGCAACCAGAAGGTTTTGTCGATCCAAAGGGAGCTAACAAAGTGTGCAAGCTCCAGCGATCAATTTATGGACTGGTGCAAGCCTCTTGGAGTTGGAATAAACGCTTTGATAGTGTGATCAAAGCATTTGGTTTTGTACAGACTTTTGGAGAAGCCTGTATTTACAAGAAAGTGAGTGGGAGCTGTGTAGCATTTCTGATATTATATGTGGATGACATATCATTGATTGGAAATGATATAGAATTTCTGGATAGCATAAAGGGATACTTGAATAAGAGTTTTTCAATGAAAGACCTCGGTGAAGCTGCTTACATATTGGGCATTAAGATCTATAGAGATAGATCAAGACGCTTAATTGGACTTTCACAAAGCACATACCTTGACAAGGTTTTGAAGAAGTTCAAAATGGATCAAGCAAAGAAAGGGTTCTTGCCTGTGTTACAAGGTGTGAAGTTGAGTAAGACTCAATGTCCGACCACCGTAGAAGATAGAGAGAAAGTGAAAGATGTTCCCTATGCTTCAGCCATAGGCTCTATCATGTATGCTATGCTGTGTACCAGACCTGATGTGTGCCTTGCTATAAGTCTAGCAGGGAGGTACCAAAGTAATCAAGGAGTGGATCACTGGACAGCGGTCAAGAACATCCTGAAATACCTGAAAAGGACTAAGGATATGTTTCTCGTATATGGAGGTGACAAAGAGCTCATCGTAAAAGGTTACGTTGATGCAAGCTTTGACACTGATCCGGATGATTCTAAATCGCAAACCGGATACGTGTTTTTACTGAACGGTGGAGCTGTCAGTTGGTGCAGTTCTAAACAAAGCGTCGTGGCAGGATCTACATGTGAAGCGGAGTACATAGCTGCTTCGGAAGCAGCAAATGAAGGAGTCTGGATGAAGGAGTTCATATCCGATCTAGGTGTCATACCTAGTGCATCGGGTCCAATGAAAATCTTTTGTGACAATACTGGTGCAATTGCCTTGGCGAAGGAATCCAGATTTCACAAGAGAACCAAACACATCAAGAGACACTTCAATTCTATTTGGGATTTAGTCCAAGTGGGAGACATAGAAATTTGCAAGATACATACGGATCTGAATGTTGCAGACCCGCTGACTAAGCCTCTTCCACGAGCAAAACATGATCAGCACCAAGGCTCCATGGGTGTTAGAATCATTACTGTGTAATCTTGATTATTGACTCTAGTGCAAGTGGGAGACGGAAGGAAATATGCCCTAGAGGCAATAATAAAGTTATTATTTATTTCCTTATATCGTGATAAATGTTTATTATTCATGCTAGAATTGTATTAACCGGAAACATAATACATGTGTGAATACATAGACAAACAGAGTGTCACTAGTATGCCTCTACTTGACTAGCTCGTTGATCAAAGATGGTTATGTTTCCTAACCATAGACATGAGTTGTCATTTGATTAACAGGATCACATCATTAGGAGAATGATGTGATTGACTTGACCCATTCCGTTAGCATAGCACTTGATCGTTTAGTTTGTTGCTATTGCTTTCTTCATGACTTATACATGTTCCTATGACTATGAGATTATGCAACTCCCGTTTACCGGAGGAACACTTTGTGTGCTACCAAACGTCACAACATAACTGGGTGATTATAAAGGTGCTCTAAAGGTGTCTCCAAAGGTACTTGTTGGGTTGGCGTATTTCGAGACTAGGATTTGTCACTCCGATTGTCGGAGAGGTATCTTTGGGCCCTCTCGGTAATGCACATCACTTAAAGCCTAGCAAGCATTGCAACTAATGAGTTAGTTGCGAGATGATGTATTATGGAACGAGTAAAGAGACTTGCCGGTAACGATATTGAACTAGGTATTGAGATACCGACGATCGAATCTCGGGCAAGTAACATACCAATGACAAAGGGAACAACGTATGTTGTTATGTGGTTTGACCGATAAAGATCTTCGTAGAATATGTGGGAGCCAATATGAGCATCCAGGTTCCGCTATTGGTTATTGACCGGAGACGTGTCTCGATCATGTCTACATAGTTCTCGAACCCGTAGGGTCCGCATGCTTAAGGTTTCGATGACAGTTATATTATGAGTTTATGAGTTTTGATGTACCGAAGGAGTTCGGAGTCCCGGATGAGATTGGGGACATGACGAGGAGTCTCGAAATGGTCGAGACGTAAAGATCGATATATTGGTCGGCTATATTCGGACACCGGAAGTGTTTCGGGTGATTTCGGAGAAAACCGGAGTGCCGGAAGGGTTACCGGACCCCCCCCCCGGGGAAGTATTGGGCCTTAGTGGGCCTGAGGGGAGAGAGAGGGCAGCAACCCAGGAGGTGGCACGCCCCCTCCCATGGGGAGTCCGAATTGGACTAGGGGAGGGGGGCGCGGCCCCTCTTTCCCTCTCCCTCTCTTTCCTTCCCCCTTCTCTCTTCCTAGTTGGACTAGGAAAGGGGAGTCCTACTCCTACTAGGAGGAGGACTCCCCCCTCCTTGGCGCGCCCCAAGGGCCGGCCGGCCTCTCCCCCTTGCTCCTTTATATACAGGGGCAGGGGGCACCTCTAGACACACAAGTTGATCTTCGTGATCGTTCTCTTAGCCGTGTGCAGTGCCCCCCTCCACCATAATCCTCGATAATATTGTAGCGGTGCTTAAGCGAAGCCCTACGACGGTAGAACATCAAGATCGTCACCACGCTGTCGTGCTGACGGAACTCTTCCCCGACACTTTGCTGGATCAGAGTCCGGGGATCGTCATCGAGCTGAACGTGTGCTAGAACTCGGAGGTGCCGTAGTTTCGGTGCTTGATCGGTTGGGCCGTGAAGACATACGACTACATCAACCGCGTTGTGCTAACGCTTCCGCTTCCGGTCTACGAGGGTACGTAGACAACACTCTCCCCTCTCGTTGCTATGCATCACCATGATCTTATGTGTGCGTAGGAAATTTTTTTAAATTACTACGTTCCCCAACAGTACATACCTTGACAAGTTTTTGAAGTAGTTCAAAATGGAACAGTCAAAGAAGGAGTTCTTGCCTATGTTGCCAAGTGTGAAGTTGAGTAAAGACTCAAAACCCGGCCACGGCAGAAAATAGAAAGAGAATGAAAAGTCATTCCTTATACCTCAGTCATAGGTTCTATAAAGTATGCTATGCTATATACCAGACCTATTGTACACCTTAGCATGATTTTGGCAAGGGAGTACAATAGTGATCTAGGAGTAGATCACTGGATAGCGGTCAAAATTATCATTGGAGGACTAAGGAAATATTTCTTGGTTATGGAGGTGATAAAAGAGTTCGTCGTAAAGAGTTACGTCGATGCAAGATTTTTACACCAACCTAGATGACTCTAAGTCTTGATCTAGATGCATATTGAAAGTGGGAGCAATTAGCTAGAGTAGCTCCGTGCAGAGTATTGTAGACATAGAAATTTGCAAAATACATACGGATCTGAATGTTGCAGACCCATAGACTAAACTTCTCTCACAAGAAAAACATGATCACTCTTTGGGTGTTAATCACATAGCGATGTGAACTAGATTATTGACTCTAGTAAATCCTTTGGGTATTAGTCAAATGAAGATGTGAACTAATCACATAAAGATGTGAACTATTGGTGTGAAATCACATGACGATGTGAACTAGGTTATTGACTCTAGTGCAAGTGGGAGACTGAAGGAAATATGCCCTAGAGGTAATAATAAAGTTTTTATTTATATTTCCTTATATCATGATAAATGTTTATTATTCATGCTAGAATTGTATCAACCGGAAACTTAGTACATGTGTGAATACATAGACAAATAGAGTGTCCCTAGTATGCCCCTACTTGACTAGCTCATTAATCAAAGATGGTTAAGTTTCCTAGCCATGGACATGTGTTGTCATTTGATGAATGGGATCACATCATTAGAGAATGATGTGATGGATTAGACCCATCCGTTATCTTAGCACTATGATCGTTTAGTTTATTGCCATTGCTTTCTTCATGACTTATACATGTTCCTATGACTATGAGATCATGCAACTCCCGAGTACCGGAGGAACACTTAGGGTGCTATCAAACGTCACAACGTAACTGGGTGATTATAAAGATGCTCTATAGGTCTCTCCGATGGTGTTTGTTGAGTTGGCATAGATCGAGATTAGGATTTGTCACTCCGATTGTCGGAGAGGTATCTCCAGGCCCTCTCGGTAATGCACATCACTATAAGCCTTGCAAGCAATGTGACTAATGAGTTAGTTACGGGATGATGCATTACGGAACGAGTAAAGAGACTTGTCGGTAACGAGAATGAACTAGGTATGATGATACCGACGATCAAATCTTGGGCAAGTGACATACCGATGACAAAGGGAACAACGTATGTTGTTATGCGGTTTGACCGATAAAGATCTTCGTAGAATATGTAGAAGCCAATATGAGCATCCAGGTTCCGCTATTGGTTATTGACCGGAGATATGTCTTGGTCATGTCTACATAGTTCTCGAACCCGTAGGGTCCGCACGCTTAACATTCGATGACGATCGGTATTATGAGTTTATGTGATTTGATGTACCGAAGGTTGTTCAGAGTCCTGGATTTGATCACGGTCATGACGAGGAGTCTCGAAATGGTCAAGACAGAAAGATTGATATATTGGATGACTATATTCGGACACCGGAATAGTTCTGAGGGTCACTAGATATATATCGGAGTGCCAGAAGGGTTATCGGAACCACCGAAGAAGTAATTGGCCTTATTGGGCCTATGGGAGAGAGAGGGGAAGCCAAGGGCTAGCCTCCCCCACGGGCCTAGTCCGAATTGGACTAGGGGAAGGGGCGTCGCCCCCTCCTTCCTTCTCTTTCCCCTCTCCTTCCTTCTTCTCCTAGTAGTACTAGGAAAGGGGGATCCAACTCCTACTTGGAGTAGGATTGCCCCCTTGGGCGCGCCCTATGAGGGCCGGCGGGACTCCCCCTTGCTCCTTTATATACAGGGGCAGGGGCACCCTAGAACACACAAGTTGACAGTTGTCTTAGCCGTGTGCGGTGCCCCCCTCCATGGATTTCCACCTCGGGCATATGTTGTAGTGCTTAGGCGAAGCCCTGCGTCGGTAACTTCATCATCACCGTCATCACGCCGTCATGCTGACGCAACTCTTCCTCGGCCTCAACTGGATCAAGAGTATGAGGGACGTCACCGAGCTGAATGTGTGCAGATCGCGGAGGTGCCGTGCGTTTGGTACTTGATCGGTTGGATCACCAAGACATTCGATTACATCAACCGCGTTACTTAACGCTTCTGCTTTTGGTCTATGAGGGTTCGTAGACACACTCTCCCCTCTTGTTTTTATGCATCTCCTAGATAGATCTTGCATGACCGTAGGTAATTTTTTTTGAAATAATGTGTTCCCCAATAGAAAGGGGGTTGGCTGCCTTTGGGGCGCCTTCCCCTTCCTTCCCTCCCTCTTTGGTACGTGCGCAAGGGGTGGAAGGGGCGCACCAGCCCCTTGTGGGGTGGGGTGCTTCTCCCCCTTTGGTCCATAAGGCCCATACAGTTGTCGGGGGTGTCCGGAACCCCTTCCGGTGCCCCGATGACTACCCGGTGTACTCCGAAACTCTTCCGGTGTCCGAATACCATCGTCCTATATATCAATCTTTACCTCTCGACCATTTCGAGACTCCTCGTCGTGTCCATGATCTCATCGGGACACCGAGCAACATTCGGTCACCAAATTATATAACTCATATGACACTATATCGTCAACGAATGTTAAGCGTGCGGACCCTACGGGTTCGAGAATTATGTAGACATGACCGAGACACCTCTCCGGTTAATAACCAATAGTGGAACCTGGATGCCCATATGGTTCCTACATATTCTACGAAGATCTTTATCGGCCGAACCGTTATGCCAACATACGTAATTCCCTTTGTCCATCGGTTGCCCGATATTGGTTCGTCGGTATCTCTATACCTAGTTCAATCTCGTTACCAGCAAGTCTCTTTACTTGTTCTATAATACATCACCTCGTAACTAACTCCTTAGTCATTTGCTTGCAAGCTTATGATGTGTATTACTGAGAGGGTCCAGAGATACCTCTCCAATACTCGGAGTGACAAATCCTAATCTTGATCTATGCTAACTCAACAAAAACCTTCAGAGATACCTGTAGAGCATCTTTATGATCACCCAGTTACGTTGTGATGTTTGATAGCACACAAGGTATTCCTCCGGTATCCGGGAGTTGCATAATCTCATGGTTAAAGGAATAAGTATTTGACATGAAGAAAAGCAATAGCAATAAACTGAACGACCATTATGCTAAGCTAACGAGTGGGTCTTGTCCATCACATCATTCTCCTAATGATGTGATCCCGTTATCAAATGACAACACATGTCTATGGTTAGGAAACCTTAACCATCTTTTATCAACGAGCTAGTCTAGTAGAGGCATACTAGGGACACAATATTTGTTTATGTATTCACACATGTATTTTAACTTTTCGATCAATACAATTCTAGCATGAATAATAAACATTTATCATGAATAAGGAAATATAAAATAACAACTTTATTATTGCCTCTAGGGCATATTTCCTTCAGAAGTAACAATAGCAGCAGGTGTAGTAACAAGTTTGATGAACAGTAACAGTAGTGAAGACAATAGCAGTAAAGTGTAGGCACGGAGTGGCGGTGGATATTTGGATGAGATTCAATATGTAGCTGTCACAACCTAGAGCAACACGTACTAGCTCTAATTCATCGATCATATGTAGGCATGTATTCCGTATATAGTCAAACGTGCTTGCAGTAAAAACTTGCATGGCATCTTTTGCCATACCCTTTCGTGGTAGCGGGGTCCTAATGGGAACTAAGGGTAGTTAATGTGCTCGTTTTAGTAGACAATAGGAACAAAGCATTAACACATCATGAATACATGAACTCCTTAAGTTAATGTCATCTGCGTCAATATCCCAATCATTCTCACCTGGGGTTCTAGGGTTCATAACAATAACAAGTGCATACAACCTGCAGATAAGATCAAGAACACATGTATATTCATGAAAATATAATAGGTTCAGATATGAGGTCATGGCACTCGGGCCCTAGTGACAAGCATTAAGCATAGCAACATCAATCTCAGGACATATTGAATAGCAGGAATCAAGCCCTAACAAATTGACATGATTAGATTTGAAATCTCATCCAATCTCATCTAGCTCCAGTATGCCTACAAGGGGATTACTAACACATGATTGTGAGCGTCATAAAATTGTCGATGGAGAAGGGTTGGTGATGACGATGATAATGAATCCCTCTCTCTGGACTCACAAACAGACTCCAGATCACGACTCCCGATAAAGAACATGAGGTGGCGGAGGCTCCGTATCGTAAGCGCGATAAAACTTTTTCTCTTATTTTTTCTTGGAGGATGTGAATATATAATGTTGGAATTAGGTCAAACAGAGGTGGGGGGCACATTCCTGGGTGATGAGGCCAAGGGGTGGCCGTGCTACTTGCCCTTGTGGCATCTAGGTGGCCCCCTCATGTAACTTCTTGGCTCCAGTATTTTTTATTTATTCCAAATAATTCTCCAGGAAGTTTTGTCCAGCTCTGAGAACTTTTTAGTTCTGCACAAAAAACAATATTACGGTAGTTTTGCTGAAAACAATGCCAGTCCAGTTAATTTCATTCAAATCATGCAAATTAAAGGTCAAGACAAGAGCAGAAGTGTTTCAAAAAGTAGATACGTTGGAGATGTATCAAAGCCTACTCCAGCTGTTGCACCGCATTGAAGTCGGCTTCTAGTCCCTTTGCTTGGTCGCACCTATTTAAACCGTGGTCCGACTCCGTCTACACTACACCATTCTTCAATTCTCTCTGCTCCCACCCTCTCCAAACCTCACAGTTTCCACCCTCTCCCCCCCGGTCGGTGACACCACTGTATCCACATCATGCCAAGTCGTGTTTCTCCGTGTTGGCAGGTGGCGACGGCAGCTCCGAATCTCCCTTCGGATCTTGGCTACGCCGCCATCGCTCTCAGGGGCTAGCTTCCACAATGTCCGCCGACGATGAGGGGGACCAGGCGCTACTGCAGAAGTCCGCACCACCCCTCGGAAGCCACACCCATGGGCGAGAGTTCTTGTGGCAAATTGAACTACCGACGAAGCGGCCACTCCAGGAACGTGGTTCGATGCCACCGCTAGCACGTGTGGAGGACGGTACACACTCGTCGTGCCGCTACCGCGTCAAGCAGGAGCCGGCGTTGCCTCTCCGTCACTTTAAGGCGGAGCCAGTGTCCCTCCCCCCCCCCTCCGCGCAACCGTGGCGTCCAAACCAGGCATCACATGAAGGATGAGTTGCCCTTGCCGATGCAGAGTTGTTACGCTCGGATCAACGGGCAGGTGTTGTCGCCGCGCTACAATGGGGGTGACAATGTCGCCAAGAAGGAGCTACCGCCGAAGATCCGAAGGCACGCGGGTGCATCCTCCACTAACTCGTTGGCCGCGGTGGCTCCTCGTCGTCGCGAGCCATCGTGTCGGCCGAGGAGAGGGCAGCCAAGGAGGCGACTTGGTGGGAGCAGCATAATGCGGCGCGCCGCTCCGCATTCGCCAAGTCTGATGAGGCGCCGACCAAGGTCCACGAGGAAGCCAATCTCGCGGATGCCTGTGCCCGCGACCGATCGCTCACCAACGTGGAAACGGCCCCGCGGCGCTGCCGCTGCCTCGACGGGGACCTTGCCAAGATCAACGAGGAGTGGTCGCTCAGTGGCACCTCCGCCGCCGCCGGTTAGGGGCAAGGCCGTTGTCAAGGTACCGTGGCCAGGGTTGGCATTGGCTACGGCGGCCGTCTACACGACGTAGGAGGAAGAGAAACGGCTTCTTCGCGAGCGCCAGGCGGCGCTGGGGTAAGGCTGTCGTGGCCTTTCGCCGCTGGAAGGACTACTCCAATGACAACAGTACGGATGGCAATGATGGTGCAGCCAACCACGCAGATGAGAGCACAGACTGTTACAAGTTAGTCTCTTATTTATTTTTAAGCTTCTAGTTTAAGTAACGAAGTTTCATCCGTTTTATGTAAATTATGTCCAAACATTAGTGAATTCCATCTTGTTTGGTGAAATTTGTCCGATTAAATCAAATTTGTTTTGAATTGGATGCGAGCACAATTGGATGGTTGGCTCCCGCGTCAATATCCACGGACTGATCCGAACTAGTCCGGGAATGGATACCGTGTTCGTTTCATGGGTCTACAGTTGGAGATGCCCTTACGGTGCCTGTATCTCGTGCTTTGTCCGAAAATAATACTCCTAATCAGTGTCGTAAGAGCAACTTCAATGGGGTGATCCATTTCGTCCGCGCGCGTCCGTTTGGGTCGGCGCGGACAAAAGTGGCGGCCCAACGCGCCGACCCAAACTCAAATTGTGTCCGCCTGGCGTCCGCGCTGACCCATTTTCGGCCCAAAATTGCGCCTGAAATGCGTCGGCGCGGACGCGAAGCGGACGCGCCGCGCGTCTCCTCGCCGTCCGCCGCGTCCCCACCTGGCGGCCACCCAACCGTCACCGGTCGTCTTATTTATGACGACCACCGACAGCGGGCCCATGCGTCAGCCAGTGGAAGCATCCTTTTTTAACCACGTGTGCGGTGGGGTCGGCCTCATCCACTTCTCCCGTCCACGTATGCCCCCCCACCACTCCCTTTGCTTCCTCGTCGGCGACCGTAAACCCTAGCCACGAGCCTCTTCGGCAGCAGCAATGGCAAGGGCACCCCCGGCGCCTCGTTCTCCATTGCTCCCCTTCCCCCTCCTCCTTCTCCGGCGGCGACACGTTTCCGCCCTGATTGCCCGCGCCTGCACATCCCGGTGCACCAAGCGCGGTGGCACTGGGAGTACAGGCAGCCATTGCCATACCCCGATGTCACGATGCCGCACCGTTGGCATCTGGATCCGCAGCGGATCCCGGTGTCGGCGGTTCCTCGTACCCAACGGGCGCACGATGACGAGGTGCGCAGGCACCGCGCGCAGCTCACGCCGGAGCAGCGTCGGCTGCCAGATTTAGGTGGACTTTGACCGGCGTTTGACCGGCCACTTTATATTTATTTCGTGCAACTTATTACTTTTTTTCCACGGCGGCACATTTAGGTCGGCCTTCCCGTTGGGTGGTCAAGCCGACCCATTTTAAAATGCGGACGCGCATGTCCGCCTGGCCGACCCAAACGGACGGTCGCCCCGTTGGAGTTGCTCTAATAAACTAAAAATACGAAGTGGTTGTGCAATTACTCTACAATATACTCCACATATATATAGATAAAGAAGCTAAATTATGACACGTTGTCCCATCACATGAGAGGTGACAAGTCAGGACATCATAACGGCGTTGGCGTGGCATCTCTGCCTTCTGGTTTTTGCCCCTCTCTTGGGTTGCTACGGGAACACCAAACGTCTCATTAGTGGAGGCCAGTTCAGTCCCGTCCAGGTGAATGAATCTCCCACGTTCTCCTCCGCCTCCGTTTCTCCACGCCCTTCTCAGTTCTCAAGGCTTTCTTCTTCCTTCCAGCTCCAGCGCACGGTGACGGTGATCGCAGGATCTGGACTGGACTGCTCCGCCAAGCCTGGTCTGCAGGTTAATTCGACCTCTTTTCTTCTGCTGCGTAGGATTTCTTTTTGCCCCCTTCATGTGCATTCCTGATTAGCAGGCTTGTTTTGTTGCAGTTCTTTAGCTCAGGAAGATCTGGAGGACACTTCTGAGATTCCCTACTGCAAGGTATATTTTCTTCTTGCCGCAAGTTGTATAGCTCAAGTAGCAGTGACCACTCTCCGAGTAAATTAATTTGTTAGAATCGGTGTGTGGCATAGAAGCTGGGAGATGAACAATTCGTGCCAGGGCTGCAAGAGATACTGGAACCATCTACATGGGAAGGTCACTTGTTTCGTCAGGCGGATGAGCAAAAGTTCAAGACATTGCATGGTAATATGCTCTGTTCCAAGCAATAAGACATTGCAGTGCCTCTTTTTTTTTGGATCAATGGCATATTGCCCTTATTTATGCAAAGCAAATAATTCCTGTCGAAAAAATATAAGGCAAATAATCATCTTTAACTTGTCATCTCCCAATTTTAGCGGTTGGTGACTATTATGCCTTATTCATCTCCATCAATTTTACGGACATGTACTACTCCATTTAAACTAATACTCTAAAAATTACATCTGTTGCTGCAGGTCATACCAGAGAGGTTTGCAAAGCATTTCGCAGGGAAAATGCCACGGACCGTCAAACTAGAAGGCCCTAATGGCATTCTGTATGATGTTGGAGTTACTGAGCACAGGAATAGAAAAGTCATCCAATCTGGATGGGAGGTGTTTGTTGATGCCAATGACATAGTACAGAAAGACTCATTGATGTTCCGATACCGTGGAAGTTCTCGCTTCAAGGTTGCGGTCTTTGATTCTAGTGGTTGTGAGAAAACTGTGCCCTGTTTTGGCATAGGGAGCTCTATGAGTGATCAACCAATCACAAATTCTACAGGAATGTCAGGCAGTTCCAGCGACCGTAATACTCACTCGTCAATGGGTCAGCAATCAGATGGATGCCAAAGTGAAAGCTCAGGACATTGTAGAAAACTGGCCTGGACAGACGCAGCATCGTCTCCATCTGAGGATTTGCCAGGTTAGCTTGCCAGCTTGCTTGTACCTTTGTGTTATGCTTTAAGGTGTCGTTTTATCTGAAGTTGCATTTACTCTTGAAAACTGTTATACAGGAGAAGACAGTCCTTACGAGCATGAGTCTTCAGGATCGGATGATCACACACTCCCAAAGATGATCTCAACAGTGCGTATTAAGGAGGAGCAATGTTCTGATGGTATGGTAGTATGATGCAAGTACTTCCGATCCAGTTCATATTTTTATTTTTTTTGTAGTTTATAATGGGAAAATCTGTTTCTATGTACTGAATTATCAGCAAGTGGAAGATCAGACGGATGCCACAGTGGGAGTACTAGAAAGACAGCTGTTATATCCACTCCATCTGCGGAGTCAGGTTATATTCTTAAGTTACATTTGCGTCAACAAAATTGCATGGATTCGTTTTATTTGTTAAGTACATGCACACATGCGTCATCGTGTCGGTGTATACATTATCCATTGTTAGTTTGACCTACAAATTTGTCTAGGAGAAGCTTGTCTTTCAGAGTATGATTCTTTTGACTCGAATGATATTCCAGGACCTCCAAAGGATAAGTATGTGTTGTCAAGTAGGAGTAATTTGGCTGATGCACAAAAAGAGAAAATAGATAAGCTTCTCCAGGACGTTCAATCCAGAACTCTTGCATTCGTGGCTATCATGAGGAAGTCCAATGTCCAACCACCGTATCCTTCTCTGGTAAATTTCCTGAGTTCTTTTTCAGTACACTACAATCCTCTCTAGGCTCTAGATCTAAGAGGGGTATTCATAGTTTGAATGTTATAGGGAAAGTGGCAATGGCCCTTCTGAGCACTTAACATAAATGCTTTTTCTTTGTCGACAATGACAGTCAAAACAGTATTTCGGCTGAGTTTTGTATTCTTGTTTATTTGTTTGTTTGTTTGTTGATGGCATCACACCCTGTCCCATTTGTGATCAGACCATCATGAAGGAATACGCAGTTGCACACTTTCCCCATGAAAGTGCATCTGTCATACTTCAGAGGCCGGGCGAGAACAAAAGGTGGTACCCCAGGTTCTACGAGGGGAATGATAGTATTCACAAGATTAGGGGGGAGTGGTTAGACTTTGTTTGTGACAATAGTGTGGAGGAGGGAGATATCTGCATCTTTGTACCAGCAAAGGGTGGGGGAAGGTTCACATTTACGGTTCATCTACTTCGCGCAGAAAGCAAGGCGCACGCAGGTCATTTTGTGCCGCCCTACATGCTGTCACAAATGAGCTTTCTGTCTCCATTGCAACAGAGCATAGTTGAAGATAAAGCGGAAGCCATCCAACTCGAAGCACATCTGTATGTGGCAATCATGAACAAAACAAATGTTGGTGTCAAAGGGCATTACAGCCTGGTAAGCTAAAAAAATTCTGGAATTTTATTGTTACCTACTCAAAGCCCCCCAGGTTGTTGTCATCTGCCATAACATAACTAAGTTTCAAATAAATAAAAAACATAACTAATTTTAGCAATGTAGGGTGCCAGGGATGACGTGGGCTTTGGATCTCCAATTTACTGTGCTATTAGCAAACTGTTTGGCTTAAATTTACTTTTGCAGCTGAATTAAATAAATGCCACCAGATAAATGTGTATACCTATATTGTATTGTTGTTTTATTTTATCAACATGATTGGCCGACTTGTAATTGTAACATGCTTATATCCGTAAAATACTAGGAGTTTGGTGCAAAATATGCTGCTGTGTATCTTCCAAAGGAAGAGCGAACTATTTTGCTCCAGCGTAAGGGGGAGGAATGGCAAACTCAGATGCATATTCGGAATGGTAGGAGGCGTGTCCTTGAAGGAGGTTGGCACAAATTTGTCAGTGACAACCGTCTGCGAGTTGGTGATATCTGTCTGTTTGAGCTGAAGCGGAACCGGAGGAAGCTTACCATGATTGTCCATATCATTTCCCGTGATCAGTGTTAGTTTGTAGTACTTTGAAGTACAAGGGGATGATGACCCCTGCTGTTTCTGCTGGAATTATGTTTTGTACTCTAAAACCAAACCATGGTATGGTTGATCTCCGAGGACTACTGCATATGATGGCTAACATTCTGAATTTCCACAAGTCCTAGTCCATGTGTTGTTTTAGCTTCGTGTAATCTGTGACTTGTATTTGTGCACTGCCTTCGTTATCTGAAGCACGTTTAGCTCTTTGCTCTACCTGGGAAAATCTGTTCGGATCTATGTTGTTACAGCAACTCTACATAGTCGCCATATCAGGCTGGTCGGCATAATAAATATATTGTAAAGGCCACTTTAGTGAAGTCGTCATCCGGCCATGAGTCGCCATAGTTTATGAAGGAGGGCTCCATATCCATCCCACGAGCCTTCATATTTGGGGGCTGGGGGCGTTTTGAGGGTGTGCTATCCACTAATCGCATGTGCGGGAGAAAAGTTTCACCTCCCATGTAAGCCTCCCGTGCGGCCCATCTTCTCTCCCTATCAATGCCAGACGGCCATGGCACCACGGATGTCAATTAATGGCAGCTGTTGCATACCAATTGCCCAGGGACGGAGCCAGGATTTGAGCATGGGGGCGAAGAAGACAATGATCGTATGTGCTTTTTTCTCTTTCACAGCGACCATACAAGAGGAATGCAAGATAATATATATTTTGCAAACAGAGAATTGAAGGTAGATTTATATTATTTGAATGTAGTTCATACCCCTAAAAGAAATGGAAAATGTAATTTCATATGGTGTGCTTTTGATTCCAGCTTGTTTTGTATTTATACTTGTGCAAGAATATTTAATACTAGACCAGAGGAGCAGAAACCCCGCGGCATTATTTATAAGAAAGAATGTGAGACAGAATTCAACCTAAAGAGCGTCAAACTCAGGTCGGCAGGGCGACACCACAATGCTCCAATTCCAACCACTGGGCTATGAGCCAGTCCATTGTGCGAGAATATTTGATCGGTAGCAGAGGGGCAGAAACCCCGCGGCATTATTTATAAGAAAGAATGTGAGACAGAATTCAACCTGAAGAGCGTCAAACTCAGGTCGGCAGGGCGACACCACAATGCTCCAATTCCAACCACTGGGCTATGAGCCAGTCCATTGTGCGAGAATATTTGATCGGTAGCAGATTGAAGCTACGCAAAAGGCTCCGCTCGGTTCCAGCTAGCCGCGAGATCGGGACGACGTAGTTTTCGGTGAAAATCGTGCCTGACTACGGTCATGGCGGATGATGGTGGTGTCTCAGACGTCGTTCCCTTCTCGAGGCATCGTCGTTACAGGTCACGTTAACCTGATTGGGAGGTTCCAGGGGAAACCCTAAATCTGGTTCTACCGGATTGGACGATGGCGACGTTTTCGCAGTCGTTCTCCTTCTCGGGGGCATCGTTTTGGAGCAAGTGCTGGCTGGAGGGGACAAGAGGAGGAGCGGTGCTTCATCTTGCCCATTGATGACGGCGGATCTCGGCGGCGTGGCGTAGTGGAGACTCGGCGTCCGATACGCGAAGATGGACTCGCGCAGGAGAAGGTAGATGTCTGGCGTCATGGTGGCGTCGACGACAGCTAGACCGGGTAAGGTAGATGCAACAGTACAACACTGAAGATGGATTGGTGGTAGGTGGCTGCGGCGGTCTCATACCCGGCAGGCGTCCTGGTTGAGGAGTGTGCCGGACTGGTGGGTGCCCCATACCTGGCAGGAGTCCTCAGGTCTTATATGTTATGTTTGGCTGCGAGGTCTATTTGGTATTAGGCCCAGACTATCAGCATCTCTTCATCAACTGGATAGGAGTAGCGACAGATGCTGCCTAGACGATGGCTTTAGTCTTATTGTTGTATGACTTTGTAAGGTCTTGTGTGAATAATTAATAAAGTGACTACATGCATTGTCCAGATGCAGAGGCCGAGGGTCCTACTCCATTTAAAAAAAAATCAAACCTATATTATCTATACAATTAAGTATGTAATTTATAATCAATCTGACAAACAATAACTAATGTCCACCAGTTAATACAATACAGACCTAGTAATAGTAAATAATCTGTGATAGCCTAGACATGAGCTGTAATATATGACATACCTTCGATCTAGCGTGAGTCATGTTGTGCCGCCTTGAATGTCAAATCTGAAGCGCCTGCTAAGGAATTAGGAGATTGACGCATAGGCAGGCCGCAGATAATGGCCGTCGGTCGACGAGGGGAGACGGTCGAATCAAACATAAAGCGCCGCCAGCACCTGGCGATGCCCTAGCGTTGGGGCGACGACGGGTTCAGCGGCAGGACTATTCAGTCAATCATCTAATCGATGTAGGTACATTCAATTCTGACGGGAGGTAGTAAGAAAAAATATGACGGAGGCATCCATCTCACGAATCATTTGTGGGTTGCTTCGTAGGCTAAGTAATGCTCGTCCGTTTCCTAGCTGTTGGGCCCGCTACTGATGACCGACAGCTCTACTAATTAATCAATCACAATTGTCTAAAAAAATTAATCAATCACAAGTCCTACCAACCTTTTCTCTAAAAAATAAAATCAATCACAAGTTGTTACTACTAAAAAGAAAAATAATAATCGGGGGGCTGGCCCTGAATTGCCCGCTGTCACTCTCGCCATATTTTTCAACACCGGCTGCTAAGAATTGGTCAGCACCATATCTCCATCTCTCACCACCACCGCCCACAGTCTTCACTTTTCTCACGCCGCCCACAGCCTTCACTTTTCTCCCAGACGACATGCCACTTCTCCCGCGGGCAGACTGGGTGCCGCTCTCAAGGAGGAGAAGCGGATCCTGGACGAGGAGTTAGCGAAGGAGGAGACTGCCCAAAGGCCAACGAGGAGTGGCATTGTTGTGATGCGATGGAGCCATGGAGGCCGTGTAGGAGGATCCCCCCTTGACGAGTGGCCGGATTGGAATCCTAAATCGCACTTCGTTGAGTGGGATATTCAGCTCGGCTACGTGCAAATCCCGTATGGCAGGAGAGAGCTCACCCATGCAGCTCATCGAGGGCTGCTCGTGCTCCCTGTTGCCTCCCTGGTAAGGAGGCATGAGATGAGTGCTATGTCATTGACGCCTCGGTCGTCACCTTGGTGAAATCTTCGAGGTCACCGCTGTCGGGCTAGCATTAAAGGCGGAGAGGGTTGCTCTGTGTGGCTCCTTCACAAGGAGAAACAAGCGTATTTGGTGCCGGAGAGAGCGCATCTGATGGCGCACATATGACATGAACATGATGTCATTCACTGAGACAAATCAAGCCATGTCAAGGCTTGCCTCCCTTGAAAAAGCCGTCCCTGACCTCAACAACGACCGTCGGGAATGTGACCAAGACTTTTCTAACCCTATGTAATGGCATTGTAATGCAAATTTATCTCAAATGAGTGTTTTAATGCCTCAAATTGAGTATTTGATTATTGAGTTGATGCAACAAAAAAAGAGAAGATAAGAAAAGATGGAGGCCGCGTTATGGCTACTCTGTGTTTGCGCATGAACGCCGCCATATACTCATATCCCAAATTGCGACTCTACTAGAGTTGCTCTTATGATAGTTGGTTTCCCTTTTTGGCCCGACGATGAGTGGTGAAGCCCCAATATTACCTAGTTACTGGAACCTCTCGTAGCTTCCAGTGTTAGCCTTAGCGTCATCTTGTGGAAGGAGTTGTCTTTGTGCCATTTTTCTGGCCTTAATTGATTGACCGACTAACATTTAGGATTAAGTCCTTGTTTATGTCGTACCCGGTTGATCTGAGAGATCGACCTAGTTGAGGGCTAGCGGGCACATGGTAGTTGTCATCTCTAGAGGCATTTTTCAGCTCCCTTGATAGAGAGTCCATCCAAAGGGCGCTCACTATAGGAAGGTCGAGGCCTAGGAAGGAAAGCGGGCCAAGATGGGTCAGAACTACCATGGAGCAAGCGAGCCCCACATGTTTGATTGTAACTCGTCTCGAGCCATGTAACCCTAGCTCGGACGAGTATATAAGGTGGGCCAGAGACCTGCATGGGTGAAGGGAGAAACCCTAGACCTACCACCATCTTCAACCTCTCTGCAGCCAGGCCGAGAGCTTGTGGCCCAAGTAATATCTCTCTCAAGAGATCTCCCTGATCTCTGATAACCACTAGAGCAATACAAACACCAGAGGCATGAGTAGTGTCTTACCTCCCCCCGGAGGGCCCGAACCTGGGTAGATCTCATGTTCCTCGCACCGCCATCTGGATCCCCCATGTGCTCTACTCTCTAGAACAAACCAATCATCACTTGATGACACTGCCGGTACAAAACACCGACAATGTTGGAATTGGCAATGCCAGCAATCACACTCCCTTCTGAAGGCGTTGTGTGGAAGAACGACTTTTGCTGTAAATGTTTAGATTTGGTATTTTTCATGTTCTACCATTGCCGTGTATCCATTGTATTCTGTTGTTGATGATTTCAATCTTGTCCCATTGCATGTCGGGAGGTTTCGACTTTCCTTTTCGAAAATAACAAGTTGTGCTTACTGAACTCTTGTTCCATTATCCTTGGATAGTGGAACCCGACCAAAGTTTGGTCGTATGAAAGAAAACATGGAATTGTGGAAACAAATAGTTTGCATAGACTGTTAATTAGGTTGCTTAGGATACTGATCCAGTCGATGGGGAGCATGGTGGTGGACATCTGGGTGGTGGCCCCGTGGACGTGGAAGGCGGGTCCGAGTAGTAGCTGGAATGCCGACCGGATCAGAAGACCAACTAAGTCCAAGCGTCTATATCTCCCTCGTCAATTGGGATCAAAGGACTTACAGGAGGGACCGAAAGCAGGGAATGGCGTGGAACCTACTTCCAGCGTCTTTCAAAAATTGATTCGTTTGCTATCTCACAATACAATTATGAATGGACAAGGCCCACCTCAACATGATGCATGAAAAAAACCCACCATAAGAAAATGTTTTCCATTCAATTATATCTAATTGTATTCAATCATTGTTATAACTATACACAATCAAATATAACAAGTCAAATGTATTTTTAATTTGGTTCTCATGTCATTCATCTAATTTTCATCAAAGCAATCTCGATGTTGTGGGGTATCCTCTAGAATAGAGGCCGGGGTGTTATCCTCGGTTCTGAAAAAAGGGGAAAACCATTGGAAAAGGAAACATGCATTTATGACCAGTTTACAGTCCTCATGTGACAATTTCTACAATATATTCCCCAACAAGGAGATATACTCCATCCTTTCTGGTTTGTAGGGCTCAATTCAAAAATATCATCGGTTAAATAATGAGTGGCGAAATAATTCCGTAGTTTACAAAAGTACTCAATCGGTGTGCTCATTTTTCTCAAAAAAATATATTTAACAATGCATTAACTGCAATGCATGCAAGGACGGCCAATAAATTACCAAGAACTTTTACCTACATTGGTGAGTTTCTCTTAATCCTTGCATGTGCTGATTTAATGCATCTTGATATTTGAAAAAATGGAAATTTTGAGATAAACTATGTACCGAAAAGGAGTTAGAGCATGTCTAATAGTATAGCGAGCTGATGGCTATATGGTCTTGCCACATCATCTATAGCTAAACTTATAGCTGGCAAGTACAATACTTACATATAAATATGTACTCCCTCCGTCCCATAATATAAGAGCATGGTTAATAGTACAACCAGCTGATGGCTATATGACATTGCCATGTCATTTATAGCCAATCTTGTAGCCTTCAAGTATAATAATAAGATGCAGAGATGTACTACTTCATTAATACATGGTCCATCTTCCACTCTCACATAGTGCCTAGGAGCACGTGCTGCAGCTGGCTCTTATTCTGTAGCCGGCTCCTCTTCTCTTCCCTCCATGTCAGCCGATAAATAATATTTTAACCCTTACAACCTGCTTACATAAGCTTATTATACTTACTCTAAGACGTTTTTACAAGCTAACATATCTTGCAAAAACGTCTTACATTGTGGGACGGAGGGAGTATTATTTTTTTTATATATGGCCCCACCTCACTCTCTCACAACATGCCTATAGTTGCTGTTAATCAGTAGTCCGCTTCCTCCTCTCTCTCTTTCAACTCATCTAAAATATAATATTTAAAGGCTTACAGCCTGCCTACAACATCCTATTGTACTTGCTCTCATTTTAGACTCTCTGGGCGAATATTTTGGTCAAGCACATGAATCAAGAAGGTGGCCCTTGTAAAATGTCTCCGTCCAGTAAATTCGCAAGCAGAAAAGCAGGTAAGAATGGAATGAATGTTAAGTGACGTTTCATAATGAAAGACCTTTAGGCTGTAGCAGCTCCCTTCTTAAATTACCACTGCTTCCGGGTTGCTGCGTTACCGGTTCATCTCCTTGCAGCACCACGTCCAAAGTGAAGGTTCTTCTCTAAGCCTATCTCCTTCCATTTCTTGTGATCTAAATTCTAATCAATCTGTTCTAGTACTATGTTTCCGCATCTGCACATAGATCTTTTCGATCTACCTTTGATTTACCTCTGTACTCCTTCCACGATCTTATCTAACAGCCGTTAGCAGATTCCAGTCAGCCATCCCCTTTTTCAGGAAGCTACACGACCGATCGGTCCCGGATTGTTGCGGCCGTTTCTATGCCCTACAACTACAATCTGGGAAAACTTAGATAATGCGAAGGAGAGAGTATTGTTTCATCTGTTTCTGTGTGTCTTCTTCAAGAAATGTTTTGTCCGTGAGAAAGGACACTTTTAGATTCTCTTCGGAAGAAGACGATTCTTCTTGATCCCTTTATTTCTTGTTGCTAGGCGAGTGATGTCTGTATGGTTGTGTTAGTTCTTGTAACACTAATAGGCGATGTCATCTACTATCTGCTTCCTACTAGTTTCCTGAACCCTGCCATTTTGCAGAACGGCTCCGAGATCGATGAGAAATCTACACGAACGCTGCGCGAGGAAGAAGTTCGTCAGGCAGACGAAAAGTGCTTCTAATAATGCTAAAAAAGCACGCACGGCTTATGCTGATAGTTCAAGCAGTTCAGATGATTATCCTATTGAGCCATCAGAGAGTGAGGGGTCAGACCTCGAATGCCCAAGGGATCGCTCAGGCCGTCGTGGGAAACAAGTAAAGGCCGCCGCAATGTCTTCTCCAGTTGAGGAATTGTCAGGTTAATAGTCTGTTAAATTTTAGTTACCTTCACTGCATCATCTTCTCTTACTTCTAGAACTCTACATGCATCAGAAGGCAATCCATCTGAAGATGAGCCTGTGGAACCGGATGATCCTCAGATGCCTTCCAAGGATTATGCCTTACATCGCAAAAAGGCGAAGAATTATGTCTTACAAGGGAAGTTCGATCTTACAGCGGCAGAGAAGACGGAAATAGATGTGCTTGACGAGAAAATTCGACCTAAAATCCCCATGCTTGTGGTAAGGATGAAGAAGACCAATGTGAAACAATACCCTGATCTGGTACGTCAAGTTAGTTGTTCGTGTTGCTTGCGTCTGCATTTTATCTTTTAATACTATACTCCCTCCATATATTCAACATATTAGTTGGACTAAATTTCTCAAAAAGTCATAATTCTCTAGCTTTGGCCAAATTTATCGAGAGGATATCAATGTCTAATACCAAATCATTATCATTAGATTCTCGATATTTTGGAATGGAGAGAGTATTGTTTAACAAAATCTTCACAGGAAAATGTTTATGAAAGGTTCTCTTAACGCTTAGTTTTCACAATGCTCACAAAGATACTTATTCAACAAACTGATATGCATCGCTGAATTAACAATATATGTTTTGATAGTTAAAATCCAGTGTATTAGTTAAATTTGAGATACTGTAAGACGCCCCCAAACAATCTCGATCCTCCATTTATTTTGATCTAATGTCTAGGCTGGTCTATTACCTTGTAGAGGTTGAGAGATAAAATTGACCTTCTCGGGCCTAATGATGTCTTTGCACAACATTGCTTGCCATTAATTGGCATGAGTAGATGGAAGGAATATGTGTATGGAAGGAATGAGACAAACCAAGTAATGTACCCACGGATAGACCATGATAACTAAGATATTTTTAAATTATTTCTTTTGAGTTGTTCAAAAGGATTTTTGAGAAGAAATTCTGAACTAAGCTTAGCAAACATCTCAATTTCATAATGACACTAAATTATTATGGTACCCTTTTGACGCACTTCAAAATTATTTGTTTCTAATCAACTGTTATTTCTAGCACAAAATCCAATATTTTTGTCTATTTTCTTTTTGAAAAACTACCATTATTTTTGTATGTGCTCCATATTTTACGTTCATGTAAGATGTAACCATGTAATTCCAAAATTGATTTATTTCATTTAGTGTTTATTTCACCAAAATTAAATTTATAAACTTTGTTTTGCTTTTATTATGTGATCCAATCATAAATGTGCGGAGTATAAATTGTTTTGCATGGCATCAATCGCGTGAAGGGTTCAAATCGTGTGTATGAGCATATAGAAGTTGATACTTTCCTATCTGTTGCACTTAAGCACCAAGGGGCTAGTTTCCTTTACAAGTTTTCTAAAATTAACCCCGGTCGACTGATAAATTTAAGGTTCACATTTAGACTTCCTCTTACTCTAGAGAGTTAAGTTGGAGCGCATTAAATATCCTTAGTGGCTAGTCTTGATACTTTGTTTTATAGTACAAGTTATATATAACAGCATCACATATTCATATTGTTCCATTCTCTCTTTATTAATTATAGGCAATACTTAAGGACTATGCAGTCAATCACTTTCCTAGCAAAAGTCAAAAGATCACACTCAAGCTACATGGGAAGAGTAAGGAATGGCTGTGCGATTTTCGCAGAATACCTGATGAAAAGGGACACCACCTCTATTTGCACGAGTTTGTCCATGACAATAATGTGCGGGAGGGTGATCTCTGCCTCTTTCAACCAATGACGAAGGGTGATGTAAGAAACTTCAAGGTGACAGTCCATCACCTTCGCGAAGCAAGCGCTGATCATTCCCCTGTTGAAAGAAATGATATTGGCATAAATGATGTGACTATTCAAGAAAGAAGTGCAGATTCAGTTGATATACGAAGCAGCTCTGATGATCATACCAAACAACCATCAGGAAGAAAAATATATCCTAGCTGTCAGAGGGGTAGCTCAAGGGATCATCAAAATACTGCAAAACCCACTTCCTTTGAGAAATCAGGTTAGATTGTTAAGTTACAAGTGCATATGTGCCAAAGTTTAAATTACTTATACAGTCTTTTTACTGCAATTTTTGTACAGGAGACAACAGTCCTTTAGCATGCAATTCTATTGAGTCCGATGATCGTCGAACACCTCGAGGACATAATTATGCGCTATCACTTGGCAGTTGTCTATCTGGGGCACAATATGAGAAAGTGATTGCGCTTGTAGAGAGAATTCAACCCGAGGCTGCTGTATACGTTGATGTCATGAGTCAGCATGCTGTTGAACCACCTAGTCCTCTACTGGTAAACTCACAAAATATCTACTGAATGGGCAACTTAGTTTTTCAATACGATCTGTTTGTCATGCCTAACGCCGTCCCTTTCTGTTTCTATATTATAGATAAATAAGAAGTCTGGTATCTTGGGAGTTCTTATGACCTACTACTACTTAGTTTTTGGTTCTTGTTTATTTATTAATAGCATCATATCTTGTCTCTTGTGCTATCAGATCATTCCTGAGGAACATGCAATTGCACACTTTCCAAATGAAAGTGTGACTATTGCACTTCAAGCGCCAGACAAAAAGAGCAAGAAGTGGCATCCCAGATTCTACATGACAAAAGATAGATGTGAGTACATGCTTACAGGGCATTGGTTAGACTTTGTCTGTGACAACAGTGTGCAGGAAGGGGATATCTGCATCTTTGTACCGGAAAAGGGCGGGGCGAGGAGATCCAAGTTTACCGTTCATCTAGTTCGTGGAGAAACAACTCATTCGGGAGGTGGAACTGATGGTGTTCAAGGGGCTGGTTCAGGCGAGGGTAAAACAAATACAAAGTACCTTACAAAACATTTGCTAGACTAAAACAATTTGATACATTTTAGATTGTTTCGTTCTTGTGATCTAAAGTTATTTGCAGGAGAAAATGCTCCCTCGGAAAGCGACATGCATAGGGTTTCTCATGAACCTCCGGAGAGAAAGAACTCTGCTGGTCTTGCTGTGCCTCCTTACATTCTACCGTCCATGAGCCATCTATCTCTGTCTCAGGAGAATATTGTTGACGCGAAAGTGCAAGCCATCCAATCTGAAGTTCCCATTTACGTATCAATCATGAAAAAGACCTATATTGGTGCCATTAAGCAGAACATGCTAGTAAGATTAACACCCTTTCTAAATCTATGCATCAAGTTTATTTTATTTTCTTGTTGTCGGATTCTGAATAGTGCCAAAACTGAACGGTGTAAGGACCTTGTGTCCCAGTGTCTCCACTAGTTGACTCTGTGTTTGCCCTGTGAGACTGTGACCACAAAATAATATATTTCACAATTTTTTCTATTAGAATATATAATTTCTATGATGTAAGCGCAAAAGAAATTTCAAGCCAAAAAAGCAATTTTCTGGCAAGTACGGTTCAAAAAGTAACAGTGCAACCTTTTGCACTGATCCAGCGATCTCTCAGCACAATGCACACAGATATGTAACGTCTCAGGAATTTCAGTCTACATAGTTTTGAATATTTCGATGGTTAAATTGTTCAACCTGCTACTGTAACATGTTTACATTTGTAATAAACCAGGAATTAAGTTCGCGGTATGCTGCTGCCGCACATCTTCCATGCGAAAATCAAACTGTGGTGCTCCAGTGCATGAGTCAGATATGGAAGACCAAGATGGTGGTGCATCGAAATGGCAAAAGGTGGTTCCTTAGCGCAGGCTGGTTCAAATTTGTACATGACAACAGTCTGCAACTCGGCGATATCTGTCTGTTTGAACTGAAGAAGAACAAGAGGAAGCTTACCATGAAGGTCCATATCATTCCCAGCAAGCAAAGCTAACTCGCAGTACTGGATGAGAAAATGAACGAACGTGTTCTGTGCGTTGCTACTTTGTACTAGGTTCTTTGGCTTGTTTGTCTTACTGAAATTCGGTGGCGTTTACCGAATTTGGGCAAAGAATCTGGCCTTCTCCTCTCAATCTGCTTTTGCACAAATATGTGTCCCTGAGGAGAGTGGGAGCTTGTTTTCTTGCTTGTTCACCGTGGTCGCAGCAATGTAGAATGCCTCGACAGGGAACTTATCCGGTGCACCCGGCCTTGTGGTGCTATCGGTGCACTGGACGCCCAAAGGTCATACTATAATTGTCCAGAAAATCTGAAAATAATTTATCATGTACTCATAACAAATATCAATCACAAAAATAAATTTAAACCACAACTTTGGAAACAACAATATCAAATCTACCACGGATTGTGTTAATGAGTCAAAGTTATGGCCCGATCTAAAATGGGTAATGTTGGAGAACGTAGCAGAAATTTAAAATTTTCCTACGTGTCACCAAGATCTATCTATGGAGAGACCAGCAACGAGGGGAAGGAGAGTGCATCTACATACCCTTGTAGATCGCTAAGCGGAAGCGTTCAAGAGAACGGGGTTGAAGAAGTCGTACTCGTCGTGATCCAAATCACCGGAGATCCTAGTGCCGAACGGACGGCACCTTCGCGTTCAACACACGTACAGCCCGGTGACGTCTCCCACGCCTTGATCCAGCAAGGAGAGAGGAAGAGGTTGAGGAAGACTCCATCCAGCAGCAGCACAACGGCGTGGTGGTGGTGGAGGAGCGTGGCAATCCAGCAGGGCTTCGCCAAGCACCACGGGAGAGGAGGAGGAGGAGAGGTAGGGCTGCACCAAGAGGAGAAGTTCTCATGTGTTGGGCTGCTCAAAAACCTCCAATATATATAGGGGAGGGAGAGGGTTGCGCCCCCATCTAGGGTCTCCCCCCCCCCCAAGGGGTGCGGCCAGCCCTAGATGGGGCTTGGGGAGGCGGCCAAGAGGGGAAGAGAGGGGAGGCACCCACTAGGTGGGCCTTAAGGCCCATCTGGACTAGGGTTTGCCCCCTCCCACTCTCCCTTGCGCCTTGGGTCCCTTGTGGGGGGCGCACCAGCCCACCTAGGGGCTGGTCCCCTCCCACACTTGGCCCACGCAGCCTTCTGGGGCAGGTGGCCCCACTTGGTGGACCCCCGGGACCCTCCCGGTGGTCCCGGTACATTACCGATATCGCCCGAAACTTTTCCGGTAACCAAAACAGGACTTCCCATATATAAATCTTTACCTCCGGACCATTCCGGAACTCCTCGTGACGTCCAGGATCTCATCCGGGACTCTGAACAACATTCGGTAACCACATACAAGCTTCCTTTATAACCCTAGCGTCACCGAACCTTAAGTGTGTAGACCCTACGGGTTCGGGAGACATGTAGACATGACCGAGACGTTCTCCGGTCAATAACCAACGGCGGGATCTGGATACCCATGTTGGCTCCCACATGTTCCACGGTGATCTCATCGGATGAACCACGATGTCAAGGACTCAATCAATCCCGTATACAATTCCCTTTGTCTAGCGGTATTGTACTTGCCCGAGATTCGATCGTCGGTATCCCGATACCTTGTTCAATCTCGTTACCGGGAAGTCTCTTTACTCGTTCCGTAACACATCATCCCGTGATCAACCCCTTGGTCACATTGTGCACATTATGATGATGTCCTACCGAGTGGGCCCAGAGATACCTCTCCGTTTACACGGAGTGACAAATCGCAGTCTCGATTCGCGCCAACCCAACAGACACTTTCGGAGATACCTGTAATGCACCTTTATAGCCACCCAGTTACGTTGTGACGTTTGGTACACCCAAAGCATTCCTGCGGTATCCGGGAGTTGCACAATCTCATGGTCTAAGGAAAAGATACTTGACATTTAGAAAAGCTTTAGCATACGAACTACACGATCTTTGTGCTAGGCTTAGGATTGGGTCTTGTCCATCACATCATTCTCCTAATGACGTGATCTCGTTATCAACGACATCTAATGTCCATGGTCAGGAAACCGTAACCATCTATTGATCAACGAGCTAGTCAACTAGAGGCTTACTAGGGACATGGTGTTGTCTATATATCCACACATGTATCTGAGTTTCCTATTAATACAATTATAGCATGGACAATAAACGATTATCATGAATAAGGAAATATAATAATAACTAATTTATTATTGCCTCTAGGGCATATTTCCAACAGTCTCCCACTTGCACTAGAGTCAATAATCTAGTTCACATCGTCATGTGATTAACGCTGATAGGTCGCATCGCCATGTGACCAACATCCAAAGAGTTTACTAGTGTCTGTAAACTAGTTCACATCATCATGTGATTAAGACTCAGTGAGTTCTCAGGTTTGATCATGTTATGCTTGTGAGAGAGGTTATTAGTCAACGGGTCCGAGTCTTTCAGATCCGTGTGTGCTTTACAAATCTTTATGTCATCTCCTAGATGCAGCTACCACGCTCTATTTGGAGCTATTCCAAATAACTGTTCTACTTGGAGCTATTCTAAATTGTTTCTCCATTATACGTATCCGGTATCTCTACTCAGAGCTATCTGGATAGGTGTTAAGCTTGCATCGTCGTAACTCTTTACGTCGAACTCTTTATCACCTCCATAACCGAGAAAATTCCTTAGTCCACTAGTTACTAAGGATAACTTTGACCGCTGTACTGTGATCTATTCTTGGATCACTCTTATACCCCTTGACTGACTCATGGCAAGGCACACTTCAGGTGCGGTACACAGCATAGCATACTGTAGAGCCTACGTCTAAAGCATAGGGGACGACCTTCGTCCTTTCTCTCTTTTCTGCCGAGGTCGAGCTTTAAGTCTTAACTTCGTACCTTACAACTCAGGCAAGAACTTCTTCTTTGACTGATCCATCTTGAATACCTTCAAGATCATGTCAAGGTATGTGCTCATTTGAAAGTATTATTAAGCATTTTGATCTATCCTTATAGATCTTGATGCTCAATGTTCAAGTAGCTTAATCCAGGTTTTCTATTGAAAAACACCTTTCAAATAACCCTATATGCTTTCTAGAAATTCTACATCATTTCTGATCATCAATATGTCAACAACATATACTCATCAGAAATTCTATAGTGCTCCCACTCACTTCTTTGGAAATACAAGTTTCTCATAAACTTTGTATAAACCCAAAATCTTTGATCATCTCATCAAAGCGCACATTCCAACTCCGAGATGCTTACTCCAGTCCATGGAAGGATCGCTGGAGCTAGCATACCTTTTAGCATCCTTAGGATCGACAAAACCTTTCTGATTGTGTCACATACAACCTTTCCTCACGAAAATTGGTAAGGAAACTCGTTTTGACATCCACCTGCTAGATTTCATAAATGCAGCTAATGCTAACATGATTCCAACAGACTTAAGCATCGCTACGAATGAGAAAATCTCATCGTAGTCAACTCCTTGAACTTGTGAAAAACTTTTCGCCACAAGTCGAGCTTCATAGATGGTGACATTACCATCCACGTCCGTCTTCTTCTTAAAGATCCATTTATCTTAATGGCTTGCCGATCATCGGGCAAGTCCACCAAAGTCCATGCTTTGTTATGATACATGGATCCGATCTCGGATTTCATGGTTTCTAACCATTTGTCGGAATTTGGGCCCACCATCGCTTCTCCATAGCTCGTAGGTTCATTGTTGTCTAGCAACATGACCTTCAAGACAGGATTACTGTACCACTCTGAAGTAGTACGTATCCTTGTCACTCTACGAGGTACGGTAGTGACTTGATCCAAAGTTTCATGATCACTATCATAAGCTTCTACTTCAATTGGTGTAGGTGCCATAGGAACAACTTCCTGTGCTCTGCTACACACTAGTTGAAGTGACGGTTCAATAACCTCATCAAGTCTCCACCATCCTCCCACTCAACTTTCCGAGACAAACTTTTCCTCGAGAAAGGACCCGATTCAAGAAACAATCCCTATTGCTTTCGGATCTGAATTAGGAGGTATACCCAATCGTTTTGGGTGTCCTATGAAGATGCATTTTATTCGCTTTGGGTTCGAGCTTATCAACCTGAAACTTTTTCACATAAGCGTCGCAGCCCCAAACTTTTAAGAAACGACAACTTAGGTTTCTTTAAACCATAATTCATACGGTGTCATCTCAGCGGAATTACGTGGTGCCCTATTTAAAGTGAATGTGGTTGTCTCTAATGCCTAACCCATGAACAATAGTGGTAATTCGATAAGAGACATCATGGTACGCACCATATCCAATAGGGTGCAACTATGATGTTCGGACACACCATCACACTATGGTGTTCCAGGCGGTATTAATTGCGAAACAATTTCCACAATGTCTTAATTGTGTGCCAAAACTCGTAACTCAGATATTCATCTCTATGATCATATCATAGACATTTTATCCTCTTATCACAATGATCTTCTACTTCACTCTGAAATTACTTGAACCATTCAATAATTCAGACTTGTATTTCATCGAGTAAATATTCTCAACATCTACTCGAATCATCTGTGAGGTAAGAACATAACGATGTTCACTGCATTCCTCAGCACTCATTGGACTGCACACATCAAAATGTGTTACTTCCAACAAGTTGCTATCTTGTTCCATCTTACTGAAAAAGAGGCTTTTCAGTCATCTTGCCCATGTGGTATGATTTGCATGTCTCAAGTGATTCAAAATCAAGTGAGTCCAAACGATCCATCTGCATGGAGTTTCTTCATGCGTATACACCAATAGACATGGTTCGCATGTCTCACACTTTTCAAAAACGAGTGAGTCCAAAGATCCATCAACATGGAGCTTCTTCATGCGTTTTTATACCAATATGACTTACATGGCAGTGCCACAAGTAGGTGGTACTATCATTACTATCTTATACCTTTTGGCATGAAAATGTGTATCACTACGATCGAGATTCAATAAACCACTCCTTTAGGTGCAAGACCATTGAAGGTATTATTCAAATAAATAGAGTAACCATTATTCTCCTTAAATGAATAACCGTATTGCGATAGACATAATCCAATCATGTCTATGCTCAACACAAACACCAAATGACAATTATTCAGGTTTAATACTAATCTTGATGGTAGAGGGAGCGTGCGATGTTTGATCACATCAAACTTGGAAATACTTCCAACATATATCGACAGCTCACCTTTAGCTAGTCTCCGTTTATTCCGTAGCTCTTTTATTTCGAGTTACTAACACTTAGCAACTGAACCGGTATCTTAATACCCTGGTGCTACTAGGAGTACTAGTAAAGTACACATTAACATAATGTATATCCAATATACTTCTATCGACTTTGCCAGCCTTCTTATCTACCAAGTATCCAGGGTAATTCTGCTCCAGTGGTTGTTCCCCTTATCACAGAAGCACTTAGTCTCGGGTTTGGGTTCAACCTCGGGTTTCTTCACTGGTGCAGCAGCTGATTTGCCGTTTCATGAAGTATCCCTTCTTGCCCTTGCCCTTCTTGAAACTAGTGGTTTCACCAACCATCAACAATTGATGCTCCTTCTTGATTTCTACTTTCGCGGTGTCAAACATCACGAATATCTCAAGGATCATCATATCTATCCCTGATTTGTTATAGTTCATCACAAAGCTCTAGCAGCTTGGTGGTAATGACTTTGGAGAAACATCACTATCTGGAAGATCAACTCCCACTCAATTCAAGTGATTGTTGCACTCAGACAATCTGAGCACAAGCTCAACGATTGAGCTTTTCTCCCTTAGTTTGCAGGCTAAGAAAATCGTCGGAGGTCTCATACCTCTTGACGTGGGCACGAGCCTGAAATCCTAATTTCAGCCCTCGAAACATCTCATATGTTCCACGACATTTCGAAAACGTCTTTCGTGCCTCAACTCTAAACCGTTTAACTGAACTATCACGTAGTTATCAAGACATGTATGTCTGATGTTCGCAACATCCACAAACGACGTTTGGGGTTCAGCACACTGAGCGGTGCATTAAGGACATAAGCTTTCTACTGTCCGCATAATCGCTACTTTCAACTTTCAACTATATTTTCTTTAGGAACATATCTAAAACAGTAGAACTAAAGCGCGAGCTACGACATAATTTGCAAAATCCTTTTGACTATCTTCAGATAATTAAGTTCATCTTATGAACTCCCACTCAGATAGACATCCCTCTGGTCATCTAAGTGATTACATGATCCGAGTCAACTAAGCCGTGTCCGATCATCACGTGAGACGGACTAGTCATCATCGGTGAACATCTTCATGTTGATCGTATCTACTATACGACTCATGCTCGACCTTTCGGTCTCCGTGTTCCGAGGCCATGTCTGTACATGCTAGGCTCGTCAAGTTAACCCTAAGTGTATTGCATGTGTAAATCTGTCTTACACCCGTTGTATGTGAACGTAAGGATCTATCACACCCGATCATCACGTGGTGCTTCGAAACGACGAACTGTAGCAACGGTGCACAGTTAGGGGAGAACACTTCTTGAAATTGTTGTAAGGGATCATCTTATTTACTACCGTCGTTATAAGCAAATAAGATGCATAAACATGATAAACATCACATGCAATCAAATAGTGACATGATATGGCCAATATCATTTTGCTCTTTTTGATCTCCATCTTCAGGGCTCCATGATCATCATCGTCACCGGCATGACACCATGATCTCCATCATCATGATCTCCATCATCGTGTCTTCATGAAGTTGTCTCGCCAACTATTACTTCTACTACTATGGCTACCGGTTAGCAATAAAGTAAAGTAATTACATGGCGTTATTCAATGACACGCAGGTCATACAATAAATAAAGATAACTTCTATGGCTCCTGCCGGTTGTCATACTCATCGACATGCAAGTCGTGATTCCTATTACAAGAACATGATCAATCTCATACATCACATATCATTCATCACATTCTTCTTGGCCATATCACATCACATAGCATACCCTGCAAAAACAAGTTAGACGTCCTCTAATTGTTGTTTGCATGTTTTACGTGGCTGCTATGGGTTTCTAGCAAGAACGTTTCTTACCTACGCAAGACCACAACGTGATATGCCAATTGCTATTTACCCTTCATAAGGACCCTTTTCATCGAATCCATTCCGACTAAAGTGGGAGAGACTGGCACCCGCTAGCCACCTTATGCACCAAGTGCATGTCAATCGGTGGAACCTGTCTCACGTAAGTGTACCTGTAAGGTCGGTCCGGGCCGCTTCATCCCACAATACCGTCGAAACAAAATTGGACTAGTAACGGTAAGCATATTGAACAAAATCAACGCCCACAACTACTTTGTGTTCTACTTGTGCAAAGAATCTACGCAATAGACCTAGCTCATGATGCCACTGTTGGGGAACGTAGCAGAAATTCAAAATTTTCCTACGTGTCACCAAGATCTATCTATGGAGAGACCAGCAACGAGGGGAAGGAGAGTGCATCTACATACCCTTGTAGATCGCTAAGCGGAAGCGTTCAAGAGAACGGGGTTGAAGAAGTCGTACTCGTCGTGATCCAAATCACCGGAGATCCTAGTGCCGAACGGACGGCACCTTCGCGTTCAACACACGTACAGCCGGTGACGTCTCCCACGCCTTGATCCAGCAAGGAGAGAGGAAGAGGTTGAGGAAGACTCCATCCAGCAGCAGCACAACGGCGTGGTGGTGGTGGAGGAGCGTGGCAATCCAGCAGGGCTTCGCCAAGCACCACGGGAGAGGAGGAGGAGGAGAGGTAGGGCTGCACCAAGAGGAGAAGTTCTCATGTGTTGGGCTGCTCAAAAACCTCCAATATATATAGGGGAGGGAGAGGGTTGCGCCCCCATCTAGGGTCTCCCCCCCCCCCAAGGGGTGCGGCCAGCCCTAGATGGGGCTTGGGGAGGCGGCCAAGAGGGGAAGAGAGGGGAGGCACCCACTAGGTGGGCCTTAAGGCCCATCTGGACTAGGGTTTGCCCCCTCCCACTCTCCCTTGCGCCTTGGGTCCCTTGTGGGGGGCGCACCAGCCCACCTAGGGGCTGGTCCCCTCCCACACTTGGCCCACGCAGCCTTCTGGGGCAGGTGGCCCCACTTGGTGGACCCCCGGGACCCTCCCGGTGGTCCCGGTACATTACCGATATCGCCCGAAACTTTTCCGGTAACCAAAACAGGACTTCCCATATATAAATCTTTACCTCCGGACCATTCCGGAACTCCTCGTGACGTCCAGGATCTCATCCGGGACTCTGAACAACATTCGGTAACCACATACAAGCTTCCTTTATAACCCTAGCGTCACTGAACCTTAAGTGTGTAGACCCTACGGGTTCGGGAGACATGTAGACATGACCGAGACGTTCTCCGGTCAATAACCAACGGCGGGATCTGGATACCCATGTTGGCTCCCACATGTTCCACGGTGATCTCATCGGATGAACCACGATGTCAAGGACTCAATCAATCCCGTATACAATTCCCTTTGTCTAGCGGTATTGTACTTGCCCGAGATTCGATCGTCGGTATCCCGATACCTTGTTCAATCTCGTTACCGGCAAGTCTCTTTACTCGTTCCGTAACACATCATCCCGTGATCAACCCCTTGGTCACATTGTGCACATTATGATGATGTCCTACCGAGTGGGCCCAGAGATACCTCTCCGTTTACACGGAGTGACAAATCGCAGTCTCGATTCGCGCCAACCCAACAGACACTTTCGGAGATACCTGTAATGCACCTTTATAGCCACCCAGTTACGTTGTGACGTTTGGTACACCCAAAGCATTCCTGCGGTATCCGGGAGTTGCACAATCTCATGGTCTAAGGAAAAGATACTTGACATTTAGAAAAGCTTTAGCATACGAACTACACGATCTTTGTGCTAGGCTTAGGATTGGGTCTTGTCCATCACATCATTCTCCTAATGACGTGATCTCGTTATCAACGACATCTAATGTCCATGGTCAGGAAACCGTAACCATCTATTGATCAACGAGCTAGTCAACTAGAGGCTTACTAGGGACATGGTGTTGTCTATATATCCACACATGTATCTGAGTTTCCTATTAATACAATTATAGCATGGACAATAAACGATTATCATGAACAAGGAAATATAATAATAACTAATTTATTATTGCCTCTAGGGCATATTTCCAACAGGTAATCCCTCCGTTCTCAAAAGGACGGCATATAATTTTTGCCTTAAGTCAAGTGGTACAAAGTTTGACCAATTTTCTAAGAAAAATTATCAACAACTATAATATCAAATCAGAACTCAATCAGCTCGGGTTTTTTAGGATCCCTTTTATTTTGGCCAAAGTTTGACCATGAATTTAACTAATAAAATGTAAACTAAGTACAGTGGATAACCTCTTTCAAATAAAACAATCAATAACATAGTCTGTGTAGCATATAAAATTTAAATAAAATTTAAATAAGTAGTCAAAGTTGGACCCCAAAAAATAAGACATACTAATAAACCCGGACGATGGGAGTATCGTTAAACGCATAATAAAATATAATTTATATTATACATATTTAGTATTATAGTTGTTGGTAGTTTTTCCTACAAACTTGATCAAGCTTTACACCATTTGACTTGAGCAAAAAATTATAAGCTTCCATTTTCAGAACAAAGGGAGTACTATTCATAACATTATTCAATTATTATTCTTTGTAAGTATGTAGATTTGTAGGTCTAATTTAAATCAAATTGGGTGACATAGTAGAGAAATGTTTTATGTATGTGGAAAACTAATCAGATTTCGAAATGCGTGTAGGGTGTATTTTGGGTGATAGGTGCATCAGTAGCACCACAAGTAGGTGCGGCAGATATCCCCCCCCCCTCAATCGACCTGCATGTTCTCGCTGCTCCCCAAACTCCTATCCTCCATTACAGACGCCAGAAGCATCACTCTCTTTAAGGCCTCCGATACCACCGCCTCCAACACCGCGCGATGCCTTTAAATGTGGAGGCATGTCATGGTTCTCCCCGTGCTCTAGGGAGAACAATGTTTCTTTGCACAAAGAAATCAGATCTATTATTAAAGTTCATCAGAAGTACAAAGTACCCCAGACATAATAAGACTTACATCAAGGTCCCTAGACCACTATCGCAGCTAGAACGATTCTTCGACACCCCGTTGTCGCCGTTCTCATACCGGAGTCGGCCTAACCTTGTCGACGACAACTGGGAAGTCTTCGTGCATGTGCCCTAAGGACCAGTGCCACCGAGTCGTAGTCGTCACCGTTGAGCCCCTAAGTCGATATGAAGAACCTGTGACAAAGTTTTGCCATTGCATTCATGCGAAAAGAAACCCTAACCTCGCCACCCGAGGGAGCTGGCAGGAATCTACACTAGAGTCGGTCTAATCTATCCCGAAGGACGAATTCGAAGAGGATACGAGCATGGAAGATTGATTCAAAGAAGAACCGCCGACATCCGTCCGAGCACCAGCGCAACAAGGACTAAAACCCTAAGAGCATCTACAGCCAGACTTTGCAAATCCGGCCCCTCAAACGCCTGCAGACGCGACCGGGCGTGTCCACGAATAGTGACTGGTCACGCCTCAAATTAGCAACTCTGCATCTGCCTCTCTCATATTTCATCCCCCTAGATCCATACAAAGCATGCAAAGAAATCCTACGTACTAACCTAGCTACTCTTCGTCATCGGAAATGTCCACGACGACGGTGCCGGGCGCCGGTTGGACGGGCGGGTAGGAGGCCTCCGACTCATCCTCCTCCTGCTCGACCTCATCCATGTAGGCGAGCATCTCCGCCTCCTCCATGGCCTGTTGCGCCTCCATCTCCTACCGGCGACGCCGTCTGTCCTTCACAGCCGACTTCGACCTGAGGGAATCGAGGATGGCCTGCTGCTCCGCCTGCATATCTGCATCACCAGCGTCCCCCACATCCTCCTTCCCTGGCTCATCCTCCTCCTCATCCTCCTCCTTGTCCTCCTCCTCGTCCTCCTCCTCCTCCGGATCCACTGCATCCAGAGGTAGCCCCACGGCGATCTGGGCTTCACGCCTAGCACGGATCTACTCAAGGAGCTCGAGCCAGCACTACAATGTCAGAAATGGCTCGCTCCTCACCCGGCGGCGTGGGAGCATGGCTACTAGGCGGGCGGGTGGAGTGGAAACTGGCGGCAGCGGCGGAGAGGAGGAGGAAAATGTGGATGGATGGTAGGGTTTCGGTGCCACCGGTCGACTTAAATAGTCGGGCTAGCTAGGCACGACACGACCCGCCGGAGATGCGCCACGCGGCGCCACCGGTTCGACGGAGGAGACGAGCTTCGGACCGCCGGGTTTCACGGCGTTTTCGACTGGGACCCCTTCGCTAGTCTGACATGGCGGGCGTGCCCAGGCCTCCCCATATCTGCCCCATATTTGGGCTGGATATAAGGGGTGCCGGTCAGCCCGGCTGTTTCGAGGCGTCCGTCTGGGTCAAAAAGTGTGACTGGTTAGTGACCAGGCGGCCCGCCCGAACGTTTTGAGGTGTCCATCTTGGTCAAAAAATCATGACCGATCAGTGACCAGGCGCCCCGCCCGAACGTTTGAGGAGGGTTTGGGGTGCCCGACTGTAGATGCTCTAACCTATCTACTAGTCGGAGTTGAGGCACCGCCATTGGTCACCGAACGGTGGACGGGGGGAGGTGAATTCACATGCTCACCGACAGAGATCGAGGGAAGGAAGGCTTTGCCCTAGTCTTCTTGCTAGGGGGAAAGAAAGTTGTGGACTCCTTAGCCGTGTAACTATGTTTGGTTTGAGTCTAGGATTGGCCTGCCAAAGTTTTGGCAAAGGTTTTTTCTATCTCATGCTCACGAGTTGGCAAATATAGTGGAAAAAAATTCAACTAAGGTGGACAGAAATACATGGCATGCCACAGGATTGGGCACGCCTCTTCTCGGTGAGCTTCCCCTTCCTTTACGTTCCTTCAGGCTGGTCATAGTGGGAGTAACATAGGTAGTAACATAGATGCCACATAAGCAAAATTGATGATGTGGCAAGTAGTTAATGAGGAGAGAGGCAAATAGAGTAACATAATATGTTACCATCACATAGCGGTTTCCAATGCATAATGAGTCTACAAAATAATAAATGAAGGCAACTATGTTACCACACCTATGACACTACCCACTATGAAGGTAGTAACATAGACTAGTAACATATGTATGTTACTAGTCTAAGTTACTCTCCACTATGACCAGCCTCAGTGACTTTTCCCATTGTTAGCACGAGGCTGGCCATAATGAGGGTGACATAAGTAGTACTCCCTCCGTTTTTTATTTACTCTGCATATTAGAATTGACTGAAGTCAAACTTCGTAAAGTTTGACCAAGTTTATAAAAAACAATATAGACATTTATCATAATAAATCTATACGATGTGAAAGTACATTTAATAATAAATCTAATGTTGTTGGTTTGTTATTGTATATCTTAATATTTTTGTATATAAACTTGGTCAAAGTTTGTAAAGCTTGACTTTGACCAAAGCTAATATGCGAACTAAATAAAAACGGAGGGAGTATCATGTATTTGGAACTCGCAAACATGCTTATGTGACAAGCAATTAAAAAAAGAGAGAAGATTATAGTAACATAAGTAGATACCGTAACATAATAAATATGGTGCTACTACTCCCTTCGTCCGGGTTTATTGGGCCTCTTAGCAAAGTAACCTTGTCCCATTTTTGTAAGGCCCCAAAACTTTCCCAGTAAATTTCCCTCGATTCTCTCTTATGCATGCGCGCAGGATTGGGCTAAATCTTATTTGGCGCCTTAAGCGCCTGATTTAGTTGTTCCTGCAATCGGGCGCACACCCCCGCTTCCTTCCTTCGCTACTAAAATGCCGGCCCACCTTACCTTTCGTACTATATGTTTTCATAGCCGCAAAAAAGTATGCTTGAGGGAGAACCGAAGCAGTGACCTCCTGCATAGAAGGGGGCCGCAACAACCAACGCGCCACCGAACCCACTGCGACAAAACACATCGTTTCTTTCCTTTCTTGTCTCCCCTTTCATTTCTCCATTTCCTTTTTCCCTTTTTAAAATTCGAGAAAATTTCTTTCTTCATGTTTTTTTTTCTGCAAATGGATGAACTTTTTTTCAAATTCGATTAACTCTTTTTATATTTGATGAACTTTTTTCAAATTCGATGAACTTTTTTTCATATTCAATGAATTTTTTTTCAAATTTGATGAACTTTTTTTCATATTCAATGAACTTTTTTCAAAATAGATGAACTTTTTTTCAAATCGATAAACTTTTCTTTGAGTTCGATGAACTTTTTTCAAATTCGATAAACTTTTTTCAAATTCGATAAACTTTTTTTGTATTCAATGAACTTTTTTCAAAATCGATGATTTTTTTTCAAATTCAATGAACTTTTTCAAATTTGATGAACTTTTTTTCAAATTCGATAATCTTTTTTTTGAATTCAATGAACTTTTTTCATATTCGATGAACTTTTTTCAAATTCGATGAACATTTTCCTAAGAACAAGAGTATGTACTGTAGCAACCCGGTTTGGTTTTTTCTAAGAAAATCATGACATAATGTAGCAATTTTTGGGAAAAGAAAAAAAAAACAAGCGAGCGTGCGTGAGCCAGCGATCGAGAGTGGGCGGCTAGCGAGCGAGCGGGAGTCAGCGCGAGCCAGCACGCGTTGCTGGGCCAGGCCCATGCAAACGACGCAGTGGGCGCTGCGTTCGCTAGCGGGCGCTGAAGGCGCCAAGGAGGAGCTCTCCAGGATTGGTTAAGCAGCCGCATCATTAGCTGCATGCATTACGCAATAACTGCTCAGCTAGTGCTAAACGTGGGCGTTATTGGCCAAGTGAAAAAGGGAAGCGGGCCAGCAGCTGCATGCCGTATATTGAGCTACTCTGGTTGGCCATTGGCATCCTCGGGACAATGCATTCTTAGCATTAAATCACCCATCACCTGTATTAACTTTTTTCTTTGGTACATGAGTTTTTGCATGCAGGCCTAATAAATTCGGATGGAGGGAATATGTGTCATGCATGACAATAAATGATACCACTTATGATACTAAGAGCATGCTTGGATACGTTTTAGTCCCATGACTAAAAGTATTGGGACTAAAACTTGCTAGTCTCACCCATGCTTGGATCCAAATACTAAAGAGACTAAAATCTAGTTATTGAGCATTTATTATCCTCCAAACCCTCCAATCCAGAACTAAGGAGAGGAATTAAATGAGGAGAGAGAGAGCTAATACATATTTTAGTAGGTTTCCCATGACTAAAAGATTTTAGCCTCAAGACTAGTCCTAGCCTCTCTTTAGTCAGGGGTGCTTGGAACTTTAGCCTCTAAAAGAGACTATTTTTAGTCAGACTAAAAATAGTCCCTTGTATCCAAGCACCCTCTAAGGGCCTGTTTGGTTCCAATAAGTCACCTGACTTATAAGTCAGGTAACTTAAAACCAATGACTTATAAGTCACGCCTGTTTGGTTGTCACCTGACTTATAAGTCACCTAACCATACCTTCTCACCTTGTTTTTTTAATGTAAAGGTGATGGGACCCATGCAAAAGGAGGTGACTTGTAAGTTTTAAGTTGGGGTGAAGCAACTTATGACTTATAAGTTGGGTGACTTATAAGTTGGGTCCGTTTGGCAAAATAAGTTACTTTTTTTTCACTTTTCGACTTATAAGTTGGTGACTTATTTGGAACCAAACATGACCTAATCTACTCCCTCCATTTCCTTATACACGGCCACAATGGAAAATACAAATTGCATCAATACAAGGCCACCAACACAAAACAAGGCAAAAATTAATGAGGGCTCCTCGTACAAGCAAACATGCATGCATGCAGCGATAAAGACGCTAGCTACTTCCTACCTCCCCTCCGTTCCCTATTCATTGCTTGCGTCTCCTCGTCTCCTTCTCTCCTTCTTCCTCCCTCGTCCATCCCATCATCTTCTTCTTCTCTATGGCTAGTGGAGGCAGCGGCAGCCGAGGCTGGGCTACAGGTGTCGATGGCAGCAAGTCAGATGGAGGTGGTAGCTCGGTTTCAAGCAGCGGCGGACGCTGGGCTGCAGGCCGCGACGACTCTGTTTCAAGCGGCGGTGGGCGCTTGGCCGCAGGCCGCGGCGGCTACATTTCAAGCGGCGTCCGCCGCTGGGCGGGAAGCAGCGGCCGCATCTCTGTTTCAAGCATCGGAGATGGCAGAGCTGCAGGCGGCGACATGGCAGCCGCAGCTGCGGTCTGCCACGACGGACTCAACTTCATACCGGTCTTGTCGACTCCGACGCGGAGACAGAAGACCAACAGCTAGGCGCCGTCGACGTACAGGTTGCAGACTTCACCGTCGAGGGCACGGTACAGTTGCCGGAGAAGATGCCGACATGGAGCATGAGATCTCTGAATGCGTTAGGAAGGTGGCTTCACGTAGAGAAGGAGACCGAACATGCACAGGTGTTGCTCGTCTACAAGGAGGACGACCTTGATACTGATGAGGAGGAAGAAGGTGTCTTCATTGACGACGTAACAGAGATGTATCCACCCCAACAAGTGGTACATATTCCTGATTCCGAAAACTACAACCGGCGAGGTGAGTATGTACCCGATACATTTGATCCGGATACGGTAGTGCCAGATTCCATTGATATTGAACTAGTAGATGAGAAGTAGTCTGGTGTTTTCATGTGTCTTCGATCATTGTTTTGTCAAGTTTGAAGTGTGATTCCATTGTTGGATTATGAACGTTGCTAGCAAGTGTTGTTTAAGTGTGATTAGTTTGTCTTTCATTGCTTTTTGTTCTTATGATTCATGAACAGTGCTACTCTTGCTTAAGCTCGATGAGTAAGTGTGACAATGGAGTATACAAAACAAGTTGAATCTGAATGATAAAAACATGCATCATTAAGGCATAGATGTTTCCATTACAAAAGGGTTACATTGATACAACACCATCTATGAACTGAGAAATTCTTCAGCAGCTAAGATATACGACGGCTCACACTTAAGCCTAATCGGTAGACGGCCTTCCCTCTCAAGCAACTTTTTCTTAACGTGAGGAACAACATAGTGAATTGAACCCTTAAGCCTGAGTGTCTCGCGCATGCAAGCTTGATGACTTAGCCAAATCCGATTCATCCGTTGAACAGGATACTGAACAAAAGATTCCTCCACTTTATCCAATATTTCCTGGATATTTTTTGGCATCTTTTTGTGAAACATGACCTGAATAGACGCAAAGTAGCCAAGATCTAAAATGTTTTCATCCGAAGAATTAGGTGCCTGACATAAAATCCTAATGTCCCAACCACCCGCCTGCGCCGCCTCTAAGACTTCCTTGTCATTCACCGAAACATGAGTTTTGGCATTGTCCTGCTGGATATATATGGGACGATGATGGTCCTCAGCAGGCCACTTTGCCTTTATTGCAGGAATTACTCTCGTGATGAGGAACGTGCGACTAACTTCCTTGTTCACAACTGGAATCGGCTTGAGCTCCAAAGTCCCACGTTTTCTGTTCTTGCTCTTCTTCAAGGCAGCTTTCTTCTCAACAAATGCCCACATACCTATCTTGCCATCAAAAGTGCAATTTCCAGGAGCATCAAACCTCGGTCTCGCAACTGCGCACAAGAACATCACTTTCTCTATGTAGTTCTTGTTCCTCACGCTTCTCTTCGGATTTGGTTCTGTGGGGCCCAAGTAAAAAATTTGGCTTTTCTTCATGCGGTAGAACCACTTTTCATCTATATGAACTTGATCATATACTGCCTTGAACACGGGATTTTCTGGACAGCTCTCGGGCACCAGCTGAGAAAGGAAGTACCGTACACGTTCCTTCATGTTTTCATGTGTTAAGTCAGGCTTGAGGGCATTTGAGTGACGCCTGATCTTCTTTTCCTTCAACCGCTTGAAAACAGTGGTGCTCTTCATATGCATTGATCTTTCTCAGCGTATGAAGAGCACCATTGTTTTCAAGCGGTTGAAGGAAAAGAAGATCAGGCGTCACTCAAATGCCCTCAAGCCTGACTTAACACATGAAAACATGAAGGAACGTGTACGGTACTTCCTTTCTCAGCTGGTGCCCGAGAGCTGTCCAGAAAATCCCGTGTTCAAGGCAGGATATGATCAAGTTCATATAGATGAAAAGTGGTTCTACCGCATGAAGAAAAGCCAAAATTTTTACTTGGGCCCCACAGAACCAAATCCGAAGAGAAGCGTGAGGAACAAGAACTACATAGAGAAAGTGATGTTCTTGTGCGCCGCTGCGAGACCGAGGTTTGATGCTCCTGGAAATTGCACTTTTGATGGCAAGATAGGTATGTGGGCATTTGTTGAGAAGAAAGCTGCCTTGAAGAAGAGCAAGAACAGAAAACGTGGGACTTTGGAGCTCAAGCCGATTCCAGTTGTGAACAAGGAAGTTAGTCGCACGTTCCTCATCACGAGAGTAATTCCTGCAATAAAGGCAAAGTGGCCTGCTGAGGACCATCATCGTCCCATATATATCCAGCAGGACAATGCCAAAACTCATGTTTCGGTGAATGACAAGGAAGTCTTAGAGGCGACGCAGGCGGGTGGTTGGGACATTAGGATTGTATGTCAGGCACCTAATTCTCCGGATGAAAACATTTTAGATCTTGGCTACTTTGCGTCTATTCAGGTCATGTTTCACAAAAAGATGCCAAAAAATATCCAGGAAATATTGGATAAAATGGAGGAATCTTTTGTTCAGTATCCTGTTCAACGGATGAATCGGATTTGGCTAAGTCATCAAGCTTGCATGCGCGAGACACTCAGGCTTAAGGGTTCAATTCACTATGTTGTTCCTCACGTTAAGAAAAAGTTGCTCGAGAGGGAAGGCCGTCTACCGATTAGGCTTAAGTGTGAGCCGTCGTATATCTTAGCTGCTGAAGAATTTCTCAGTTCGTAGATGGTGTTGTATCAACGTAACCCTTTTGTAATGGAAACATCTATGCCTTAATGATGCACGTTTTTATCATTCAGATTCAACTTGTTTTGTATACTCCATTGTCACACTTACTCATCGAGCTTAAGCAAGAGTAGCACTGTTCATGAATCATAAGAACAAAAAGGCAATGAAAGACAAACTAATCACACTTAAACAACACTTGCTAGCAACGTTCATAATCCAACAATGGAATCACACTTCAAACTTGACAAAACAATGATCGAAGACACATGAAAACACCAGACTACTTCTCATCTACTAGTTCAATATCAATGGAATCTGGCACTACCATATCCGGATCAAATGTATCGAGTACATACTCACCTCGCCGGTTGTAGTTTTCGGAATCAGGAATATGTACCACTTGTTGGGGTGGATACATCTCTGTTACGTCGTCAATGAAGACACCTTCTTCCTCCTCATCGGTATCAAGGTCGTCCTCCTTGTAGACGAGCAGCACATGTGCATGTTCGGTCTCCTTCTCTACGTGAAGCCACCTTCCTAACGCATTCAGAGATCTCATGCTCCATGTCGGCATCTTCTCCGGCAACTGTACCGTGCCCTCGACGGTGAAGTCTGCAACCTGTACGTCGACAGCGCCTAGCTGCTGGTCTTCTGTCTCCGTGTCGGAGTCGACAAGACCGGTGATGAAGTCGAGTCCGTCGTGGCAGACCGCAGCTGCGGCTGCCATGTCGCTGCCTGCAGCTCTGCCATCTCCGATGCTTGAAACATAGCTGCGGCCGCTGCTTCCTGCCCAGCGGCCAACGCCGCTTGAAATGTAGCCGCCGCGGCCTGCGGCCAAGCGCCCACCGCCGCTTGAAACAGAGTCGTCGCGGCCTGCAGCCCAGCGTCCGCCGCTGCTTGAAACCGAGCTACCACCTCCATCCGACTTGCTGCCATCGACACCTGTAGCCCAGCCTCGGCTGCCGCTGCCTCCACTAGCCATAGGATAAGAAGAAGATGATGGGATGGACGAGGGAGGAAGAAGAAGAGAAGGAGATGAGGAGACGCAAGCAATGAATAGGGAACGAAGGGGAGGTAGGAAGTAGCTAGCGTCTTTATCGCTGCATGCATGCAGGTTTGCTTGTACGGGGAGCCCTCATTAATTTTTGCCTCGTTTTGTGTTGGTGGCCTTGCATTGATGCAATTTGTATTTTTCATTGTGGCCTTTTATAAGGGAATGGAGGGAGTACTATACACTACAGAGATAGTAACATTGACTAATAACATATGCATGTTACTAGTCTAAGTTATTCCCCACTATAACCAGCCCGAGGAAGGCTTTTGCAAGTGTATTCCAACTATGCATCTTCAATTTGCTTGCCTTTGCCCACTCGATAGCTTACTCGGATTCTATTGCTATTGTCGTCCTTTCGCATCCAATGACATGGTCGTTCCCCCGGCCGGAACGAGATCATCTGACTTGGAAGAAACTACTGCCGAGGGACGTCCTACACCCAGCGCCGTTGATCTATATCCAACGACACTCGCTACCAGCGCTACTTTCACTGGTATGGACACGAAAACAAGCAGCCCATACGGCCCAGTACGCCCAGAACTCCTCGCTCGCGCATCACTGCAGAAGAAAAAAAAGTTGTTCGGCCGATCTCTGTCGCCTCGCTCCTTCAGGCGCGACGGGGAAGAGCAGCCGCTGCTCCTTCAAGGCGCGACGCTGGCCAGCGGGGAAGAGCAGCCGCTGCTCCTTGAGGGCGCGACACCTCCTAGCCACGCCTCAGAGCCGCGGAGCAAGCTACATCGCCGCCGTCGATCTATCGAGGTCACGAAGCCCGCGCTATCTCCGTCAGGCCGCGACGCGCCTAGGTGTGGAGGGGGCGGAGCAAGCCAGTGCCCGGCGACCCGCCGGAGCAAGCATCGTCGCACTGTCGAGCTTTCTAGGCGACGAATCCAACGCCGTTGGCTACTCAGGCTCTGGACTTTTGTTAGAAGTTCCCTGCTACTTCAGTTTTAGTTGGACAGAACCAGCAGAGGAAGCAATGGCAGCAGAGACAAAGCCAAAATGCCAATTTGAGATTGTAATTGATGTAAATCAAAAGTAATGTGTAATGAATAGTGTGACTGAATTTAAATTCAGTTTGCAATGTCATTTGAGATTGGAGTTCAGTGAATAGTTTGACTGAAAATTTGTTTGGTTGTTGAGTTCGATTTGACTGAATGTTTCATTTGAGAGTGGAGTTGAGCGGTTCCAGGACTACAAAGACGAACAAGTCAATGCTTGATTTGGCTGTTGAATGTACAATTATCATAAAAAGTGACTGAGATTGAGCAAAATAGATGCCAAAACATATCTCTGGGAGATATGGCTGGAGATTGAGCATTTTAATTTCTACTTGTACAGAAGTTTGACTTGTACATTACTGAAGCGAATGGCAAAATGTTGTCTAGAACTGAACTTGGACTGAACTCAATGTCAAGTGTTTCTCAGAATTGAACTTGCACACCAATGCCCTCTCATTCATTTGCCCAAAAACAACAGTACTTCACCATGACCCAATGAAAAGATCATCTGTAATTGGCCCCTGAAAATTAAATAAATAAGAATACCGTATGAGCCAGATTTTGCAATCTCTAGTTGGATCATTCTAAATTTTTAAACTACATGGGCAAGATTATACCATCAGCAACTGAGTGAAGCTAAGGTTCGTCTTTTAACCTTCAGGCACCTATGAATTATCCCTATAAACTCTATCATTTGCAACTTGTGCACCACCACCACCTGCCACTTCCCTGACCTCCTGCATCTTGTTGTGAAAGAACATTGGAGGCTGCGAGAATTAATGGACATAATGATAACACCGAAAGCATCGTATTGTTTATCAACATACCTCTTCACCCAACTGTGATGTAGCTCTGCTTTCTCTTTTTTTCGTAGCCTTGTGCTTCTTATCGAGCCAATTTTTTTTCTGTTTTGAACTCTTTGTTTGGACCTCCTTTTTCTTTAGACGTGCATTAGTCAACAAGTCATTTGATGGGTTAGCATCTGTCGGAATTGTACACGGATACCCCAATGTGCTTGTACATGCATTAATTTTTTTTCAATTTGCTTACCAAGGATGTCAAGTGTGTTGTCTACTAACATGACACATTCCAGAAAGTAGGCTGCTCGATCTGCCAAATTATGAAATTCGTGGGACATATATTTGTAGCTAAGCATGGCATCCATATTCGGATTTAAGACGATATTTCTTCCTTCTTTGTCTTGTACAGTTCCACTTCGTGCTTCCTTTGTCCAGCGCTTTAACACATAATGTGGTGGTAGTGACTTGATATTCATCAATTCGAGAACTTTAAGAGCATGGCCACACAATATCCCAATTCTATCAAATTGCTGGCAGCCGCACACAACTTGTTTCTTCATTCTCCTCCTTTTCCTTCTCTTCTTTTTCCTTCTTTTCATTCATCTCTTGCTTCTTCTATTTTTTCTTCCCTTTTTTCTTCTCCCCATTTTTCTCTTCATGTAGATGTTTGACAGCATTCTGCATAATGTGAAAGGTGCATAAACCATGTCGTGTTTCTGCAAACACGTCCTCAACTGCATTTCCCATTGTAGTATCTTGATCTGTATAGAATGTTCTTGGCCCCTTTCCTTTATGGGCTGTTAGAAAAGCCTCAAGCAACCACTTAAAGGATGCAAATGTTTCATCATACATGAGGGCAGCACCAAAAACTACAGTTTCCTTAAAGTGATTGAATCCGACAAAGACACCAAAGGGCCTACTCTCCTTGTTTGTTCCAAAAGTAGTGTCAAAACTAACAACATCACCAAAATGTGCATAGTCCATGATCATTCTAGCAACAGCCCAGAATATGGTCGGTATTTGTTCTTCATAGTCCATTTGCAATGCATATTGGAATGATGGGTTTTCAGCAATTTTGTCTTGAAAATAGTTAAGGATGCTACCCACTTGGCCATATTCCATTTCTCGTTGGCGCTTGGTCCGCAAATGGTTCTTGTGATCACGGAGGGTATAACTAAGATTGAGTGGTCCACCAACTTGGCGACTAGCCAACTCATATGCGGCTTTTGGCCCATTTCCCGCATCATCTGCTGTTGCAGTTTCAAATGCTTGTAACTCTGAATTTTTTCTTTGTGACACCATTAAGTGTAAGGTTTCTGCTAGGTGTAGTGCGTGGTTGTGTTCCAAAACCAGCTCCGACACTTTGAGATTTCCCTTCTTCCGGTCCATTTTAAGCTTCATGTGCACTTCACAATCGGTTCTAGTTTCAGCTCGAGGGCGCTTTGCCAAATGATCCCTTTTGTCTTGTGCTTGCTGACCCTCATTTGCACAAACAAATTTACATGATGTAACCTTGCCTTCGGCTGAACTTCTGTTAGTGTACCTTTTCCTAACCTCAAAGCCTTTCTGCCCACCGTAGCTAAGCCAATATGACCAAGCCTCATCTGAGCTTCTAAATTCCATGCCAACATAAGGTACCAAACTAGGCAATACAACTCTGCAAAGTAAAAACACCACGAGTAAGGGGATTGTAGAAGTACCACTGAATTATCGAGAAACTTGGTAAATCTGAATATATGTGCAGAAATTATGTAATAGTAACACTTAAACTATTGAGAAATGATGTAAATCTGAATATATGCAGACTTGTATATGTGCAGAAATTATGTAATAGAACTATCACTTAACTATTGAGAAATTATGTATATCTGAATATGTGCAGACTTGTATATGTGCAGAAATTACCTATTGGAATCTAAATCCTGGTGGGCTGTGATATTGACGAGCAGAGCAAGGCATCCACCTCCGGGCTCCGGCGATCTCTTTTTCGTCGGCTGGCGCCGTCTGCGTACTCTTCGCGCCTTTTTCTGTCTCCTCGCGCCCTTTTCCCCCTCGCCTGCCTCCCTCGCTTCGTAGTGGGCCGCTCGTTTTTGTGCTGATCTGAGCGAACCAGAGAGCTGCCGTCTGATGGTTGATGGACGGTGCCAAACGAAGGACGTCCCTCTGACTTGGAATCCCAACGTCAGAGGATCTCGTTCCGTTCCCCCGGTACCATTACTTGGACGAAACGAGAGGGTCGCATGCAAGCACGTCCGACGAGATCAAAAAGTACGTGCCTCGTAATCACCGAACCGGTGCCAACCTTATTTTTGCCACTTTTTTTGACCAGACCTCCCGCTTCTCCAAGACGGGCCTACAAGTCTACGACTGGACGACTAGACGTCCGTGTGATACAGTGCCTGCCACAGAGTACTCATATCAGAGTAGCAGAGACGAGGATGACAGGGCCAATCAGGGCATCCTACAGCTACAGGCGTGCGCCGCACACATCCATTTGAGACTCCATCCATTTGGTGCTTCTTCTCCTCCCTCCCTCAGAAGTTCAGGTTCTCTCCCTCCGTCTTCCCCTGCTTGGTTTTCCCTTCCGGCCGGCATTGCGGCAGGTCCTTTGCTTTTGTTTCCTGCTTAGCGTTCTCTCTGCATGTCTTGCATACATGTTCATTTTGCTTCTTTTGTTTCAGTCCTTTTTGCTGTGCTCAACAAGATTCTGCCGCTGCTTAGGTAAAGGAAACTTTCAGGGCTTTCTACAGTGAGAAGCTACAGGTTTTTCACTCGTTAAGTCAGGTAACTTGATGGGCAGTTGCAGAGTAAAGTTGTAAATCAAAATTGGTGTAGAGGGCAACAAGATTTGCTTTCACTGGCAGTGCCATCTTTCACGATCTGTGTTTTTCTCCTTACAGGAGATTAATAGACGGCGATATGAGGAACTCCTGTGAGTGCTGCAAGAGATACTGGACCCATTTGCATGGAAAGGTCAAGCGTTTCATCACGCGCATGGATAGACACTCTAGGCATAGCATGGTAAGCTCAGTGCTGGGTGGTCTTGATAACTGAATTGGTAGCAATAAGGCATTTCTGAAACTAGAGCTAATATATTTCCGGCAAACTAATATTTTTGCAGGTCATACCAGAGAGATTCGTGAACTATTTCGCGTGGAAGCTGTCAGGAACCATCAAGTTGGAAGCCCCCAATGGCAATGTCTACGATGTTGGAATTACTGAGCGTAGGAACAAAACAGTGCTCCGATCTGGGTGGGAGGCGTTTGTCGACGCCAATCATATTGTAGAAAGTGACTCGTTGATGTTCCGATACCGTGGAAATTGTCGCTTCAAGGTCGTGGTCTTTGATTCTAGTGGTTGTGAGAAAGTGTTTTCCTGTGCTGGCATACTGACCAATATTAGTGATCAAGAACCAAGCACAAATTCTACGGACATTTCAACCAGTTTCAGTGATGGTAATACTCATTCGTCAGCACGACGACAATCAGATGATTGCCAGAGTGGAAGCTCAGGCCACCGTAGAAAGCGAGCAAAGAAAGATGCAATATCCTCACCTTCGGAGGATTCGTCAGGTTAACTTTACCACTGACTTGTAACTGTTTGATCACATTATATGGTAACTACCATCTTACTGCAGTTACCCTTACTCTCGAAACTATTTTACAGGAGAAGACAGTCCTTATGAGCATGAGTCATCTGAATCCGATGGTCAGACGCTCCCAACGCCTCTTTATGTGTTATCAGGGAAGTGCTATTTAACAGAAGAAGATGACGCCAATATAGTTGAACTTGTCCAGGAAATTCAACCCGAAATGCCTTTGCTCGTGGCTATGATGAGGAAGCCCAGTGTGAAACCATATCCTGATCTGGTAATATTAAGTTAATCATACGAATTCCCCATGAAACATAAGTTAACTGTATGCCTTATAACTAGTTCCATAAATAAGTATTTGTCATTCGTTACTGTTTTGAAGTAAAAATGACCAAAACAGAGAAAGATGCACACTCATTGTAGATTCAGTATACTTGGTGCTTTACATTGGAAATCATGCTATCATGGGGATCTCACTTTTATTACAGTATTAATGCTCATGATTAAAACTAGGATCATTTTCACATTCTGCACCTTTCTGTGATCAGGTAATTCCCAAGGATTACACACTCGCACACTTTCCTCACAAAAATCAGACTATCAAACTACAACTGCCTGAGCAGAGCAAGAAATGGTACTGCGAGTTCCGTGTCAAATCTGATGGAGGTCATTGCAGTCTGTATGATTGTGGCTTTGTCCGTGAAAATAATTTACTGGAGGGAGATCTGTGCGTCTTTCAGCCCATGACGAGTCGTAAGGGTAGAACATTCAAAGTGATTGTCCATCTGCTTCGCAAAGCGACTATTGATCATCCCTCAAGTGAAAATATCTCAAAACGTGGTTTGCCAAGCACAAAGAATGCCCCAACATTGTGTATTAAGGAGGAACCAAATGACGGTATGCTAGTATCACACAATTATTAGTTTATTACCATGCCAAGAGTTCGTATCATTAATATGAAAACTTTCCAGATGAAGAAACCTTCTCTTCGGGGCATCATGAACATCGGATAAGTGAGAAGTATCCTGATCATGATGGTACAGAACCCTACATGATGGCAATGGGTGCCGAACTAACGGAAGTGCAGGACAAGATAGTTTTGGAGAAAGTTGGAGCCATTGCGTCAGATCTGCCCATTTACGTGGCAGTCATGACCAAGACCAGTGTCCGCGTCTCACTAGTAAGTCTAGAAAAAGAGTTTTTTCTCATGTTGAGTTGACAATAATTTCCTTTGCAGAAAAATCAGTCCATATAAACATCTGTAAGGCAATTTGCGTTGCGGCCATGGATGTACAGTAGTAGCATAGCAGAAGCAGCAGTAGTTGTCGCAATTTTTTTTTTTGATGCATAGTAGTTTTACCGAATTAGATTACCAAGAGTTATGTTTCAACCACTCATCCTTTGTATCAAGAGAAATTTTTTTAGAGGAAAATCAAGAGAAATTTGGATATCTGTACAACAGTTTTGTTCTATCAACTACTATTCCTCTACAAAATTCCAAGCTTGGCTTTCATGTTATTCTAACATGATCAATATTCTGCGTGTATATTGACAGACCTTTGGCACGGAGTACACTGCCAGGTACCTTCGAACGGGAGGCCGTAACTTGGTGCTTCAGCTGGAGGGGAAGAGCCAAAGATGGCATGGCAAGATGCGCGACAAGAAAGGTGCCCTGAGGATAAGTGGGGGCTGGACTTCTTTTGCGAGTGAGAACGGCCTGCGGGAGCGGGACATCTGCCTCTTCGAACTGATGAAAAACAAGGGGGAACTGAAGCAGAAGATGATGGTCTACATCCTTTCCAGAGAATTGTTTGCTTGAGACATGCCTCGACTCTCTGTGCTGGTATTTTGTATATCCATGGGCTCGTTGGTACTTTTGTGATTTGGAAGTGGAAACGGTGGGCATGGGACCATTCGCTGAGTATGGCCAACTACTGTAGTAATCATCATCATACTTCAGTGGCAGCTTTATTTTGTATCCTGAAGTTTAAACAAGTTAATGGTGATGAAGTTTCTATGAGGAGGAGGCCTTGAGGTTTAAAGAACACGTGATACCTAGTTTCTTGGTTCACTTGTCTACGTCCCTTGGGTTGATGCAAATTCAACGCACATGAGAATGTACATGAATTAGTGACCCCGAGCTCAAGAAGAAGGATTTAGTGGAAGATGGCGGGCAAATTCGTTTGGATGGGTGGATCTTGTCCTTTTTTCCGGAGTAACCAGTAGGAGCACCGGAAATGCCTTTTGGTGGATGGGTGCATCGGTGGATTAAAAAAAAAATTCCATGGCGCAAAAAAATCAAAATAATTTGTACACACACAAATACACATATAACACGTTCAAGAAAATTTTCATAACAATATGCTTTCATACGTGGTGTAGACAAAGAAAAATACAAAAATGAAAATGGGCCAATCTTTTTTTTGGTGGGCTGGGATTTTGTTTTCTTTGTGCAGCTTGCAAATCATAATATTTTTTAATGAAAATTCACAGATCCATTGTGAATATGTATAAGTTCTCACCGTTTTTTTCTATTTTTAGAAACTTGGAAATATGATTTTTGAATCATTTGAAAAAACAGGAGTCAATGCCCCCGTCCACCAAAAAGTTGCTCCCGTAGGAGCACTACCTTTCAATCTGAAAAAGATACTCTCCCTCCGATCAAAACAAAGTGGCGTGGCTTTAGATCAAACTTAGTTATAACTGATATTTTGTCAGAGCCCTAGTTACTGGTAGTGTACTAGAGTAGCTGAGCATAGCATGCATCATGTTTATATTTCATTTGAAGTTTGAAATTGAGAGAAATTGAAAACCTCTTCTTAATAGAAGAGCAAAACCCCAAAAAATTCCAAAATGCCTTTCCAAAACCCAACTAGGGATATAATATCAATGGTGAGGGTAATGATGATGTTTACAATAAAGATCGTTAGGATCCATATGACGATGAGCAAGATGATATGTATGGTGATGATCTTGTGACCTCAGGGACCGCGACCGCGACCGCGACCGCGGTGGCCCTCGCGTCCAGGAGCGGGCCGACCATCATGCCGCGCCCCGCTCGCCGGGCCGTTCTGACTGGCGTGGCCGGTCCCGCTGCCCGCCTCCCGCCACGGACGCATGGAGGTCTCGCCGTCGCTCTCCCTCTCCTGCTCGTCGGCATGCTCGCTCCCCCTCCCCGGCTCGTGCTCAACGCCCCCCTCCCCGTGCCCCGTGGCTCCGGCTGCTGCGGCCCCGGCCCGCAAGTACGTCCACCCCCCACGCCTCCTCCTCGGTTGCCCCTGCCGCCTCGGGCGCTGCTGGGGGTGGGCAGGGCCATGGCCGTCAGGGCCCCAACAAGAAGAAGAAACGGCGCGGGCAGGGTCGGGCTCCCGCTGGTCAGGTCCCGGGTGCCTTCATCCCGCCGGGCTCTGTCTCCGGCCTCCCCCGCCCGCCTTGCTTCAATTGCAGCGTCGCGGGTCACTCTCAAGCCAACTGCGTCAACCCCTTCTGCTGCTACATCTGCAAGGATCCATCTCACCCCACCTTGCTTTGCCCGGACAAGCCTATCGACGAGGAGTTGATGATGTACGGCCACAGGATCGAGGGGTTGGGGTTCTTCCACATCGAGCTCCCCGATGTCCCTACCCCCTCCCTCTAGGCTATCTTCACGGTGGTGGGCGGAGTCGCCTCCCTTGAGATGATCGAGGGCGAGCTCAACCACCTCTACTGCTGCAAGTGGGATTGGCAGGTTACCCCCACCTCCGGCGGCACGTTCTCTGTGGTCTTCCCCGACGCCCTCAGCCACGGCTATGCCACACGCAGTGAACAGATCACCCTCGCCCACAACAAGCTCGTCGTCGACATCACCGAGCCGACCCTTGACCCCAAGGCGGTCGTGGTGCTCGACACGGCCTGGATCCTTGTCGCCGGGCTTCCTGACATTGCCCGGTCCGAGCGTGTTATTCGCAACATGTCTCGGATCCTAGGCAAGGCGGTGGTGGACGACGAGTTGTCCCTCCGCAATGAGGAAGAGGTCCGGGTCAAGGTCAAGTGCCTCGACTCCACCAAGCTGCGTGCCACTATTCGGGTGTTCTTCAATGACCAGGGCTTCGACCTCCGCATTGCTCCCGAGTCGACCAACCATGTGGGCCGACCCTGCTACTTCAACGACAGTCCCCCCGGCGGACCTCCTAAGCCCCACGATGACTATCGTGGCCGTCACCACCCCCGCTCGCACCGCTCCGATGAGGAGGAGGGGTCGGAGGACTGCCCCTCCCGCTCCACCTCGCCCGCTCCCCCGGCTCCGTCCTCTAGCCGGGGCGGTAGGCAAGCTGGGCTAGCCGAGCTCCCTCCCTCCGCTCTGCTTGCCGAGGCCTCCGAGGGAAGTGACACCTCGAGCTTGGCCTGATCATCGTCCCCGCCTCATCTCTGCGCTCCCCTAGTGTCCTCCCCTCCGTCGAGCTGAGCCTGGGCTCCCCTCTGGGCCCCTCTGGGTCCTCGCCGGGACCCGTCGCGGCCATCCCCCGAGTCGCCTCCTGGGGCCTTCGTGGTCGTCCCCTTGTGCCTGCTCCCACCTGTGATGAGGTCGGCGGCCCCCCTTCCCCCTCCGGTTGCGGATCCTTCTCCGTCACCTAAGGCTATCATGCCCCCTCCGGCAGTGCCTCCTCTACCGTCTCCGCTGCCGCATGTGGGCCCGATGCCCCCCGCTCCCACTCCTGCTTTGCCATCGGAGAGTGCGACCCCAACTCCTCTGCTCCTCGGCTGTGCTGGACCGAAGTTCCTGCGCCTAACCATGGCGGATCCCGACACGGATGGGGAGACCCGGGTGACCACCCCCGTAGCCGCCCAGCCTCCCCCTTCGCGGACTGTGGCCTACTCCCGCCGCGGCCGATTTGCTTCCTCCCTGCTACGTCTTGAGCTTGCGTTGGTTTTCCCCGAAGAGGAAGGGATGATGCAGCAGAGTAGCGTAAGTATTTCCCTCAGTTTTTGAGAACCAAGGTATCAATCCAGTAGGAGGCCATGCTCAAGTCCCTCGTACCTGCACACAGCGATAGCTACTCGCAACCAACGCGATTAGGGGTTGTCAATCCCTTCACGGTCACTTACGAGAGTGAGATCTGATAGCTATAATATTTTTGGTATTTTTGGTATAAAGATGCAAAGTAAAAAGTAAAGGCAAAGTAAAAAAGCAAAGCAAGATTAAAGTGATGGAGATTGATATGATGAGAATAGACCCGGGGGCCATAGGTTTCACTAGTGGCTTCTCTCAAGAGCATAAGTATTCTACGGTGGGTGAACAAATTACTATTGAGCAATTGACATAACTGAGCATAGTTATGAGAATATCTAGGCATGATCATGTATATAGGCATCACGTCCGTGACAAGTAGACCGAAACGATTCTGCATCAACTACTATTACTCCACTCATCGACCGCTATCTAGCATGCATCTAGAGTATTAAGTTAAAAACAGATTAACGCCTTAAGCAAGATGACATGATGTAGAGAGATAAATTCATGCAATATGAAATAAACCCCATCTTGTTATCCTCGATGGCAACGATGCAATACGTGCCTTGCTGCCCCTCTGTCACTGGGTAAGGACACCGCAAGATCGAACCCAAAGCTAAGCACTTCTCCCATGGCAAAAACTGCCAATCTAGTTGGTCAAACCAAACGGATAATTCGAAGAGACTTACAAAGATAACCAATCATACATAAAAGAATTCAGAGAAGATTCAAATATTATTCATAGATAGACTTGATCATAAACCCACAATTCATCGGTCTCAACAAACACACCGCAAAAAGAAGATTACATCGAATAGATCTCCACAAGAGAGGGGGAGAACTTTGTATTGAGATTTAAAGAGAGAGAAGAAGTCATCTAGCTACTAACTATGGACCCAAACGTCTGAGGTAAACTACTCACACTTCATCGGAGGGGCTAAGATGATGTAGAAGCCCTCCGTGATGATGGCCCTCTTCCGGCGGAGCTCCGGAACAGGCCCAAAATGGGATCTCGTGGATACAGAAAGTTGCGGTGGTGGAATTAGGTTTTTGGCTCCCGTTCTGATCATTTGGGGGTACGTGTGTATATATAGGAGGAAGGAGTACGTCGGTGGAGCACCGAGGGGCCCACGAGGCAGGGGGCGCGCCCTAGGGGGGGCGCCCCCATCCTTGTGACCTCCTCTTTTGTTCCTTGGAGCAGGGTCCAAGTCTCCTGGATCACGTTCGGTGAGAAAATCATGTTCCCGAAGGTTTTATTCCGTTTGGACTCCGTTTGATATTCCGTTTCTTCGAAATACTGAAATAGGCAAAAAAAAAGCAATGCTGGGATGGGCCTCCGGTTAATAGGTTAGTCCCAAAAATAATATAAAAGTGGAAAATAAAGCCCAATATAGTCCAAAACAGTAGATAATATAGCATGGAGCAATCAAAAATTATAGATACGTTGGAGACGTATCAGGCATCCCCAAGCTTAATTCCTGCTCGTCCTCGAGTAGGTAAATGATAAAAAGAGAATTTTTGATGCGGAGTGCTATTTGGCATAACTTCAATGCAAATCTTCTTAATTGTGGTATGAATATTCAGATTCGAAAGATTCAAGTTATATTGACATAAAAATAATAATACTTCAAGCATACTAACAAAGCAATTATGTCTTCTCAAAATAACATGGCCAAAGAAAGTTATCCCTACAAAATCATATAGTTTGGCTATGCTCTATCTTCACCACACAAAGTATTTAAATCATGCACAACCCCGATGACAAGCCAAGCAATTGTTTCATACTCTAACTTTTTCAATCTTCACGCAATACATGAGCGTGAGCCATGGATATAGCACTATAGGTGGAATAGAATGGTGGTTGTGGAGAAGACAAAAAGGAGAAGATAGTCTCACATCAACTAGGCGTATCAATGGGCTATGGAGATGCCCATCAATAGATATCAATGTGAGTGAGTAGGGATTGCCATGCAACGGATGCACTAGAGCTATAAATGTATGAAAGCTCAAAAAGAAACTAAGTGGGTGTGCATCCAACTTGCTTGCTCACGAAGACCTAGGGCAATTTTGAGGAAGCCCATCATTGGAATATACAAGCCAAGTTCTATAATGTAAAATTCCCACTAGTATATGAAAGTGACAACATATGAGACTCTCTATATGAAGAACATGGTGCTACTTTGAAGCACAATATATGAGACTCGCTATATCATGGTGCTACTTTGAAGCACAAGTGTGAAAAAAAGATAGTAGCATTGCCCCCTTTTTTTGGGGGGCCTTCCTTTTTTTTCTTTGGCCTTTCTCTTTTTTTATTTGGCCTTTCTTTTTTTTATTTGGGACAATGCTCTATTAATGATGATTATCACACTTTTATTTATTTACAACTCAATGATTACAACTCGATTACTAGAACAAAATATGACTCTATATGAATGCCTCCGGCGGTGTATCGAGATATGCAATGAATTAAGAGTGATAAGTATGAAAAAATTATGAACAGTGGCTTTGCACAAATAAAATATGACAATGATGAATATGTTATGATGAACTAGATGGTGGAAAGTTGCATGGCAATATATCTCGGAATGGCTATGGAAATGCCATAATAGGTAGGTATGGTGGCTGTTTTGAGGAAGGTATATGGTAGGTGTATGATACCGGCAAAAGGTGCGCGGTATTAGAGAGGCTAACAAAGGTGGAAGGGTGAGAGTGCGTATAATCCATGGACTCAACATTAGTCATAAAGAACTCATATGCTTATTGCAAAAATCTAGAAGTTATCAAAGCAAAGTATTACGCGCATGCTCCTAGGGGGATAGATTGGTAGGAAAAGACCATCGCTCGTCCCCGACCGCCACTCATAAGGAAGACAATCAATAAATAAATCATGCTCCGACTTCATCACATAACGGTTCACCATACGTGCATGCTACGGGAATCACAAACTTTAACACAAGTATTCTTTAAATTCACAACTACTCAACTAGCATGACTTTAATATTATCACCTCCATATCTCAAAACAATTATCAAGCTTCAATCTTTTCTTAGTATTCAACACACTCAAAAGAAAGTTTCACAAATCTTGAATACCAAGCATATTATTATTAAGCAAATTACCATGCTATTAAGGGACTCTCAAAATAATTTAAGTGAAGCATGAGAGATCAATAGTTTCTTTAAAACAAATCCACCACCGTGCTCTAAAATATCTAAGTGAAACACATAGAGCAAAATTATAACGCTCAAAAGATATAAGTGAAGCACATAGAGCGAAACTACATAGCTCAAAAGATATAAGTGAAGCACATAGAGTCAAATTTTAATTCATGTATGGCTCTCTCAAAAGGTGTGTACAGCAAGGATGATTGTGGCATACTAAGACACAAAGACACAAATAATACAAGACGCTCCAAGCAAAACAAATATCATGTTGGTGAATAAAAATATAGCTCCAAGTAAATTACCGATGGAAGTGGACGAAAGAGGGGATGCCTTCCGGGGCATCCTCAAGCTTTGACTTCTTGGTGTCCTTGGATTATCTTGGGGGTGCCATGGGCATCCCCAAGCTTAGGCTCTTGCCACTCCTTGTTCCATGATCCATCAAAAGAATTCACCCAAAACTTGAAAACTTCACAACACAAAACTCAAAATAGAGGACTCGTGAGCTCCGTTAGCGAAAGAAAACAAAAGACCACTTCAAGGTACTGCAATGAACTCATTCTTTATTTATATTGGTGTTAAACCTACTGTATTCCAACTTCTCTATGGATTATAAACTATTTTACTAACCATAGATTCATCAAAATAAGCAAACAACACACGAAAAACAGAATCTGTCAAAAACAGAACAGTCTGTAGTAATCTGTAGCTAGCGCAAGATCTGGAACCCCAAAAATTCTAAAATAAATTGCTGGACTTGAGGAATTTATCTATTAATCATCTGCAAAAATAATTAACTAAATAGCACTCTTTAAATAAAAATGACAGCAGTTCTCGTGAGCGCTAAAGTTTATGTTTTTTACAGCAAGTTCAACAAGACTTTCCCCAAGTCTTCCCAACGGTTCTACTTGGCACAAACACTAATTAAACACAAAAAACACAACCTAAACAGGGTATAGATAATTTATTTATTACTAAGCAGGAGCAAAAAGCAAGGAATAAAAATAAAATTGGGTTGCCTCCCAACAAGCGCTATCGTTTAACGCCCCTAACTAGGCATAAAAGCGAGGATAGATCTAGGTATTGCCATCTTTGGTAGGAAATCCATAAGTGGCTCTCATGATAGTTTCATATGGTAATTTTATTTTCTTTCTTGGAATGTTTTCCATGCCCTTTTTAATGGGAATTTAAATCTAATATTCCCTTCCTTTATATCAATAATCGCACCAACCGTTCTAAGGAAAGGTCTACCAAGAATAATAGGGCAAGAAGGATTGCAATCTATATCAAGAACAATGAAATCTACGGGCACATAATTCCTATTTGCAACAATAAGAACATCATTAATCCTTCCCATAGGTTTCTTAATGGTGGAATCCGCAAGATGCAAGTTTAGAGAGCAATCATCAAAATTACGAAAATCTAGTAAATCACACAAAGTTTTGGGAATAGTGGAGACACTAGCACCCAAATCACACAAAGCATAAAACTCGTGATCTTTAATTTTAATTTTAATAGTTTTTTTCCCACTCATCATAGAGTTTTCTAGGGATAGAAACTTTCAACTCAAGTTTTTCTTCATAAGATTGCATCAAGGCATCAACAATATGTTTGGTGAAGGCTTTATTTTGACTATAAGCATGTGGAGAATTTAGCACGGTTTGCAACAAGGAAATACAATCAATTAAAGAACAACTTTCATAATTAAATTCCTTGAAATCCAATATAGTGGGTTTAGTAACATCTAGATTTTTATTTCTTTCAATCCCACTTTCATCAATTTCATCGTTAAGATCTAAATACTCCAAATATTTAGTTTCATCAAGATTCATATTGCAAAACAAATATTTAATAGGGGACACATCAATAACTTTTAGATCTTCATCTTGATTTTCATAGGAATTGGAGGATCACGCTTTAATAAAGGCATCTTTGGAAGCACGCATCCTAGCGGTTCTTTCCTTGCACTCATCAATGGAAATTCTCATGGCTTTGAGAGACTCATTGATATCATGCTTAGGAGGAATAGATCTAAGTTTTAAAGAATCAACTTCAAGAGAAATTCTATTAACGTTTCTAGCCAAATCATCAACTTTAAGCAATTTCTCCTCAAGCAAAGCATTAAAATTCTTTTGTGAATTCATAAACTCTTTAAAACTATTCTCAAATTTAGAGGGCATCTTATTATAATTTCCATAAGAGTTGTTGTAGGAATTCCCATAATTATTAGAAGGATTACTAGGATATGGCCTAGGATTAAAATTCCCTCTATAAGCGTTGTTACCAAAATTATTCCTACCAACAAAATTCACATCCATAGATTCATTGTTATTCTCAATCAAAGTAGACAAAGGCATATCATTAGGATCAGAAGAAACACTCATAGTAGCAAATAATTTCATAAGTTCATCCATCTTTCCACTCAACACATTGATTTCTTCTATCGCATGCACTTTTTTATTAGAAGATCTTTCAGTATGCTATTGAGAATAATTAACCATAATATTATCTAGGAGTTTAGTAGCATCTCCTAAAGTGATTTCCATAAAAGTGCCTCCCGCGACCGAATCTAAAAAATTTCTAGAAGCAAAATTCAATCCAGCATAAAAATTTTGTATAATCATCCACAAATTCAAACCATGAGTAGGGAAATTACGTATCATTAATTTCATTCTCTCCCAAGCTTGTGCAACATGTTCATGATCAAGTTGTTTAAAGTTCATAATATCGTTTCTAAGAGAGATGATCTTAGCACGAGGAAAATACTTAGAGATAAAAGCATCTTTGCACTTGTTCCATGAATCAATACTATTTTTAGGCAAAGACGAAAACCAAGCTTTAGCACGATCTCTAAGCGAAAAAGGAAATAGCTTCAATTTAACGACATCATTATTGACATCTTTTTTCTTTTGCATATCACATAAATCAACGAAGCTATTCAGATGGGTAGCGGCATCTTCCTGTCCTCCGCTGAAGAGTGGCTGCCAATTCCCCCTCGATTCCGGTTTGAGACATTCTGGTTGTCCCAAACTGGTTTCGTGGCGGCAGTTGGCGCTCGCTGGGTGGAGGCCCACCCCCACCCTCCCTCGGCCATTGACTCATGGAAATTCTGTGCCAAGCGTGGCCGGCAATTCATGAAGGGATGGGGTGCCAACCTGGGACGTGACCTCCACGATCGCAAGAAGGCCTTATTGACTGCCATCCAGGCCCTGGATCTGCGTGCGGACGCGATCGACCTCTCTCCCGATGAGTGGCTCTCTCGTTACAACTTGGAAGACCAGCTCTCCATCATCTACACCGATGAGGAGGCCTATTGGCATCTCCGCGGTGCCCAGAAATGGGTTTTGAAGGGCGACACGAACACGGCCTATTTCCAGGCCATTGCGAATGGCCATCGTAGACGTAACACCATCCCCCTCCTCTGGGATGGCGCCACCCTCCTGCAGGACCCCCGTGACATTTGGGCCCATGTCGACGGGTTCTATAGGTCCTTGTTCTCTGCCGCTCCTAGGAGCGGCCTTTCCCTGGCCCCCGATTGCTGGACCGGCCCCCAGTTGGTTTCTGACACGGAGAACTCGGCCCTTATAGTCCCCTTCTTCGAGGGCGAGGTCTGAGCTGCCATTAGAGGCATGAATCCCACCTCGGCTCCGGGTCCGGATGGCCTCCCGGTTAAATTCTTCCACACTTTCTGGAATGTGATTAAACCTGAGGTCATGGCCATCTTCGACGAGTTCTGTGTTGGGTTATCGACCTTGGCCGCCTCAACTATGGGATCATCTTGCTCATCCCTAAGGTGCCCGGCGCTTCCGACATCCACCAGTTTCGTCCAATCACGGTCATCAATGTGATTTTCTGGATTCTGGCGAAAGGGTACGCCAATAGGGTGACCCTTCTTGTTGACCACATTACCCACCCCAACCAGTCCGCCTTCATCCAAGGGAGGTATATCCTGGATGGGGTGCTTGTTCTACATGAAGTCCTCCATGAGGTTCGCTCTGAACACCTCAAGGCGGTATTCCTGAAGATCGATTTCCATAAGGCTTATGACACTGTTAGTTGGCCCTTCCTTCGGGAAGTTTTGCTCTGGAAGGTCTTTGACGACCATTGGATCTCCAGAGTGATACAAATGGTCTCCTGCGGTCGCATTGCCGTGAACATCACTGGGGAGATCGGCCCTTACTTCCCGACCCTTTGTGGGGTTAGACAAGGCGATGCCTTCTCCCCTTTCTTGTTCAATATGGTGGTGGACGCTCTTGCCGCCATCCTGGATAAGGCTAAGGCTGCTGGCCATATTTGTGGGATCACCCCCCACCTGGTCGGCGGCTTCGGGATCTCCCTTCTCCAGTACGCCCACGACACCATCATCATGGTCGAAGGCTCGTAGACGGACATCTCTAATCTCAAGTTCCTTCTCCTCTACTTCCAACAAATTTCTGGCCTTAAGATAAACTTCGACAAGAGTGATGTGATGGTGATGGGCTACTCTCCAGATGAGTGCCTGGCCATTGCCAACCGGCTTAACTGCCGCCTGGGCTCCTTCCCCACGACCTACTTGGGAACGCCCATTAGTGACTCCCAGCTCACCGTCACGGACTTGCGCCCAACCATGGCCAAGCTTCAAACGTGCATTGAGCCATGGCAAGGTAGATGGTTGTCAAAGGCGGCTCGGACCATGATATCGCCAAAGTCCAGTCTCATTTCTACTGGGCTGGCGACAACAATAAGAAGAAATACCATATGGTCAGCTGGTCGGACATTTGCAAGCTCCGGGAACAAGGAGGCCTCGGTATCATGTGTTCTAAGTGCATGAATATTTCCCTCCTATCCCGATGGCTTTGGCGCATCTCGCAAGGTCATGGTGGCCTCTGGCTCGACATCATCCGGAACAAGTACCTGCGTGGACAGCCCCTAGCCTTCTGTCAGAGATCTGGTGGCTCCCAGTTCTGGCAGTCAGTCGTCCAACTTCTCCTTGTCCTCCGCATCGGGGCCTCCATCTCGTGATGGATAAGTCTGTGTACTAGGATCGTTGTGGGGATGCAGCACATGGTCCTTGTGGCAGTTAGGATAGAGTTCCTGACCATCAAGGACTGGCAGTTAGGATAGAATCTTAGACTAGCATCTTAGACTGGCATCTTAGCAGCATGTCAGCATATGCTTGGCTGGCTAGCAGCCTATAAGTATGTATCCCCAACCCCGCAGGTTGGCATGGCATTGTGTGAGAAATAAACCAACGAAAATTGTCCCAACTCTCCTAGTGTCATCCACAACTATCAATGCTCAGGCTCAAAGGTCTAACAAGTGGTATCAGAGCCAGGTTATCTGGTACCCTGAGCATTTCCTGTGAGAAGCCTAAGTCGGTAGCAGCAGCTGCTCCGTCTACCTCTGGTTATCTTCCTCCCTCCGGACCGTCGAGCAGCAGTTCGTCTTCAACAGCCTCCTCTTCACGCAACAGCCCCCCTGCAGCAAGCCATGTCTGCAGGTCGCTCTCAGCACACGGCTACCTCGAGCATACGACGCCGGCAGGAGGCCGAGCACGCCGTGGCAGAGGAGCGTGAGCGAGCAGCTGTAGCAACAGCTGCTCCGGCAGCAAGGGTGTCGAGGCTGGCTGCAGCGGAGCTGGCAGTGGCCAGAGCGGAGGTAGAAGCAGCCAGGGCGGAGGTAGAAGCAGCAGAAGCAGCAGACGCAACACGTCAGGCTACGGCGGATGCCAAGGCACTCCGCAGCGGCTCCGGTAGCTCCAACAGCTCCGCGCCTGCGGACGACGGCGCTGACGCAGACCACGCCAAAGTGGCGCAAGAGTGGACGACGCAGTGGGCAGCCGAGCACGCCCGCGCTCCAGGTGGAGGTGCGCACCACGACGGCGGCTGGATCGACCAGGACCGTGGCCTCTACGAGGTCCGGACTGTGGTCAGGGATGTTGGTCCCAGTGCTGGGTGGCCTACCCTCACTAAAACCAACTACGTCGAGTGGGCTGGGATCATGAAGATCAGGCTCCAGGTGCGGCGCATGTGGGAGGCAGTCCAGGACAGCAACGTCGACCACCATGAGGACCGACGGGCGCTGGACGCCCTCATCGCCGCAGTCTCGCCCGAGATGCGGTTCTCGCTTTCCAGCAAGCGGACTGCCAAGGAAACTTGGGACGCCATCGCCGCGGCATGCATCGGCAGCGACCGTGCTCGCAAGCCCACTCTGCAGGCACTTCGTAAGGAGTGGGAGAGCCTGGTTTCAAGCCAGGTGAGGACGTTGATGACTTTGCTCTCCGTCTCAACACTCTGCTACAGAAGTTGGTGAAGTTTGGTGATGCCACCTACACCGAGGGGAGAGAGCTGTCGAGAAGCTCTTTCGGTGCATCCTCGAGAAGTACAAGCAGATGGCTTGGTCGATCGAGTCTTTGCTAGACCTCTCCATGATGACAGTCGAGGAGGCGATAGGACGCCTCAAGGTCGTCGACACCGACGAGCCACAGCCTTCCTCGGGGCCCATCACCACCGGCGGGAAGCTGCTCCTAACTCGGGAGCCGTGGGATGCCAGCCTTGGTGATAGGAAGAAGGGGGAGCCTTCTTCCACGATGGGCGGCCGCAAGCGTGGCAAGCAGCGTAAGACGCGAAGAGGCCCCCCGGGCAGGGCACAAGGACGTGCCAAAGGTGACGCCCGCGGAGGCGCCAAGGACGGTGCCGCTGGCAAGCCCAAGCCGGCACAAGACAATAGTTGCCACAACTGTGGCCGGTTTGGCCATTGGGCCAATGAGTGTCGGCAACCACGACAAGGCCAGGCTCACGTCGCACAGGCGAAGGAGGAGGAGATGTCTCTGTTCATGGCGCATGCAAGCATTAAGCTATCTTCAGTGACACCAGTCGCAAAAGCTCTCATCCACCTCGACGAGCCAAAAGCACACGCCCTTCTCGGAGATGGCTCCGGGAAAGACAAGACTACGGGGTGGTGCCTCGACACCGGCGCCACCCACCACATGAATGGTCGAAGGGAATTCTTCGCCGAGCTCGACTCCGATGAGCGAGGCTCTGTCAAGTTTGGGGATGCCTCCGCTGTGGAAATTAAGGGCATCGGCTCCGTCATCTTCACCACCAAGGCAGGAGAACACCGGCTTCTCACCGGTGTCTACTACATCCCCGCGCTAAGGAACTCCATCATCAGCTTGGGACAGCTGGATGAGAACAGCTCACGCGTGCTGATTGAGCATGGGGTCCTACGCATTTGGGATCACTAGGGTCGCCTTCTTGCCAAGGTACCCAGAGGTGAAAATCAACTTTACGTCCTTGATGTGCAGGTGGCACAACCGGTCTGTCTCGCTGTCCGTCAGGACGACGAGGCGTGGCAATGGCATGAGCGCTTTGGGCACCTTCATTTTGAGGCCCTAAAGCGGCTAAGTGCCAAGGAGATGGTACGAAGCCTGCCATGCCTCGACCATGTGGAGCAGTTCTACGACATCTGCGTACTGACAAAGCAGAGACGACTCCCCTTTCCCCAACAGGCGAGTTTTCGGGCCAAGGAGAAGCTGGAGCTCGTGCACAGAGATTTGTGCGGCCCGGTGACGCCAGCCACACCAGGAGGTCGACGCTACTTCCTGCTGCGCTCGTCGACGATCTCTCTCGCTACATGTAGGTGATGATTCTCGGCAGCAAGAGAGAAGCGGCGGACGCCATCAGGTGCGCGCAGGTTGGTGTGGAGGCGAGAGCGGCCACAAATTGCGTGTGTTGCGCACTGACAACGGCGGCTGAATTCGCGTTGTACTGCGCCGATGAGGGCATCCAGCGCCACTACTCCGTGTCGTACAGCCCGCAGCAAAACGGAGTCGTCGAGCGACGCAACCAGACGGTTGTGGGGATGGCTCGGGCTCTCCTCAAGTAGAGAGGGATGCCGGCTGTTTTCTGGGGAGAGGCGGTGCTGACGGCCGTCTACATCCTCAACCGCTTGCCTACTAAGGCACTCGACGGCAGGACACCGTACGAGGCCTGGCATGGGCGGAAGCCGGCGGTCTCCCATTTGCGGGTCTTTGGCTGTCTTGCGTTCGCTAAGGAGCTCGGCCACGTCGGCAAGCTCGACGACAGGAGCACTCCTGGAGTCTTCATTGTCTACGCGGAGGGCTCAAAGGCCTACCGCATCCTCAACCCAAAGACACAGCATGTGCGCACGGCGCGAGAAGTCGTGTTCAACGAAGGGCGAGGGTGGCAATGGGACAAGGCGGTGGACAACGGCTCGACGCTGACGTATGACAACTTCATTGTCGAGTACGCCCACTTCAAGGAAGCCGGGGGAGCAAGCAGCTCCTCTTCGCCGGGCGCGTCTACCCCGGCCCCCAAAACTGCATTGACTCCGGTGCCTGCTACGCCAACGGCACCACACCTGGCGACACCACATACTCCAGCCCCGACAGTCACCACTCCGGGTTCGTCTTCATCAACACCAGCTCACGCAGAGCACAACCCGATGAAGTTTGCTTCCCCGCTCACTCACGACGAGGAGCGTGTCGACGCATGGTATGGAGGCGAACAGCTGCGGTGTCGCACGATGGATGATTTACTCGGCGACCAGCCGGTGCCAGGACTGATGCCACGTGACCTGGAGGCGCAGCTACAACTCGAGTGTGAGGACGACGAACCACGGTCCTTTGCAGAGGCCGAGAGAGATGCGGCATGGCGCGCCGGATGCAGTTGGAGATGGATGCGGTCGAGCAAAACCGCACCTGGGAGCTCGCTGACCTCCCTCGTGGTCACCACACAATCACCCTTAAGTGGGTGTTCAAGCTGAAGAGGGATGGAGCCGGCGCCATCATCAAGCACAAGGCTCGCCTGGTGGCCCAAGGTTTCTTGCAGCAGGAAGGGGTCGACTTCGATGACGCCTTCGCTCCCGTGGCACAGATGGAGTCCGTACGACTTCTCCTTGCGCTGGCTGCCCAGGAGAGCTGGCGTGTCCATCACATGGATGTCAAGTCGGCATTCCTCAACAGCGACTTGAAGGAGGAAGTCTACGTGCATCAGCCACCGGGATTTGCGATTCCCGGCCAGGAGGGCAAGGTACTCTGCTTGCGCAAGGCTCTCTATGGCCTACGACAGGCACCTAGGGCGTGGAACGCCAAGCTGGACTCCACGCTAAAGAAGATGGGCTTCGAGCAAAGCCCGCATGAGGCTGTCGTCTACCGACGGGGCAGTGGAGGAAATGCCCTGCTGGTGGGCGTCTATGTTGACGACTTGGTGATCACCAGCACCAAAGATGCAGAGGTGGCAGCGTTCAAGGAAGACATGAAGGCCACCTTCCAGATGAGTGATCTGGGGCTCCTCTCCTTCTATCTAGGGATTGAGGTGCACCAGGACCACTCCGGGATCGCGCTTCGACAGTCCGCTTATGCCAAGCGCATCATTGAGCTAGCTGGGCTCACCGACTGCCACCCAGCTCTCACTCCGATGGAGGAGAGGCTGAAACTGAGCCACGACAGCATGATGGAGGAAGTGGATGCTACGCAGTACCGACGCCTTGTGGGGAGCCTTCGCTACCTCACCCACACACGACCGGACTTGGTATTCTCCGTCGGCTATGTCAGCCGGTTCATGGAGCGACCGACGTCGGAACACCAGCAAGCAGTGAAGAGGATCGTCCGCTATGTAGCAGGGACACTCGACCACGGCCTCCACTACCCTAGGTGTCCGGGGGCGGCACACTTCGTCGGGTACAGCGACAGCGACCACGCCGACGACATCGACACCAGCAAGATCACGAGCGGGATCCTCTTCTTCCTCGGCAAGTGTCTTGTGAGCTGGAAATCAGTCAAGCAGCAGGTGGTGGCCCTGTCCAGCTGTGAGGCTGAGTACATAGCAGCCTCCACCGCCTGCACTCAGGCGCTCTGGCTCGCTCGACTGCTTGGTGATCTTCTCGTTCAAGACACCAGAACGGTGCAGCTCCTGGTGGACAGCAAGTCCGCCCTGGCCCTGGCAAAGAACCCCGTGTTCCACGAACGGAGCAAGCACATCCGACTGAGGTATCACTTCATTCGCAGCTGTGTGGAAGAAGGGAGCATCGAGGCGAGCTACATCAACACCACGGATCAGCTCGCAGACCTGCTCACCAAGCCTCTTGGGAGGGTCAAGTTCCTCGAGCTGCTCCAGGATCGGGATGATTCAACTCTCCCACAAGACAACGTACAAGACTTAGGGGGAGAATGATGGATAAGTCTATGTACTAGGGTCGTTGTGGGGCTGCAGCACATGGTCCTTGTGGCAGTTAGGATAGAGTTCCTGACCATCAAGGACTGGCAGTTAGGATAGCATCTTAGACTAGCATCTTAGACTGGCATCTTAACAGCATCTCAACATATGCTTGCCTGGCTAGCAGCCTATAAGTATGTATCCCCAACCCCTCAGGTTGGCATGACATTGTGTGAGAGTTAAACCAACGAAAATTGTCCCAACTCTCCTAGTGTCATCCACAACTATCAATGCTCAGGCTCAAAGGTCTAACATCTCGGTGGGGTCTGGGGCGGCGACTTTGTTGTGGTTTGACCGGTGGGATGGAGACACCCCCTTTGTTGCGCGCTTCCTCGACCTCTTCTCCATCGCTGTAGACCCTACGATCTTAGTTGAGAGGGCCCTTATTGACTTAGGGCGCCCAACATTTCAGAGGCCATTTGGGCCCCCGGATTTCATCGCGTGGCATGAATTACTTGATTGCATCGCTCTCCACGAGTCGGTGGTGGACGATGGCCCGGATCAAGTGCGATGGCGCCTCGAGCCATCAGGCCAATTCTCCACCAAGTCTCTCTACCAGGCCATCACCCCCTCCTATGCCCCTCCCCCCTTACGGCGGTGTGGTCCATCCACTTGCCTCTGAAAATCTGGATCTTCATGTGGCAATGGATCCGCGGTTGGATCCCGTCTGGGGTCAAGGTTCGCAAGCGCATTGGCCCGGGCACTGGCCTATGCCCGCTTTGTGGTGTCCCCGAAGACTCGAATCACATCTTCTTCTCCTGTGTGTCCGCTCAATTCGTGTGGAGCTTCTTTCGAGAAGCGGTGGGTGGAAATTGGTGTCACACTAACTTCCCCGACCTATTTAGCGAACTCCAGAACTCCCCCTGCCTTCTCACCACATTAGGTGGCTTGAGATTGGGGCCATCGCTTGGACCCTCTGGACGATCCGCAATAAGCTTGTGATCCAGCGCACTCCTCTTCGACGGGCTACTAACGCTATCTTCAAATTGTCTGGTTTCTTGCAGCTTTGGCGGCCGCTTAGCCGCCCTCAGGACCGCGACGCCATCTCCGCCTTCATCGCCGACCTCCGCTCGATGGCCGTCTGGCTGTCGCCGCCGCCTCCGCCGAAGCCTGACTAGGCGCTTGTCTTTGCTCTCCGGCGCTTTTCTTTCCTTTTGTTTGGGCTTGTTGAGTTGTGCCCTCAGCAGAACCTATTGTACTTCTTTGTGAGACTTGGGTGTGTGTGTTTGGACTAGTCCTTATATGTGTGCTCTCTGGCAGTTTGCTTTATTTATAAAGCGGGGTGAAAGCCTTTTTCGACAAGTCATGCATTTTTTTGAACCGTGAAGTCATGCATCAAAACGAAGTTCTCGATTCTGGACAGCCTAACTAATGCTTTGTAACATTATACCTTAGTTACTATTTTGTTGTGTATTCAATGCTTCCTAGATGGATCATTTTGATCAATGCAATTTAGATTCGACTCATTAGGCTTGTGATACTTTGTGATTATGGTGAATACAATGTATGTACTTTGGTCATGTGTGGTTGTGTAACTACGAGATGTATTTGAAATGCTAATATTCTAAGATAATTTTAATACCGTCGATTATTATGAAACCCAATATCAAGCAATAACAGTCGACGAGTAAATACCAGTTGGTGGCCAAAACATGCCCAACGGCTCACGGTCGGCTTATTACCCGATCGTATCATTTGCTAAAATGCACGGAAGTTAGTAAGAACCAGAGAAAGAGAGAAAGTAAAATCTTTCCCTAAAGCACGGATTGACTTCGTGGGTTCACCGTCACAATACGCTTCTTCCCGTAAATTTACGCTTTTAGTTTATTTTTCTTCAACATGTCTATATTTATTTTCTATATCCAAGGTGGTATTATTTTTGAATAGGTGCTTACTGCAACTATCACACTCGATTGGTTAGCTTGCTGCTGCTATTACTTCAGATTTGTTGATATTGCTATTTATTTCATGTACTACTTTTAAATTTTAGAATGTACCAATAGTCATCTAAAGAATGAATTAACAATAAAGTTATGCTCTTCAGTCAAATCAATTTACTGGGAATCATACCCATGCATATCCTGATCAACGATCCATTCATTGCCTTATGGCATAGTTGCTCGACCTGGCCCATTCATAGGAACCGTTGTTGTTTTTTCCGTTGCAACGCACGGGCATTTGCGCTAGTAAAACTAAATCAAATCAGATCAGGTGGGCATCACGCATAGGGGTCGTGAGAGAGAGTCATTCCCTTTTTCTCCCGACGAAAAAAGAAAGTCTTTGGTTTTGGCGCTGATTGTTTATTTATTTACTATTTAAAGCGCAGATTTTTTTCCATTCAAATTTCACCTAGATTTTATACAATTTTGCTCCAAATTTGAAAAAAGAATAGTTGTCTTTGCTCTAAAAACAGAAACAAGACTTCTATGGATTTGACCTTTTTTTCTAAGATGAAATCCAACACCCTACTCTCATCGGCCGAACCGGTGGCGCCAACTTTCTGTTTTGCAAACTTTTTGACCAAACCTCCCGCTTATACAAGACGGGTCTACAAGTCTATGACCGAACTGATACAATGCCAGCCTAGGGCCGTAGAGTCCCATCCCATCCCATCAGAGCAGCAGAGGCAGAGAATGAGAGGGCAAATCAGGGCATCCTACAGGCCTTCCGTTCGGTGGCTCCACTTGCTTCTTCTCTCCCTCCTCCGCCTTCCCGTGGTATCCATTCCTGGTTCTTCAAGTTCCAGCAACACTTCATCGTTGTGAGCATTGAGTACTCCCTTCCAGCCTGCACTGCAGTGAGTCCTTCGCTGTTGTTTGCTGTATAGCATTTTGTGTATCTCTTTTCCTGTGCATTCTGCTTCTTTTCCTCCAGTCCTTTTGTTGGGTTTTGCAAGATTTGCTGCCGCTTAGACAAAGGAAACTTTTAGAAATTCCCACAGTGAGAAGCTATACAGCTTTCATTCTTGTTGGAGACCAGTTAACTTGATGGGTGCGTGCAGGGGCTGAGCATTTAGGCGCTTGCAATCTGCTTGAGCTGTAGCTGGTCCTTCCCGCCAGAAACTCTCTGTACTCTCTGTACTCTGTTTCTTGATTCTATCTTGATATACCGCAAGCAGTCCTCATGCATGATTCGGAAAAAGAAAAATTGATGAGTAGTGGCAGCCTAATACAAAGTGCTGCAGAGGATAGCAAGATTTTCTCTCGCTGCCAGTGCCAGTCATTATCTATGTTTTTCTGCTTACAGGACATTAGTAGGCGGCGAGATGAGAAAGTCCTGCGAGTGCTGCAAGAGATACTGGACTCATTTGCATGGAAAGGTCAAGTGTTTCTTCACCCACATGGACAGAACCTCTAGCCATAGCATGGTAAGCTCAGTGGTGGGTTGCCTTGATAAGTAACTGAATCAGTAGCAATAAGACAATTTTTCAACTAATACTCGTATTTTTATTCACATTTTTGTAGGTCATACCAGAGAGCTTTGTGAACTATTTTGGGTGGAAGCTATCAGGAACCATTGAACTAGAAGCCCCCAATGGTAATGTGTACGATGTCGGAATTACTGAGCGTAGGAACAAAACAGTACTCCGATCTGGGTGGGAGGCGTTTGTGGACGCGAATCATATAGTAGAAAGAGACTCGCTGATGTTCCGATACCATGGAAATTGTCGCTTCAAGGTTGTGGTCTTTGGTGCTAGTGGTTGTGAGAAAGTGGTGTCATGTTCTGCTCGCACACAGAGCAATATCAATGATCAAGAACCAAGCACAAATTCTACAGACATTTCAACCAGTTCCAGTGATGGTAATACTCATTCGTCAGCACGAGGACGATCGGATGATTGCCAGAGTGGAAGCTCAGGCCATTGTCGAAAACGAGCAAGGAAAGATGCAATACCTTCTCGGTCAGAGGATTTGTCAGGTTAACTTTAAAACTGGTTTATAACGTTTTATCCCATTATATGGTACTCCCATTTTACTCTTGAAACTATTTTACAGAAGACAGTCCATGTGAGCACGAGTCATCTGAATCGGAAGATACTAAACGTATTGGAATAACACCCGACCATGATGATACAGACCCATACATGATGTCACTGGGTGCCCGTCTATCCCAAATGCAGAGGAAGAAAGTTCTGAAGAAAGTTGGAGCCATTGCATCAGATCTGCACATCTACGTCGCAGTCATGACCACGACCAGTGTCCGTGCCGCCCTAGTAAGTCTTGTCTAGAGTAATATTCTTCTGATTTTCAGTCGACAGTTATTTGTTTTGAGAGAAATCAGTCCATATAAGCAACTATGTTGTTTCACCACAGTAGTTTCAGCAACAGTCCATAATTGCAAGTTTGCATTTTATTCTAATATGTTCAGTATTCTGCGTGTATATGAACAAACAGACCTTTGCCACACAATACTGTGACACGTACCTTCGGAAGGGGAGCCGGAGTTTGGTGTTTCAGGCAGAGGGGAAGAGCCAGCAATGGCATGGTGAGTTGCACGACACCAATCGTGCCCTGAGGATATTTGGAGGCTGGACTTCTTTTGCGAGAGACAATAACCTGCGGGAGGGGGACATCTGCCTCTTCGAGCTGATGAAAAACAAGGTGGAACTGAAGCAGAAGATGATGGTCTATATCATTCGCCGTGAGCGTTGCTAGTTTAGTTTCACGCTCTTGACAAGAGGAATAGAGGTCTCTCCTCTTTGTGCTGGCATTTTGTATGTTGCTGATGGTGGGGCTCTTTGCTGCTTTTGTGATCTGAAAGTAGAACTGTGGGCATGGCCAGCCATTCTCTGGAGTGAGTAAGAAACCTATATCTGTAGTAGCTTAGTTTCAAACAGACAGTGATTTCTTACTTCAGCGGCAGCCTTATTTTGTGGCATGAAGTTCAAACTAGTTGTGTTGACGATGTTTGTTTGAGGAAGCCACTTGATTGTTTGTATCCTCTGAAGTTTAATGAACTCGTGATTTTAGTTGACTTGTGTGCTTCCCTGGGGTTGATGCAAATTCATCGCATATCAGAATGTGCTCACTACGGTAAATCCAACCACAAAGAATGTCCAGGAATTAGTGAGACAACGTTCAAGATGGCGGGAAAATTCATTTGAACCGATGGATCTTGCCTTCACTAGCTTCTGTTTTTTTGGCCTAAACATATACAACATCAAAATCGGCTATGAGAGCTGTGCCATGATAGGATTATGAAACAATTGGTGTACCTGATGAATAAATATGTATTTCTGCTTTATACTTATTTAATCAGTTTCAACTATATTAGAATCAGACACCATTATTTTGAAATTTTAATATTCCCAATCTTAACGAGGCAAAAACAATTGAGCTATGTTGTCAGGTAGTACCCTTTCAGTTTTTTTTATGTCAATCATTAAATTTCCAAAAGTCTTGAATTCCTTTTTTTACCATTGAGTTGTTTGAATATTTTCAAGTTCCAATATACTTTATTCAGAATATCTCTCATTTTTTATACTTCCATAGTTTAGAAAATTCCTGTTCAGAAAATTGCATTGTCTTCACTTATCACTTTTCATGGTTTATTGTACTTTTTGCACGGTTTGTTTGTTTCTCGCAAAACAAAATCCACTTTGGTTTCAACAGACGACGATCCAGTCGTGGTCCGTAGCGTCCCTCTCGCGTGGCCCCCCTCGTGGTCGACACGAGAGGCGTCAACCCTAGCTGCCAGCCGTCCTGACTCCTCCCTGCCTCCCCCTTTGTCGCCGTCGGGGGACAGCGCCGGTCAGAGCCCTTGTGCTCGATGGCAGCGGCGGAGGGCTGCTCCTCCTTCTCGGGTTGTACGCCAGCGAGGGTGCTGCCTCTTCCTCGATTCATAGCGGCGCGGCGGCTCCCGACGGAAGCGCTTATGGTGGTGCGGGTGGAGATCGACCAGAGGATGGATGTGGGGTTGGGCGTGGCCGGTGGCGGTGGCGGCATCCGACCCGGATCCGATCTTGGCGGTGGCGGCGGCGACTCCGGCCCGGATCCGGCCATGGCGGTGGCGGCGTCCCCTCCGCTAGGGATGACGGGCCAGGTGGTGGGTCCTTGTGGCAGCGCATGTGGCGATGGATCTTAGGATCCTGCTCCCGGGGACGTCACAGGACGCATGTGGCGGCCGGAGCTTCCTCCAGCATTGGCGACGCTTGATGCAGGATCGCGGCGGCGGTTACCGTTGTATGGGTGACGACAATAGAGGGCGGCGGTTGGTGCTCCCTGTAGTGCCCGGAATCAGGGCGGCAGCCCCTCTTCATCGACGGCGGCTGACTCCGAGGTCGTGTCGGCGGCTCGAAGTCTAGATATCGAGGTGGTGACCGCCTTTCTAAGGCTGGTGGCGGTACAGGACGTTCCCTCCATCAACAGATCGGATTCGATGTGACTCGGCAGGTGACACATTCGCCTCTTTCGGAGTTGTCGGGTAGTGCCTGCCACCGGCGGATGTTGCGCACAACGTCTTATGCGGAGACGTCAAGTCATGCTTGCTACAGCCAGGTGTTACACAGTAGCTCTGGCGGAGGTGCCATGTGCCCATGTTTAGCATGTTGCTGCTGGATCGAAGGTGGTGCGACAGTAGCGGGAGGTAGGCAATATGGGACATCTTTATCTTTCGTTGTCTTCTCCAGAGGTATCCGGCTATCGAGGCGTCGGTAGTAGGATAAGGGTGGATAGTACAAATGGCTTCAACGACAAATTTATGCACTCCGGTGGAAACACAAGATCCCTGATCGGGCTATGTCGATGCGCGCCTATGTCGTGTACTTTCTGAAGGTGGTGGGTTGAAGCTTGGCTTTGAGGATGAGAATCCGGAGTTCCACCTTGTGGTGGACTCGCCATCATCGGCGCACGTGCGACGATTCTTTCTTGATGGCATAGCCCACGGATCGTGTATTTTTTGTTTTTGATGTGTTTGTAACATATGGTTAGTGGCTATCTGGTGGAGTACTGATGCGAGGCACACGGCCTTGGGTTTTTTCTGCTTTATTTGCGGGTCGATACTGTTCCGGACCAACACAATAGCCTTTTGTGACTATGTCCCTCCCCAAGGATTTGCACCGGTCACCTCACTTCACAGTATTGTCCCTGATTTAGGGTATTCCTTTCATGCCACCCTGTCGGTTTCACCCATCTTGCGTCGGTCATCGGAGCATATAGGATACCAACGGGTCCTAGATCAAGGCGACACAAAAGATTAATTGTGTCGGTCATCGGAGTAGTACCAACATATGTGGCTTGCCTTTCAAAAAAAACATATGTGGCTTGCAAGGTTACGCCTCCACCTTTACCCCAAACATACTACTCCTTTTCATAAGCGTCATCAGTAAAAGAGCCATTGCGGAATGGTGAAAGTGCATCTAATCCCCATGGATTAATGTCCATGTATCTCAAGGGACTAATACTTTTACTATATTATCTCAGGAAACTTCCGTTAGGTTGCAACAAAGGAAATGAAAGGTGACCCATGAAATTATCATGAAGACAATTGTTGGCAAGGCCAAGGATTCTTCATTTTCATCTTAGTGATTCAAGGTCATGTTGAGTCTATAGACATGTCGATACTATCAAAAGGGAATGATGATGTTGTGCGAGTTTCTTTCTCTCGGTGTTTAAAGATCAAACTCCAAAAGCCCTCAAAAGCCTTCATTCTCAAAAGCCCTCAAAAGAACAATGAGCATGTTCATCAGGCAGAGGAGCAGAACAATCACAATCAAGTCAACCTAGACCTCAATCTTGTCAATGTCCCAGTTCATTTAGCACAAGGTTGTGGGGTGGTAACTATAGACAAGTAAGGGCCTCTTTGATTCATAGGATTGTAAAAACACAGAAATAAAAAAAAGTAGGATTGGAATGTCATGTCCATTGGATCCTTCTAGGATTGAGTTTGTTTGATTATGTCACGGAAAAAAAACAAAGGATTTCTTCCAATAGGTTGGAGTGGTTGTTAAGGGCCTCTTTGATTCGTAGGATTTTAAACCGTAGGAATAGGAAAAGTGTAGGGTTGGAGTGGCATGCCGCATGCCCATTTGAATCCTATAGAATTAGCAATGATTGTTTGATGCCACGGAAAAAACAAAAAATTGTAAAACGAGGTTGGAGTGGATGTTAAATTTTCTATGATGGTACAAAAGATTCCATAGAAAAAATTCCTATGAGATCCAATCATATGAATCAAAGGACCAACATAGGAAAAAAAATCCTAAGAATTTCAATCCTTCAAAAATCCTATAAAATTTCTTTGAATCAAAGAAGCCCTAAAATTCCCGTGGAATGTAGTACAAATTAACGGAATTGATAATGGCCGAACGTCAGATTTCTGACGTCCCGCGCCAAATGACTGTTTCATCATCTGATCTGAGCACAAATCTTAAAGTGAAAGTCCACGGTCACGTCCACCGTTCGGTAAAAAGTTTTCTCATCCCGAACGAATACCCCTGACCGCACTTCTCTCTTCCCCTCCCTCGCCTCGGCACCGACCACGGCCGCGTCTTCTCCAAGCACGGCGTCCATGGGCGACGGGACCCTCTTCCTCGTATTCTCCGGCTTATCGAACACCGGGGAACTCGGACGCTTCGCGTTCGCCCGGAGGCGACGGCACCATCCTGCACCACGGCGTCCTCCACGGCCAAGTCTTCTCGTCCTAGCACGGCGACCAGGTGCTGCCCATGAGTGACGGGACCATCCTCATCGTCTTGTCCGGCCGCTCAGGCGCCCAGGAACTTGTCCGTTGCACATGACCTATCAGTTGAAGGACATGTTCAGTTTTAATGTCACTAGCTCAACACCGATGATGATTCACCTTGTTTAGCTTAATTTGTATGATGCATGTTTTGTATGATTCATTTTCTTAGTCATTCATGGATTGCAGAAACTTTTTTACTTTGATGTGATGCTAATTGACCAATTTTCCATGGCAATTTTTCGAAATTATAGTTGATGGCAAGTCAAAATATGTTTTTGCCATGTAAACACAAAATATGTTGCCATGTTGCCTCAACTTTTGCTGCCATCCAAAATCTAAATTATTTCTTGCCATGGCAAGACATCATAATATATTGCTATGGAAACACAAAGTATGTTGCCATGTCGAAATCATGTTTTCATTGCCATGGCAAGAAAACGTAATATGTTTTGCCATATTTCTGAAGCTGCCAGTACTATTTTTCCATGGCAATTTATAGATGTTGTTCTCAATTAACCATGTAAATTCTTTTGGAAAAATGCCATGGCAATTTTCTGAAATTTGTGTTATCTAGAACATGCAGCCTGTTTGATTTTTGTGTTTTTTGTATTATTTCAGCAATCACAATTTGGAAAACAAGTTTGTTCTACAACGTGGAAAGAGTGTATGTCAGTAGGTTTCCAATCAGCTCATCTTTTTTTGAGATAAAGCTCATCTTTTCTTGTGCTTGTATGCATGACAGGAGCTTCTTCAACCAAACAAGTTTGTTGTGCTCAATATACTTGCATGAATTCGCATTCTTTTATGATACCATCTGTGCTTATTAAATAGTTTCACCATGGCAAAAAATAGAGTGAATTTTGCCATGGCAAATCAAAAGTAAAATTTGCCATGTGCATAAGATTATTTTTGCCATGGAATAATAGAGTAAACTTGGCCATGGCAAATTAAACTAAAACTTGCCATGTGAATAAAAGTTTTTTTGCCATGGAAGAAATAGAGTAAATTTTGCCATGGCAAATTAAACTAAAATTTGCCATCTGAATAAAAGTATTTTTTTGCCAGGGAAAAATAGAGTAAATTTTGCCATGGCAAATTAAACTAAAATTTGCCATGTGAATAAAAGTATTTTTTGCTATTTTTGCCATGTGAATAAAAGTATTATTTTGCCATGGAAAATGCAAAAATAGAGTAAAAGTTGCCATGGCAAATTAAGCTAAAATTTTCCATATGAATAAAAGTTTTTTTGACTAGAAAAAATAGAGTAAATTTTGCCATGGCAAATTAAACTAATTTTTGCCATGTGAATAAAAGTATTTTTGCGATGGCAAAAATAGAGTAATTTTTGCCATGGCAAATTAAACTTAAAGTTGCCATGTAAATAAAAGTATTTTTTGCCATGGAAAATTAAACTAAAATTTCCCATGTGAACAGAAGTATTTTTGGCATGGCAAAAATAAAATAAGTTTTGCCATGTAAAATTAAACTAAAAGTTGCCATGTGAATAAAAGTATTATTTGCCATGGAAAACATAGAGTAAATTTTGGCATGACAAATTAAACTAAAATTTGCCATGTGAATAAAAGTATTTTTGCCATGGCAATTTTTCTATTTTTGATTTGCTAGTGTGTGCAATTGCTAGCTTTTTAATCCCTGGGGTCTTTGTGGGTTTTTGTGTGCATACGTTGGGACTTTTTTTGGCCCATTTTCTTTAACATGGATGTATCGACAAGGTTGCTCATGAAGGGATTCTAGAAAAATAATCTTTCTGGCGAAAGAGGTGTTCGGGCTGGAGCGTTTCTGCATCGAACGACTCTATTCGACAGATCCCCATCCTAGATCGAACGTTTTGTTCGGTCTGCCACCTGCCCAGACCGAACGTCCGATCCTTATCGAGGTCCCAAATTAATCCTTAGAAAAAAATACTACAGGATTCAATCCTACGAATCAAACGGCCAATGTAGAAAAAAATTCTGAGAATTCTAATCTTTCAAAGATCCTATGAAAAAATCATTTGAATTAAAGAGACCCTAAAGCCGTGGAGACGACGGTGGAAGGACGGAGGCTATAGCAGGAGCGGAGGTCTCTGTCGAAACCGATGTCATCGCCTCCTTCTCGAGGAGCGAATGTGCCACCCTTCGCCCTTGGACAGCTGGGCCGGAGCGGCGGGAGGCGAGGGCGGCCGCGGCGAGAGCAGACGCGGGAGCTGGAGCGGTGGGCGGCGGGGAGCCGGCGCTCGGCCCGGCAGGAGTGGTCGCGTCCCCGACAGCGCCCGTCTCCGACGCGTCCCCGACAGTGGCCCGTCTCCATCTGGAGCTCGACTCACCTCTGCTCCAGTGCGCACCATGTCCTTCAGATATGGCAACCGTGGCCTTAGACATGGGGCGGCCTATGTCTTGGGCTCCCCTCGCTGACGAGGATGTTGAGGATGAGGAAGAGGAGTTGGCCCCGTTGACACCACTGGCGGCCACAAGCTCTGTCTCAGTAGCTCCGCCGACTGAACCCTGTGTGATGCAGGAGACGGAGGCAAGTGAAGGATGGCAAGAGGTGCTGCCTCGGCGCGGTCGGTGCTGTCCGGCCTCACCAACTCTGGCATTGCCCCCTCGTCCCATTCCGGCTTGGCTCTTTGGTAGGTGTTGCAGATGTCTTGTTCCTGGGCATCGTGCGGCTGATTGCAGAGATCCCTTGAGGTGCTCCCGCTGTTTGGAGAATGGCCACTGGGCGCGTGGGTGTCGCAATGCTTGGTGTCCATTCAGCTCTCTTGCATGCCTTGCCATGCCGCCACGGTCTCGCCTTGACAATGAGCATTGCGCAGCTCTAGCTTCTTGTGAGGGTCCGATGAAATCCCAGCTCCCCTCCAAGGTGCTTCACCGCAGGTCCTGGGCATCGGTCGTTTCCACTCACGTTGAGTCGGGAACCCCATCCGATGTACTGCTCCGGTCCACTATAGCAGCGCAGGCGGAGCTCCTGGTGCGCGTTGGGAGCTTTTTGGAGCGAGCAGAGGCTGCTCTGGGAAAGCTCTCTCTTGTCCCGGCTGTGTTGCAATCCGCTCCTACGCCACGTCCTCCCAGTGAGGTTGATGTTGGTGGCTCAGTGGAGAGCAGTGTTACGGAGCTCTATGGTTGTTTCTCCCCTAGAGATGTGGACAACTCGTCACCTTCGTCTACCTTGCCCACTGTGTTGTCTACCGCCGAGGGCGGGCCATTGCCGTGGTTGTGCCTCCGGTGCTGCAGGTGATGCCCGAGCTTCAAGTGGTATGTGTGAGCTCTGATTTGCCTCTATCAATGGAGCAAACAATGGTGGACACGCAAGCAACCACGAGTGAGGGACATGATTCAACTGTGACATGTGAGCAGAGTGAGGTGAGCTCGCTTGGGCGCTCACATGTGATTTTGGCACCCGTTCCACCGCCGCCGACGGATACTTCGAATGCTCTCTTTGCAAAAGAGCTTTGTGACTTGCTCGCTAGTGTGGAGGCTATTATTCCTGGAACTGGAAGGGCAATTGCCTGCCTCCTGACAGGATCGACATACAAGGGCAAATGCAAGAAGGCGAGCGATTGCCCTTGGACCGGTTTAGTGCAGGAGAAGTCACTAAGGTGCAAAAGCAAGAAGAGTGGCGTCATAGGTAAGGTGCCCGCGGCTGCTTGGTGGATGATTCTCGGTCCCTCGACTCATCCTCGCGACTGGCCGTCCTCACGGGTTGGGTCGTCATTGTGGTTTTGGTGTGGTCCACTATCTTTTGTTGGGATGTTCTTGTTGGGTTCAATCGTGGTGTACAAGCGTTAGGAGCTATGTTTGTAGTATGTTGGGAGGGTTTGGTGGGTTGCAGGTGTACTCATGGGGTCTCATGAGTTGGTGAGTAGTCCAATTATGATCTAATTGTATTGGTTTTAGCCCGGTTTTCCGTAAATTAACTGGGCAATTCTCTTCTTCTTAATTAATCGATGAGGCAATTCTTTTGCCTCCGTTTCGGAAAAAAGAAGCCGTGGAGAAGATGCTGTCTTGGACGTGACCGAGAGAGAGATAGACAGGCACGACAGAATTTTTTTTTGCTCAGAGTTATGCTCGGCTGCTCAATTTTGAGCAGCAGTAGATACTTTCAAACTCCTCGAAAGAGAATCTTTTGAAAGTTAAACCCGTTCTACAGTGGCTAGCGAATACTCTGGAAGATGCTGGAACCTAGTCTGAACAAACGGACAAAATACCCTGCTAAGATCTGAATAGACTACCCAGTAGTAGGAATCTAGCTGTAGAATTTCCAGATGCACATATGTTTTCTGACCAGCCATGTAGCCACAGCACAAGCTCGCAAGTTTCATTCTAAAGATCTCAGGTCAGGTCAGAACCCGAGCGATCTTCGGCGCTTTCACACTTAATAAAAAACAATTGCGTGATGATTAGGCACAGAGTGGTGAACATATATACTATGTTATTTTAACACCACGCCGTTGATTTTGTCCGCTTCCCACCTAATCAAGCAACGTAGCTGGCACACGGCAGGATGCCCGAGAAGCGACACAAAAAGAAAACAAGGCACAACTCGGCACGAGACCAATTATTATTTCCAAAATGAATTGATTGAGACCACATTATACGCTGTCTGTTTACATGAATGAATTAGCTACAGCTACGGATCAAGGATTCATATTCTCCAGATATGTTGCATTGGACGCAAAGTAATCCCTGATAAGCTTGGCATGGTCTTGTGCCCTATCAAAATTGATATTCAAGCGTCTGAACTGAGATACCACTCTTGATCTCCTATAACCTTCCTCCAAAATCATCACGAAAATGGACATCTCAAAATCATTGTCATCTTCTTCCTCCTCTCGGACGAGGAGTCGTCGAAGTACATCTCCCCTCAACCTCTTCATCTAGTAGTTGCAATGTTGAATGATAAATTTGATCAGTATGGTCTGAGCGCAATGCCAGAAGACACTGGGAGCAGCGACGATCAATCGCAAAATTTGTCAGTGGGCAATAGATATTTTAGTTGTTTATTGATGGGAATTAGCACACAAATGCATTTGTGGTTAACTGAAAACTGCAGCGGAAACAAGTAATCTCAGCACCACATCATGTACTAATTCAAGGATCATTGCTTAGTACGGAAGGAAACATATGCAGCAGCATATATGGAGGCAGAAAATGTTACTCAGCAGGCAAGACACTCATCAGCCTAGTGTCTTGTGGTGGGAGTAAGTTTCTGGACAGCACCAAGCATCAACAAAGAGACACCAGATTTTTACGTGGAAAACCCCTCAACTTGAGGGGAAAACCACGGGCCGAAGCCAACCAAATCCTCTTCCACTATTATCAAATGTGGGATACAACAAGTTCTTCTCTAGACAGCACTAGAGGATCTCATACATCAAGATTTCTGATTCTTTGATGAACACAACAAGATTTGGGGCTCAAAAACTAGGGATTGGAACAATCTCACCAAAGATGGTGGAACTGAAGCTTGAAGGAGACAAGGTAGTGGATCTGGACCATCACAACCTTGGGGAGGAGCTCCCTTGCTTCTTCCTTCAATCTTCCTCTTCTTCCCTTCTCTCTTGGTTTTCTCTCTTCTTCTCTCTTGAAGGATGAACTGATTTTCGTCACTCTTGGTGGTGGCTGCTGGATCGAGGGTAAAGCATCCCCATTCACACATGTGCAAAGTCCAAAATGACCCTAGGTCATAACCCTAACGGGTAGTGGGCTTATTCACCTCTTTGGGCTCCCTAAAAGGCCTTAAATAGTAATCTCCTCACAACTCACATGAGGAGGATATCCCAACAAATCTCCCCCTCCGACTCATGAGAGGGGCACCGCCATGCCCGCTACCTTGCAACATGCTTGTAGCTTCTCATTTGGCAATATTTTGATATGTTCATAACGTCTGCATCTGCTCCTGCAATAGGTCTGTCACCTAGCGGTGCATCAAGGACATAATTCTTCTGTGCAGCAATGAGGATAAACCTCAGATCACGGATCCAATCCGCATCATTGCTACTAACATCTTTCAACACAATTTTCTCTAGGAACATATCAAAATAAACACAGGGAAGCAACAACGCGAGCTATTGATCTACAACATAGATATGCTAATACTACCAGGACTAAGTTCATGATAAATTAAAGTTCAATTAATCATATTACTTCAGAACTCCCACTTAGATAGACATCCCTCTAATCCTCTAAGTGATCACGTGATCCAAATCAACTAAACCATGTCCGATCATCACGTGAGATGGAGTAGTTTCATTGGTGAACATCACTATGTTGATCATATCTACTATATGATTCACGCTCGACCTTTCGGTCTCCGTGTTCCGAGGCCATATCTGTATATGCTTGGCTCGTCAAGTATAACCTGAGTATTCCGCGTGTGCAACTATTTTGCACCCATTGTATTTGAACGTAGAGCCTATCACACCCGATCATCACGTGGTGTCTCAGCACGAAAAACTTTCGCAACGGTGCATACTCAGGGAGAACACTTCTTGATAATTAGTGAGAGATCACCTTAAAATGCTACCGTCAAACTAAGCAAAATAAGATGTATAAAAGATAAACATCATATGCAATCAAAATATGTGACATGATATGGCCATCATCATCTTGCGCCTTTGATCTCCATCTCCAAAGTACTGTCATGATCTCTATCGTCACCGGCATGACACCATGATCTCCATCATCTTGATCTATATCAATGTGTTGTCACGTGGTCGTCTCGCCAACAATTGCTCTTGCAACTATTGCTATCGCATAGCGATAAAGTAAAGCAATTATTGGGTGCTTGCATCTTATGCAATAGAGAGACAACCATAAGGATGTTGCCAGTTGCCGATAACTTCAACAAAACATGATTATCTCATACAACAACTTATATCTCATCACGTCTTGACCATATCACATCACAACATGCCCTGCAAAAACAAGTTAGACGTCCTCTACTTTATTGTTGCAAGTTTTACGTGGCTGCTACGGGCTTAGCAAGAACCGTTCTTACCTACGCATCAAAACCACAACGATAGTTTGTCAAGTTAGTGCTGTTTTAACCTTCGCAAGGACCGGGCGTAGCCACACTCGGTTCAACTAAAGTTGGAGAAACTGTCACTCGCTAGCCACCTTTGTGCAAAGCACGTCGGGAGAACCGGTCTTGCGTAAGCGTACGCGTAATGTCGGTCCGGGCCGTTTCGTCCAACAATACCGCCGAACCAAAGTATGACATGCTGGTAAGCAGTATGACTTATATCGCCCACAACTCACTTGTGTTCTACTCGTGCATATAACATCAACACATAAAACCTGGCTCTGATACCACTGATGGGGAACGTAGTAATTTCAAAAAAATTCCTACGCACACGCAAGATCATGGTGATGCATAGCAACGAGAGGGGAGAGTGTGGTCTACGTATCCTTGTAGACCGACAGCGGAAGCGTTAGCACAACGCGGTTGATGTAGTCGTACGTCTTCACGGCCCAACCGATCAAGCACCGAAACTACGGCACCTCCGAGTTTTAGCACACGTTCAGCTCGATGACGATCCCCGGACTCCGATCCAGCAAAGTGTCGGGGAAGAGTTCCATCAGCACGACGGCGTGGTGACGATCTTGATGTTCTACCGTCGCAGGGCTTCGCCTAAGCACCGCTACAATATTATCGAGGATTATGGTGGAAGGGGGCACCGCACACGGCTAAGAAAACGATCACGTGGATCAACTTGTGTGTCTTGGGGTGCCCCCTGCCCCCGTATATAAAGGAGCAAGGGGAGGAGGCCGGCCGGCCCTATAGGCGCGCCAAGGAGTCCTCCTCCTAGTAGGAGTAGGACTCCTAGTAGGAGGGGGAAGGAAGTGGGGAGGGAGAAGGAAAGGGGGCCCCCCCCCGCCCCCTCTCCTAGTCCAATTCGGACCAGGGGGGAGGAGGCGCGCGGCCCACCCTGGCTGCCCTTCTCTCTCTCCACTAAGGCCCATATGGCCCATTACTTCTCCCGGGGGGGGGGGGTTCCGGTAACCCTCCGGTACTTCGGTTTTCTCCGAAATCACCCGGAACACTTCCGATGTCCGAATATAGCCGTCCAATATATCAATCTTTATGTCTCGACCATTTCGAGACTCCTCGTTATGTTCGTGATCACATCCGGGATTCCTAAGTAACTTCGGTACATCAAAACTCATAAATTCATAATATAATTGTCATCGAAACCTTAAGCGTGCGGACCCTACGGGTTCAAGAACAATGTAGACATGACCGAGACATGTCTCCGGTCAATAACCAATAGCGGTACCTGGATGCTCATATTGGCTCCCACATATTCTACGAAGATCTTTATCGGTCATACCGCATAACAACATACGTTGTTCCCTTTGTCATCGGTATGTTACTTTCCCGAGATTCGATCGTCGGTATCTCAATACCTAGTTCAATCTCGTTACCGGCAAGTCTCCTTACTCGTTCCGTAATACATCATCTCGCAACTAACTCATTAGTTGCAATGCTTGCAAGGCTTATGTGATGTGCATTACCGAGAGGGCCCAGAGATACCTCTCCGACAATCGGAGTGACAAATCCTAATATCGAAATACGCCAACCCAACATGTACCTTTGGAGACACCTGTAGAGCTCCTTTATAATCACCCAGTTATGTTGTGACGTTTGGTAGCACACAAAGTGTTCCTCCGGCAAACGGGAGTTGCATAATCTCATAGTTATAGGAACATGTATAAGTCATGAAGAAAGCAATAGCAACATACTAAACGATCGAGTGCTAAGCTAACGGAATGGGTCAAGTCAATCACATCATTCTTCTAATGATGTGATCCCGTTAATCAAATAACAACTCTTTGTCTATGGTTAGGAAACATAACCATCTTTGATTAACGAGCTAGTCAAGTAGAGGCATACTAGTGACACTCTGTTTGTCTATGTATTCACACATGTATTATGTTTCCGGTTAATACAATTCTAGCATGAATAATAAACATTTATCATGATATAAGGAAATAAATAATAACTTTATTATTGCCTCTAGGGCATATTTCCTTCAGTCTCCCACTTGCACTAGAGTCAATAATCTAGTTCACATCGCCATGTGATTCAACACTAATAGTTCACATTACCATGTGATTAACACCCATAGTTCACATCATCATGTGACCTATACCCAAAGGGTTTACTAGAGTCAGTAATCTAGTTCACATTGTTTATGTGATTAACACCCAAAGAGTACTAAGGTGTGATCATGTTTTGCTTGTGAGATAATTTTAGTCAACGGGTCTATCACATACAGATCCGTAAGTATTTTGCGAATTCTATGTCTACAATGCTCTGCACGGAGCTACTCTAGCTAATTGCTCCCACTTTCAATATGTATCTAGATCGAGACTTAGAGTCATCCAGATCTATGTCAAAACTTGAATCGACGTAACTTTTTACGATGAACCTTTTGTCACCTCCATAATTGAGAAATATTTCCTTATTCCACTAAGGATAATTTTGACCGATGTCCAGTGATCTACTCCTAGATCACTATTGTACTCCCTTGCCAACATCAGTGTAGGGTATACAATAGATCTGGTACACAGCATGGCATACTTTATAGAACCTATGGCTGAGGCATAGGCAATGACTTTCATTCTCTTTCTATCTTCTGTCGTGGTCGGGTTTTGAGTCTTACTCAATTTCACACCTTGTAACACAGGAAAGAACTCTTTCTTTGACTGTTCCATTTTGAACTACTTCAAAATCTTGTTAAGGTATGTACTCATTGAAAAAACTTATCAAGCGTCTTGATCTATCTCTATAGATCTTGATGCTCAATATGTAAGCAGCTTCACCGAGGTTTTCTTTGAAAAACTTCTTTCAAAACACTCCTTTATGCTTTGCAGAATAATTCTACATTATTTCTGATCAACAATATGTTATTCACATATACTTATCAGAAATGTTGTAGTGCGCCCACTCACTTTCTTGTAAATACAGGCTTCACCGCAAGTCTATATAAAACTATATGCTTTGTTCATCTCATCAACGCGCATATTCCAACCCCGAGATGCTTGCACCAGTCCATAGATGGATCGCTGGAGCTTGCACATTTTGTTAGCACCTTTAGGATTGACAAAACCTTCTGGTTGTATCATATACAACTCTTCTTCAATAAATCCATTAAGGAATGCAGTTTTATTTATCCATTTGCCAGATTTCATAAAATGCGGCAATCGCTGACATGATTCGGACAGACTTAAGCATAGATACGAGTGAGAAACTCTCATCATAGTCAACACCTTGAACTTGTCGAAAACCTTTTTTGCGACAATTCTAGCTTTGTAGATAGTAACACTACTATCAGCGTCCGTCTTCCTCTTGAAGATCCATTTGATCTCAATGGCTCGCCGATCATTGGGCAAGTCAATCAAAGTCCATACTTTGTTCTCATACATGGATCCCATCTCAGATTTCATGGCTTCAAGCCATTTCGCGGAATCTGGGCTCATCATCGCTTCCTCATAGTTCGCAAGTTCGTCATGGTCTAGTAACATGACTTCCAGAACAGGATTACCGTACCACTCTGGTGCGGATCTCACTCTGGTTTACCTACGAGATTTGATAGTAACTTGATCTGAAGTTACATGATCATCATCATTAGCTTCCTCACTAATTGGTCTAGTAGTCACAAGAACAGATTTCTGTGATGAACTACTTTCCAATAAGGGAGAAGGTACAATTACCTTATCAAGTTTTCTACTTTCCTCCCAATCACTTCTTTCGAGAGAAACTCCTTCTCTAGAAAGGATCCATTCTCAGCAACGAATAACTTGCCTTCGGATCTGTGATAGAAGGTGTACCCAACAGTTTCTTTTGAGTATCCTATGAAGATTTACTTCTCCGATTTGGGTTCGAGCTTATCATGTTGAAACTTGTTCACATAAGCATCGCAGTCCCAAACTTTAAGAAACGACAACTTTGGTTTCTTGCCAAACCACAGTTCAGATTGTGTCATCTCAACGGACTTAGATGGTGCCCTTTTAAACGTGAATGTAGCTGTCTTTAATGCATAACCCCAAAAACGATAGTGGTAAATCGGTAAGAAACATCATAGATTGCACTATATCCAATAAAGTACGGTTACGACGTTCGGACACACCATTATATTGTGGTGTTCCAGGTGGCGTGAGTAGTGAAACTATTCCACATTGTTTTTAACTGAAGACCAAACTCGTAACTCAAATACTCTTCTCCACGATCAGATCATAGAAAGTTTTTTTCTTGTTACGATGATTTTCCACTTCACTCTGAAATTATATGAACTTTTGAAATGTTTCAGACTTATGTTTCATCAAGTAGATATACCCATATCTGCTCAAATCATCTGTGAAGGTCAGAAAATAACGATACCCGCCACGAGCTCCAACACTCATAGGATCGTATACATCAGTATGTATTATTTCCAATAAGTCAGTTGCTCGCTCCATTGTTCCGAAGAACGGAGTCTTAGTCATCTTGCCCATGAGGCATGGTTCGCAAGCATCAAGTGATTCATAATCAAGTGATTCCAAAAGTCCATCAGTATGGAGTTTCTTCATGCGCTTTACACCAATATGACCTAAACGGCAGTGCCACAAATAAGTTGCGCTATCATTATTAACTTTGCATCTTTTTGTTTCAATATTATGAATATGTGTATAACTACGATCGAGATCCAACGAACCATTTTCATTGGGTGTGCAACCATATAAGGTTTTATTCATGTAAACAGAACAACAATTTATTCTCTTACTTAAATGAATAACCGTATTGCAATAAACATGATCAAATCATATTCATGCTCAACACAAACACCAAATAACACTTATTTAGGTACAACACTAATCCCGAAAGTATAGGGAGTGTGCGATGATGATCATATCAATCTTGGAACTACTTCCAACACACATCGTCACCTCACCTTAACTAGTCTTTGTTCATTCTGCAACTCCCGATTCAAGTTACTAATCATAGTAACTGAACTAGTATCAAATACTGAGGGGTTGCTATAAACACTAGTAAAGTACACATCAATAATCTGTATATCAAATATACCTATGTTCACTTTGACATCCTTCTTATCCTCCAATCACTTGGGGTAGTTCTGCCTCCAGTGACCAGTCCCTTTGCAGTAGAAGCACTTAGTCTCAGGCTTAGGACCAGGCTTGGGCTTCTTCACTTGAGCAGCAACTTTCTTGCCGTTCTTCTTGAAGTTCCCCTTCTTCCCTTTGCCCTTTTCTTGAAACTAGTGGTCTTGTCAACGATCAACACTTGATGTTTTTCTTGATTTCTACCTTCGTCAATTTCATCATCATGAAAAGCTCGGGAGTCGTTTTCATCATCCCTTGCATACTATAGTTCATCACGAAGTTCTACTAACTTGGTGATGGTGACTAGAGAATTCTATCAATCACTATCTTATCTGGAAGATTAACTCCAACTTGATTCAAGCGATTGTAGTATCCAGACAATCTGAGCACATACTCACTAGTTGAGCGATTCTCCTCTGTCTTTTAGCTATAGAACTTGTTGGAAACTTCATATCTCTCAACTCGGGTACTTGCTTGAAATATTAACTTCAACTCCTGGAACATCTCGTATGGTCCATGATGTTCAAAACGTCTTTGAAGTCCCGATTCTAAGCCGTTAAGCATGGTGCACTAAACTATCAAGTAGTCATCATATTGAGCTAGCCAAACGTTCATAACGTCTGCATCTGCTCCTGCAATAGGTCTGTCACCTAGCGGTGCATCAAGGACATAATTCTTTTGTGCAGCAATGAGGATAAACCTCAGATCATGGATCCAATTCGCATCATTGCTAATAACATCTTTCAACACAATTTTCTCTAGGAACATATCAAAATAAACACAGGGAAGCAACAACGCGAGCTATTAATCTACAACATAGATATGCTAATACTACCAGGACTAAGTTCATGATAAATTAAAGTTCAATTAATCATATTACTTAAGAACTCCCACTTAGATAGACATCCCTCTAATCCTCTAAGTGATCACGTGATCCAAATCAACTAAACCATGTCCGATCATCACGTGAGATGGAGTAGTTTCATTGGTGAACATCACTATGTTGATCATATCTACTATATGATTCACGCTCGACCTTTCGGTCTCCGTGTTCCGAGGCCATATCTGTATATGCTTGGATCGTCAAGTATAACCTGAGTATTCCGCGTGTGCAACTGTTTTGCACCCGTTGTATTTGAACGTAGAGCCTATCACACCCGATCGTCACGTGGTGTCTCAGCACGAAGAACTTTCACAATGGTGCATACTCAGGGAGAACACTTCTTGATAATTAGTGAGAGATCATCTTAAAATGCTACTGTCAAACTAAGAAAAATAAGATGTATAAAAGATAAACATCATATGCAATCAAAATATGTGACATGATATGGCCATCATCATCTTGCGCCTTTGATCTCCATCTCCAAAGTACTGTCATGATCTCTATCGTCACCGGCATGACACCATGATCTCCATCATCTTGATCTATATCAATGTGTCGTCACGTGGTCGTCTCGCCAACAATTGCTCTTGCAACTATTGCTATCGCATAGCTATAAAGTAAAGCAATTATTGTTGGAAATATGCCCTAGAGGCAATAATAAATTAGTTATTATTATATTTCCTTGTTCATGATAATCGTTTATTATCCATGCTAGAATTGTATTGATAGGAAACTCAGATACATGTGTGGACACATAGAAAACACCATGTCCCTAGTAAGCCTCTAGTTGACTAGCTCGTTGATCAATAGATGGTTACGGTTTCCTGACCATGGACATTGGATGTCATTGATAACGGGATCACATCATTAGGAGAATGATGTGATGGACAAGACCCAATCCTAAGCCTAGCACAAAGATCATGTAGTTCGTATGCTAAAGCTTTTCTAATGTCAAGTATCATTTCCTTAGACCATGAGATTGTGCAACTCCCGGATACTGTAAGAGTGCTTTGGGTGTGCCAAGCGTCACAACGTAACTGGGTGGCTATAAGGGTACACTACAGGTATCTCCGAAAGTGTCTGTTGGGTTGGCACGAATCAAGACTGGGATTTGTCACTCCGTGTAAACGGAGAGGTATCTCTGGGCCCACTCGGTAGGACATCATCATAATATGCACAATGTGACCAAGGGGTTGATCACGGGATGATGTGTTACGGAACGAGTAAAGAGACTTGCCGGTAACGAGATTGAACAAGGTATCGGGATACCGACGATCGAATCTCGGGCAAGTATCGTACCGATAGACAAAGGGAATTGTATACGGGATTGATTAAGTCCTTGACATCGTGGTTCATCCGATGAGATCATCGTGGAACATGTGGGAGCCAACATGGGTATCCAGATCCTGCTGTTGGTTATTGACCGGAGAGTCGTCTCGGTCATGTCTGCATGTCTCCCGAACCCTAGGGTCTACACACTTAAGGTTCGGTGACGCTAGGGTTATAGAGATATTAGTATGCGGTAACCCGAAAGTTGTTCGGAGTCCCGGATGAGATCCCGAACATCACGAGGAGTTCCGGAATGGTCCGGAGGTAAAGAATTATATATAGGAAGTGCTATTTCGGGCATCGGGACAAGTTTCGGGGTCACCGGTATTGTACCGGGACCACCGGGTGGGGCCACCTGCCCCGGGGGGCCACATGGGCTGTAGGGGGTGCGCCTTGGCCTACATGGGCCAAGGGCACCAGCCCCTAGAGGCCCATGCGCCAAAGGGACAAGAGGAGGGGAGAGTCCTAAAGGGGGAAGGCACCTTCGAGGTGCCTTGGGGAGGATGGACTCCTCCCCCCTTGGCCGCACCCTTCCTTGGAGGAAGGGGCAAGGCTGCGCCCTCCCCCTCTCCCTTGGCCCTATATATAGTGGGGGGAAGGGAGGGCAACCATACCTAAGCCCTGGCACCTCCCTCTCCCTCCCATGACACATCTCCCTCCTCCCGCAGCGCTTGGCGAAGCCCTATTGGAATCCCGCTACTTCCACCACCACGCCGTCGTGCTGCTGGATCTCCATCAACCTATCCTTTCCCCTTGCTGGATCAAGAAGGAGGAGATGTCGCTGCTCTGTACGTGTGTTGAACGCGGAGGTGCCGTCCGTTCGGCGCTAGGATCATCGGTGATTTGGATCACGACGAGTACGACTCCATCAACCCCGTTCTCTTGAACGCTTCCGTGCGCGATCTACAAGGGTATGTAGATCCACTCCTCCCTCGTTGCTAGATGACTCCATAGATAGATCTTGGTGACACGTAGGAAAATTTTGAATTTATGCTACGTTCCCCAACAATTATTGGGTGCTTGCATCTTATGCAATAGAGAGACAACCATAAGGATTTTGCCAGTTGCCGATAACTTCAACAAAACATGATTATCTCATACAACAACTTATATCTCATCACGTCTTGACCATATCACATCACAACATGCCCTGCAAAAACAAGTTAGACGTCCTCTACTTTGTTGTTGCAAGTTTTACGTGGCTGCTACGGGCTTAGCAAGAACCATTCTTACCTACGCATCAAAACCACAACGATAGTTTGTCAAGTTGGTGCTATTTTAACCTTCGCAAGGACCGGGCGTAGCCACACTCGGTTCAACTAAAGTTGGAGAAACTGTCACCCGCTAGCCACCTTTGTGCAAAGCACGTCGGGAGAACCGGTCTTGCGTAAGCGTACGCGTAATGTCGGTTCGGACCGTTTCGTCCAACAATACCGCCGAACCAAAGTATGACATGCTGGTAAGCAGTATGACTTATATCGCCCACAACTTACTTGTGTTCTACTCGTGCATATAACATCAACACATAAAACCTGGCTCTGATACCACTGATGGAGAACGTAGTAATTTCAAAAAAATTCCTACGCACACGCAAGATCATGGTGATGCATAGCAACGAGAGGGGAGAGTGTGATCTACGTACCCTTGTAGACCGACAGCGGAAGCGTTAGCACAACGTGGTTGATTTAGTCGTACGTCTTCACGGCCCAACCGATCAAGCACCGAAACTACGGCACCTCCGAGTTTTAGCACACGTTCAGCTCGATGACGATCCCGGACTCCGATCCAGCAAAGTGTCGGGGAAGAGTTCCGTCAGCACGACGGCGTGGTGACGATCTTGATGTTCTACCGTCGCAGGGCTTCGCCTAAGCACCGCTACAATATTATCGAGGATTATGGTGGAAGGGGGCACCGCACATGGCTAAGAAAATGATCACGTGGATCAACTTGTGTGTCTTGGGGTGCCCCCTGCCCCCGTATATAAAGGAGCAAGGGGAGGAGGCCGGCCGGCCCTATAGGCGCGCCAAGGAGGAGTCCTCCTCCTAGTAGGAGTAGGACTCCTACTAGGAGGGGGAAGGAAGTGGGGAGGGAGAAGGAAAGGAGGGCGCCGCCTCCCCTCTTCTAGTCCAATTCGGACCAGGGGGAAGGAGGCGCGCGGCCCACCCTGGCTGCCCTTCTCTCTCTCCACTAAGGCCCATATGGCCCATTACTTCTCCCGGGGGGGGGGGTTCCGGTAACCCTCCGGTACTCCGGTTTTCTCCGAAATCACCCGGAACACTTCCGGTGTCCGAATATAGCTGTCCAATATATCAATCTTTATGTCTCGACCATTTCGAGACTCCTCGTTATGTCCGTGATCACATCCGGGATTTCGAACTAACTTCGGTACATCAAAACTCATAAACTCATAATATAACTGTCATCGAAACCTTAAGCGTGCGGACCCTACGGGTTCGAGAACAATGTAGACATGACCGAGACATGTCTCCGGTCAATAACCAATAGCGGAACCTGGATGCTCATATTGGCTCCCACATATTCTATGAAGATCTTTATCGGTCATACTGCATAACAACATACGTTGTTCCCTTTGTCATCGGTATGTTACTTGCCCGAGATTCGATCGTCGGTATCTCAATACCTAGTTCAATCTCGTTACCGGCAAGTCTCCTTACTCGTTCCGGAATACATCATCTCGCAACTAACTCATTAGTTGCAATGCTTGCAAGGCTTATGTGATGTGCATTAGCGAGAGGGCCTAGAGATACCTCTCCGACAATCGGAGTGACAAATCCTAATCTCGAAATACGCCAAACCAGCATGTACCTTTTGAGACACCTGTAGAGCTCTTTTATAATCACCCAGTTACATTGTGACGTTTGGTAGCACACAAAGTGTTCCTCCGGCAAACGGGAGTTGCATAATCTCATAGTCATAGGAACATGTATAAGTCATGAAGAAAGCAATAGCAACATACTAAACGATCGAGTGCTAAGCTAACGGAATGGGTCAAGTCAATCACATCATTCTTCTAATGATGTGATCCCGTTAATCAAATAACAACTCTTTGTCTATGGTTAGGAAACATAACCATCTTTGATTAATGAGCTAGTCAAGTAGAGGCATACTAGTGACACTCTGTTTGTCTATGTATTCACACATGTATTATGTTTCCGGTTAATACAATTCTAGCATGAATAATAAACATTTATCATGATATAAGGAAATAAATAATAACTTTATTATTGCCACTAGGGCATATTTCCTTCAGACACTGCTCCCCCTGCATAAGTCATCAGGTATCCAGATGTGGACTTCCTACGATCCTTGTCACCTGCGTAATCTGCATCTGTATAGCCCTGTAATACAGGATCACCATTTCCAAAGCATAGACAAGATGTAGAAGTACCCTTGAGATACCTGAGAATCCACTTCACTGCTTCCTAGTGAGTTTTACCTGGATTTGTCATGAACTGGCTAACAACTCCAACTGCATAGGCAATGTCAGGCCTAGTGCATACCATGGCATACATCAAACTGCCCATAGCAGATTGGTAAGGTACTTTCCTCATTTCTTCTTTCTCCTTCTTACTTGTAGGACATTGTTTAGAATTCAGTTTGTGATGGCCTGCAAGCGGAGAGATAACAGAATTTGCATCTTTCATATTGAACCTTTCAAGTACCTTCTCAATATATCTTTCCTCTGAGAGCCAACGTAGCTTCTTTGATCTATCACGGGAGATCTTCATGCCAAGTATTTGCTTAGCAGGTCCTAAATCCTTCATGGAAAATGATTTACTCAATGCCTTCTTGAGGAGAGTAATCCTCTTTGTTCCATTTCCAACAATCAGCATATCATCAACATACAACAAGAGAATAATGAAGTCACCCTCGATGAACCTCTTCATAAAGACACAATGGTCAGGTTGTGCTTTATGGTAACCAAGACCAGTCATAAAAGACTCAAACTTCTTGTACCACTGCCGAGGAGCTTGCTTCAAGCCATACAAGCTCTTCTTCAATTTGCAAACTAAGTGCTCCTTGCCTGCAACCATGAATCCCTTTGGCTGCTCCATGTATATCTCCTCCTCTAGGTCACCATGTAAGAATGCAGTCTTCACATCAAGTTGTTCAACTTCGAAGTCCATGGTGGCAGCCATGCCAAGCACAACTCGGATCGGAGACATCTTGACCATTGGAGAGAATATCTCACTATAATCAATGCCTTTTTTCTGACTGAATCCTTTCACAACCAATTTGGCCTTGTACCTTGGATGTGAGGTGTTTTCTTCAGTCTTCACTCTGTACACCCACTTGTTCTTGAGTGCTTTCTTGCCCTTTCGCAGTTTCACCAACTCAAAAGTATCATTTTCATACAGGGAATTCATCTCATCCTGCATGGCTTCTGACCGTTCTTCCTTGTTCTCATCAGACATTGCCTCCTCATAGCATGAGGGCTCACCTGCATCTGTCATCAACACATATTGATGTGGTGGATATTTAGAAGAAGGAATGTGACTTCTTTCACTTCTTCTTTGCTGCTGCACTGGTGGTGAATCGGGTGGATTTTCGTTGGCATCATCATTACCAACTTCATCATCATCATCACTTGATGGCTGCTCGCCACTTTGACTTGTACTGCCTTGATCAGTTGCATCTCCACTGTCTTCAGTGTCATCATCTCCCCCATGATTGTCATGCACGAGAGGAGGACGGATTGGATCCATGTCAACCTGAGGTGTGTTGGTCATTGGCTTATCTGGTTTCCCAATATCTTTTATTGTTTCATCTTCAATGAACACCACATCTCGGCTTCTCACAATCTTCCTATTTACTGGATCCCACAACCTGTAGCCAAACTCTTCACTTGGTTGGATGAGGTAGATGCACTGCTTTGTCTTGCTGTCAAGTTTGGATCTCTCGTCCCTTGGAACATGTACAAATGCCCTGCAACCAAAGACCTTCAAGTGCTTGTATGATACCTCCTTCCCTGACCAAACTCTCTGAGGAATATCACCTGCAAGAGGAACTGAGGGAGATAGGTTAACCACATACATAGCATTCATCAATGCTTCAGCCCAAAAAGAATTAGGTAAATGAGCATGAGAGAGCATAGCTGTGACCATCTCTGTGAGTGTCATGTTCATTCTCTCTACAAAACCATTGAGCTGAGGTGTCTTTGGTGGACTCTTCTCAAGCCTGATGCCAACATTTCTGCAATACCTCTCAAAAGGACCTCTGTATTCACCACCATTGTCTGATCTCACGCACTTCAATTTCCTACCAGTTTCTCTTTCAACCTTGGCATGGAACTCTTTGAAGGCTTCAAGCGTCTGGTATTTGTGTTTCAGTACATACACAAAAACCTTTCTGGAATGGTCATCAATAAAAGTCACAAAGTATAATGCTCCACCATGAGATTTTTCAGTCATGGAGCAAACATCAGTGTGCACAATATCAAGAACATTTTCTGCATGATGGAGGGAGTGTACGAAATGCAGCCCTATGTTGTTTGCCAGCAAAACAATGTGCACAGGGTTTCAAGGATATACCTTTCAACTCAGGGAGGTACTCCATGCGAGCAAGAGCGTGCATGCCCTTCTCACTCATATGCCCAAGCCTCTTGTGCCACAATTCAACCGAAGTGTCTTTTTCAACAATGTTCAACACCTCATTGCACAACTTGGTTTTACTCACATAGAGATTACCTTGCTTACTTCCTCGAGCCACAATGAAAGAGCCTTTGGTGAGCTTCCACTTTCCTTCACCAAAATAACTAGGATGTTTGATATCATCAAGCTTGCACACTGACAAAAAATTCAGCCTTATGTCGGGAACATGCCTCACATCATCGAGCACCAATCTGCAACCTGTGTTTGTTCCAATGCATATAGAGCCCTTGCCAACAATCGCTGACGAACCACTATTTCCCATCCTCACTTGGCCAGTAACACCACTAGTGTAAGATGTGAAATACTCCTTGTATGATGTGATGTGGAAGGACGCACCTGAATCCACAACCCAACTCATGGCATCATCACGAACAACACTATAGTAATCTTCATCTTCAATGACTAGATAGTTCTCATCTGTTGCGGTCATGGCTGAACTGCTCTCAGCCTTTTGCTCGGTTTTCTTTGTGAGTTTCCCCTCTGCAAGCTCTCTTTTTTACTTCCTGCACTCGCTCTTTAGGTGTCCTGGATTGCCACAATGAAAGCAAGTAATATCTTTTCTCTGTTTTGACTTTGATCTCCCCCTGGGTTTGCTTTTGCCTTGCTGAAATCTTGTATTGCTGCATCCACGGTTCTCATTCTTCCCATGGGTTTAAGCCACATACGCATCAGAAGAAGAGGCATCACCCTTTTCCTTCTTTCTGACTTCTTCATTCAGCATACTGTTCTTCACCATCTCCAAAGTTAGCTTCCCATCCGGAGCTGAATTGCTAAGTCACACAACAAGCGTGTTCCAACTATCAAGCATGAAACTCAGCAGCAACAATGCTTGCACCTCATCTCAAAGTTGATCTTCATGGCTGAAAGTTGATTTATATGGCATTGGAAGACATTTAAGTGCTCAATCACACTTGTGCCATCTCGGTACTCAAGCTTTGCAAGTCTTTTGATCACCGAGGCCTTATTCATTGATGTCTTCCTCTCATACATAGACTCCAACTTCTGCCACATCTCATATGCATTTGTGTCATTTGCAACATGATGGAAAATATTGTGGTTGATGTACAACCGAATCATACCTACTGCCTTTCTGTGCAACACTCTTCATTCTTCTTCCGTGACACCTGTGGGTATCTTGTCTTTCACAATTGGCTCATACAAATCCTTGCAATAAAGGATGTCTTCCATCATGGGCTTCCATAATGAGTAATTGGAAGAATCAAGTTTTATCATGCCACTTGTAGTAGCGCTTTTTTCCAAAGCCATTGTGAGCAGCACTTCCAGCAACAATCAAGCAACTGGGATTTGCAACCTCTAAGCAACCAAGGCTCTGATACCACTCTGATGGGAATTAGCACACAAATGCACTTGTGGTTAACTGAAAACTTCAGCGGAAACAAGTAATCTCAGCACCACATCATGTACTAATTCAAGGATCGTTGCTTAGCACGGAAGGAAACATATGCAGCAGCATATATGGAGGCAGAAAATGTTACTCAGCAGGCAAGACACTCATCAGCCTAGTGTCTTGTGGTAGGAGTAAGTTTCTGGACAGCACCAAGCATCAACAAAGAGACACCAGATTTTTACGTGGAAAACCCCTCAACTTGAGGGAAAAACCACGGGCCGAAGCCACCCAAATCCTCTTCCACTATTATCAAATGTGGGATACAACAAGTTCTTCTCTAGACAGCACTAGAGGATCTCATACATCAAGATTTCTGATTCTTGGATGAACACAACAAGATTTGGGGCTCAAGAACTAGGGATTGGAACAATCTCACCAAAGATGGTGGAACTGAAGCTTGAAGGAGACAAGGTAGTGGATCTGGACCATCACAATCTTGGGGAGGAGCTCCCTTGCTTCTTCCTTCAATCTTCCTCTTCTTCCCTTGCTCTCTTGGTTTTCTCTCTTCTTCTCTCTTGAAGGATGAACTGATTTTCGTCACTCTTGGTGGTGGCTGCTGGATGGAGGGTAAAGCATCCCCATCCACACATGTGCAAAGTCCAAAATGACCCTAGGTCATAACCCTAATGGGTAGTGGGCTTATGCACCTCTTTGGGCTGCCTAAAAGGCCTCAATTGGTCATCTCCTCACAGCCCACATGAGGAGGATATCCCAACATTTATTACAGCTTGGGAAGGAACAACAAAAGCCTAGTCCGTGGGTGCAAGCTTGCTGGAAGCCACCGGATGAAAATGTTCTAAAACTGAATGTGGATGCTCGGTATGAGGAGGCTGCAGGTCATGGGGGAACCGGATGTGCTGTCCGCGGTGCAAATTGGAACTTTATTCGGGCACAATCTAGTTGGTATGAATTTGCCTCCTCTGCTAGAATGGTGGAAGCATATGCAATTTGTGACGCGGTCCGGCTAGCGAGCGACATGGGATGGCAGTGGATCAAAATCGAGATTGATGCTTTGCAAGTTGTCAACTCGTGGAAGGTCCAAGCATTTGAAAGGGCTAATATTGCACGTCATATGCAGGAGGTCAAGGAGCTATGCAGGAACTTTGCTAGTTTTAGTATATCTTTTGTTGGTAGGGAAGCCAATATGGCGGCCCATCTTTGTGCTCATCAAGCTAGTGAGGTTCGTCGGAGATATCTTTGGATCAACTTTGTTCCAAATTTTCTCCGTGATTGTATTACCCGCAAAAGTATTATGACTGAGTAATCAATAAAGCTCATGAATTGCAAAAAAATGATAAAGTTATCGCAAAATAGTGAAGAAAGCAAAGAAAAGGAGGGGACGGGGGGCCTAGAAAATTCATCGCACAGTTGGCGAGCAGAGAGGCGACAACCGCGGTGCACTAGTGCAGAATAGCCTAGCTATGGCGTGCCAAAATTGCCCTTGCTGGCATAGGGTTCCAACACCACCAATATGGTGCCAGGGAAAATTTTTAGTGGTGGCGTCGGCACACACGTCAGCAGTATTATGAGTACTGCTGGCATGCCACGTGGCTAATGACAGCAATATATTCGTGTTAGCTATGGCGTTGAATTTATAGCAATGCCAGCAATTAGATTTTGTCGCTAATAAAAAGATACCCAACAATTTAAACCTAGTATATATATAGCCATTTAAACTTACTTACATTCGGCTTCACAAAAGGTTAGTACCTCTAGTGATAACTTCAAATACACAAACAGTAGTATACTAGCTAGCTAGAAGCAAAAGTGACTGCCAACTTTGAAAATATGTCCAAACTACCTACATATGCGCATTACATCTCTCTCTGAAGAATGATCTTCATCTCACGCAACTTGTTACTGTTGCTCTCCCCCTCCTTTCTGTAATGGACTTTCAGTGTCTTGAGTTCCACCCTCTCGTCCTTCAGAAGCCGTATCTCCTTCAGAGAATCGATCTCGGCAGCCAGTTTGTCCTTCTGGTCATTGAGTTTCAGTTTCTTATCATAGTGATCCAAGTTGTCGTCGATGATCTAATCCCTCTCATTCCACGGGGAGTTGTTCAACTCCCTGAGGGCCTTCATTGTAATCTCCTTTGATGCGACAAGCTCACGACTGAGCATGTCCACGTCACATAGCTGCCGCTCGACAGGTGCTGGAGATGGCTTTCGTACATACGCCTGGCAAGTCAAATATTTGAAATCATCAAAATGGTTAGACATATGTATATATGCATGTGTTTGCAATGCTCATGAATGTTTTTGTAATCTTAGCTTGTTGGTGCTCGCTTCGCCTTTGTCGACTTTACCATACGCCTTTGTCGACTTTATCATACGCCGCGAAGTTGCATGGGGACTAGTAGTGGCTATTCCAGCTACTCATGGCTACAACTACAAAATAATAAGTCAGGATCATATTATCTAACACATGCCAGTTTGTACATAAGCCAATTTGTTTAAACATGATGACATGTGCATAACTAGCTTTAGACAACAACAATATAACACTATTGATATCTTCAGACAATCATATGGATGAAGTGTAGTATATATCTACATATTGACACTCTATTTTGCCACACTTGCCTTACTTTAGGTGCCCAAATAGTTAGCCACACTTTGGCTTGCCATAGAGAATCTTGTCATACTTTTTGTATCTATACATGTGGGCCTTAGTGCTAATAAAAAAAGCTTGCCTTAGTTGTGACAAGAACCAAACACACATCAAGCTAATTGGGTCAAACTTGCCTAAGTTGAGTTGTGACAAAGTGTGGCAAGTTGTGGCTTGGAACCAAACAACTCCTGAGGGATTGTTTGGATTGTGACTATATTTTTCGCATATTGTCACACTATTTTGCCGCACCTAACTTGGAGCATTACTTTCGAGTGGAAATTTTCTTTTGGACACTGAACACTCAACTATTTGAATCAAATCAAAGATTTAGTGAGAAGGTAATGGATCTTCTAACCATTAGCGCCACCTAGATTCCTAGAAACATATTCAGAGGATTCAAAGTTAGTGATATATGTGAGATGGTGAAAATGTACTACCCAGCATATTTTCCCCAAGATATTTATTGATTATAACAACAACTCAAACACTTTGTTTCAGAATTCAGATGCTTCCGCCACCGTATTTATGGATTACAACAGCAGCTCAAACAAATTCAGAAGATTGAATGAAAAGATATTTATGGATTACAACGGCAACTCAAATTAAGACAAGGTTGCACAATTTGATTGATAGATTACTCTATTTGCTCATTACCCTTCTAGTTTCTCTGCCACTGCCTAGTGATGAACCCTACCGATGCAAATAAAAAAAATGGAGGGGGTGAACTCACCGAGGGGACGAAGATGGAGGCGGTGAACCCTAGCAGGCCGTCGTTTTCACCGCCGTCGTCGCTTCCGCCACCGCCATCGATGAAACCCTAGCTCAAAATAAAATATACTGTAATCAAATTGGAGGGCAACGAGTGGCGACAGAGGGAGAGATGGAGGGGAGATTACCTACCCGCCGGAGCCGGCCGGAATCAGAGCGGCGATGACGAACAACGAGAGAGGGTGAGATGAAAGGGGACGAGAAATAAAGCTGGGCAGAGAGAGAGAGGGTGTGGGGTGAGGGGTCGTTGCCCCTTGGTTTTGACCCCCCCCCCCCACACACACACACACGCACACGCAGCCTCCTAGTGATATTTGGACTTGGCCCAATACAAAATTTAAAATCATCAGTATTTCCATTTAAAATAATAGAAATTTAAAGTAATGTAAATTATCATTTCTATTTAAAATAATATAAATTTAATAAAATAATATAATATACTATAAAAATGATCACCGCCTAAAAAAATAAAATATTTCGAAGTGTCAAACTGCATATTTGAAAGCCTAAAAGTAAATATTTTAAGTCTCGAACTAAAAAGGAAAACAAAGTAAAATTGAAGTCTCAAAGTACATATTTTTTTAAAATGTCAGTATTTCCATTTAAAATTATATAAATTTAATAAAAGTAAACTACAATATACTATTATAAAGATGATCATCACCTAGAGAAATAAAAATAATTTTGTTTTCAAGTGTCAAACTACATATTTGAAGTATCAACGAGTACATATTTCAAGTGTCAACCTAAAAAGTAAAACAAAGTAAAATTGAAGTCTCAAAGTACATATTTTAAAAAATGACTTTATTTCCATAAAGTAATATAAATTTAATAAAAGTAAACTAAAATATAATATAAATATGACACCACCTAAAAAAATAAAAATAAAATTACAGATTTGAAGTCTCAACAACTACATATTTCAAGTCCACACTATACTATAAAAATGATAATACAAGAATGTTCACATTGAAATGCTGGCGTGGGAACCAATGTCACGCCACAAATAAGCATAATAATGTTGGTGTTTCATGTAATACCACGTCAGCACTATATTACGCATGGTACGAAATTATTGATCCATATACTACCGAGGCTCATATATTTTCCAATGCCATCACTATGCCTCTACTAATGACGTACCAAATAAGCTAACGTCACCATTATTTTCCCGCTGCGGCTCTGCTTTGGCGTTCGAAATGTGGACGATGTGGCCGTGATTCCGGTGTTGTTAAGCTCGAGCGCAGGCACTCTGTGTCATCTAGACTCTTCGACGGTTCCGTTTTCCGACGAAATGAGGGAATGCGGTGGCCCTGGTCGTCCACGGGCTCACGGCGGCGGCGAAGAGATAAAACGACTCCGACCGTCTATGGGGTGGTCACCACACACAAGTAATGCGGCGGAGAAGACGCCGTCTTGAACGCCGACCAAGCAGAGAGCGACGCAGCCGAACGGAATCTTTCGCTGAGAGTTGCTTTCGGCTCCTCAAATTTGAGCCACAGTAAATTTGATCTCCTCAAAAGAGAATCTTTTCAGAAATTACACCCCTTCTATGGTGCCATGGCTGGCGAATACTCTAGAATATGCTGGAACCTAGTAAGAAGTGTTCAAATCGTACTTGTGGAGCCATCTGGAAGCCTGAACAAACGGACAAAACACCCTGCGAAGATCTGAACAGACCAGTCGCAGGAGTAGGAATCTAGCTGCAGAATTTTCCAGATGCACATTTGTTTTCTGACCAGCCAACTAGCCACAGCACAGGCTGCAACCTCCAGATCTCAGGTCAGAACCCGAGCGATCTTCGGCGCCTCCACGCTTAATAAAACAATCGCGTGATGATTAGGAACAGAGCGGTGAACAACGCATAAATGTTATTTTAACACCTCGCGGTTGATTCGGTCAGTTGATTTCGTCCGCTTCCCACCTAACCAAGCAACGTAGCTGGCGCACGGCAGGATGCCCGAGAAGCGACACAAAAGAAAACAAACAAAGCCACGTTCTCGTTGACGACGAGGCGTCTATGGTGACTTCGTAAATCTCAAGATGATATGTCGGCTTAGTCTATCGAAGGTGCTCATAGGGGTAGGGTATGTGTGTATGCGTGTTCATAGGGGTGAGTGTATGCGCGTGTATATGAGCGCTTGTGTCGTACTGATGCTAAAAGAAAAAACAAAGGCACACAGCTCAGCACGAGATCAATTATTTTTATTTTTCGATGAATTGAGAATACAATATTGTCTGTTTACATGAATGATTTAGCCACAGTTTTGGATCGAGGATTCATAGTGCTTGCTTCTGAACGGAAATTCAGTGATTCATAAATCATAATGTGTGAGTGCAGCATTAGAAATGGCCGGCGACATCCTCCTGGCTAGCTTCATCGCTTCCTGTCATCAGAGGCGCGATCCCAAGTCCACAATATGATGCGTGCACCCTTCCTTCTGCTTGTTGTCGTGATGATGGCGATGAATTGATGCAATGTAATGTAATTCCCACGCGATTCGGGCAGATGGCGTGCGCTCGTGCGCATAGGTCGCCTGATGAATTGGGCTGCCGCCTTGCGAGTATGAGTTGGCTTCGTCTTCCTTCGTCTGTGGGGTGGATTGATTGACGGTGCGGTTGATCAGCTGCACAGCTTGACGGTGCACGCCACCGCCTGCGCCCAGTACTTGAGCCTCGCCTTCACCTCATCTGGGCTGTCCCCTGCAGCAACAAACACATCAAGAGAGAAGAACAATTGAGTTCAAATGCTCCATAGCAATCCAATCGAAGAATGAAGCGGAAATCAACAGTAGGTTATAGCTTAAATTGGTCCAATCATGAACTGGCCATTCTAGAGAGTTCAGATGAATCAAGAACCGATGTTGAACGAACAGACTTGGTTTTTCACATCGGAGGGCAAGATCCAATCATATTGAGGTCGAGCAATCTGAGCTTACCAGGGCAGGAAATCTTCCAGTTGGGGATGGGCTGGGCCGGCGGAGGAGGCACGACCGCCGGCGGCTCCGGAGCCAAATCTTCGACCTTGGACGGCGGCTGGTGCTCGTCGAGGAACCGCTGGCTCATGGAGTAGCAGAGCTCGAGCGCGGGCAGGGTGCCGCACAGCTCGGGGATCTCGTTGTAGCTGAAGCCGAACCCCAGATCCACGCACCCCTTGAGCTCCTCCAGGTCGTCGTCCGTCAGGCTCCTGGCGCGCCCCACGCCGGAGTCCCCGGCGCCCGCTCCGGCGCCGTCCGGGGCCGCGTCCTCCCCGGCGAGCACCACCGGCCGCGCCCTCCGCGGCCACGCCGCCTCCCACTGCGCGCCGCACCACACCTCCTCCGCCTCCGCCTCAGACTCCTCCACCTCGGGGCCGTTCTTGACCCGGCGCTGGGCGCGGCGGCGGTTGCGGCTGCGGCGGCGGCGAGGCGGAGGCGGCGTCTGCGGCTGCAGGGAGCATGCGGTGGCCGCCGTCGCCGTCGAGGCGGACTCGTCGAGGTCGGAGCCGGAGCTCCACATCGTGGCGGCGGACGTTGAGCTGCCTGGGCTGCTGGCTCGCTCGTCTCACGCGGTGGCTCCGCGTCTTCCGCTGTCTCGGTTGCTTTGCTGGATGGTTGTGGGTGGGGAGAGAGGGAGTGTGGGCCTATAAGTACAGCTGCGTTAATACTGGGGGTATGGTTTGTTGCCATGTGGGGCCCGCTTGTGTGGCTGTATCGTGGGATGAGTCTTGGCCGAGTGTGCCATGGGGGATGCACATGTCACATGTGGCCCTCTGACGTGTCCGGCCTAGTCACTCGCCGTAGCCATGCTGTAAATATCTTTTCTATCGGCAGCTTTTATTTTTTTTACGAAAATGACTTGATTCAAATTCAATTATAGAGGGTTTAAAGAATCTACAAAGCATCCCAAACATAGTAAAAATTGCATAGAGATCCCTATACAACCAAACGACTGCTACCGTCGCCAGAACGAGCCGATGACGCGTCGTTGTTGCCGGACCTTATGGACGACAGCTGAGCAGCTATCATGCATGTGCTCCGAGAGACCAACGTCCCGATGACGCAGTTGCCATCATTGATCCTTCGAATCGATCTGAAGCACTTGACACTAGAATTCGCCATCGTGTACGCCTGGCGAGAAGCCCTGACCTCATCGTTCCGAGGAGACGACAAAAATCTACGCCGGAGCTCTGTCGATTACATTCCATCGAAGGAATTCAAGGAGGATCGGCGCCCATAAGTCCATCTCGACAATAGAAGAAAAACCCTACAACTATTCCTACCTTCACCACAAACCCAGACGCTCAGATATGAGGTCCCCTCATCCTCTCGCTGCTGCAGCGGCCGACGGAGGCTAGGGGAACACGCGCTGGCACCGGGCATTGAAGGAAGGAGCAGTCGCCGCCTTCTAATCGCCTCCTGAAAGAACCCTATGAAAAATGTTTGCACCACTAATTTATATCTATCTGAGTTCTTTTATTGGCAACGGTGTGCTAAAGCAACCCAAAAAGCACGTTTTCGGAAAGTTTTTACAAAAATTCCTTGGTTGCCCCATATTTTGCGTTTGGGGGCGAACATTTGGAGCACACTATAGAAATTTGTGGCGCGGAGGAAACTTCACATGATGTGCCACCTCACGTGAGCATGACATGGAGATTTGAGTAAAATGATGTCTCATTGATAAGTGGGTCTCATAAACAAATGCTGTCAATATAGAGACTCTGAGTTTGCAAATTAGCTCAACAACCAATAAATGGAGGCGGCGGCGACTCCCCGAAGATAAAATAAAGTTCTCCCCGCCTAGCACCCCCTCATGCCCCGCGGTGCTTCTAGCGTCGTCGGAGGGAGTGTGGAGGTTTGTCTCCAGCAGATCTCGTGGGATCCGGTCGTCGTTTGTCTTCGGTGGATCCGCTTGGATCCGGTTGTCGCTCGTCTGGCGTTCGCGTGTCTACATGTTGGATCTTTCGGATCTATGCTTCTCTTCTTCGACGACAATTGTTGTTCTAGCGTGTTGGTCCTGTGGAGTCTTAGCACGACGACTTCCTCAATGTCTACTACAATAAGGTTTGTCCGGTTCCGAAGAGGGAGGGACGATAAAGTGGCGCCTCCAGCTCGCTCTATTGTTTATAGTCGTTATTAGGTGGTCTACAGACCTAAATGTAAGTTTTTTATTTTTGATGTTCTTTATACTACCTGATAGTCGATGAATAGATTAGAAGTTTTTTCTGCAAAAAATAAATGAATAAATTCTGAATAAATCCAAATGCACATGTGGATTTTTTTTCCAGAAAAAACTTGATTCTTGATTTCGATTTAGTATAGAAAAAACTCCATGCGTTTTGTTCAAGCATCAAGAGTCCATACAGAGAGTTCCAGAAGAATAATCGCAAACAGCCCATTGGACACGTTAGCTAGGTCCGAAAGCAAGAACACTTCCAAGTCTGAGTTCGGAAGGAAGGCGACCTGCAAGGTGGCACCGCTGGCCAAATCAATGGCTCCAAGCAATAATAATCAGAATTATACTACTCCAACTGGTCATGATCTCGTGCCTCGCATGGGGCGCTGTTTAGGGCTGCAACCCTGGCTAGATTTGCTACTGACAGGCACGTCTTTGCTTAAACAAGTCCTGCGCAGTGCAGCAGCAGCATCATTCATTCACACACGGCGGTGCGGCGGTCCAATGGCTTTTCTCTGTGCTCCCTATCAACTCGGCAAATTTGGCTCGGGCTGCACTGTAAAGTTTGAGGGCGAAATGGAGCGGAGAAAGTTGCTCGAAACAGGACAGCATGAATCCAACTCAGGTGCTCGTGTGTATAGCAGCGCTCAAGCCCTTTTTTGCTCATTGCTTGCTTTCTTGGGCACTGCGTCTGTGTTAACTAGTGCTTAATTTAGCTCAATCATGTTTGTCTAAAGTAGTAGGAGCGTGCACCCGATTTGAAATTCAAAGTTTTTCAAGCTGGTCGGCGGTTCCACTTCCAGGTAAGCTAACGGCTATGTAGCATTGTAGGCTTGTACTTCCTTCCTTTGGATTTATTAGGCATTCTCACATTTGAAGCCAATATTTGACCATATGTTTACGTAATAAAATAAATTATACATAGGAAAATGGTACCACTGAAACCTTCCTTGACTAAAAATTCAATAATATAAATTTTGACATATCACTCATATTTTGCAGATCAAGTATATGATCAAAATTTAACCCAAAATTCAAGGGGGGGCTAATACATCCAGACAAATGTAGTAGCGATGTAGTAGATATTACTATGGGGCTACGTACTTGATTGGTATTTTCCCAAGCACAACGGACAAACGAATTCTGTTCATTTGCTCTCGGACGCCTTAATTTGCTACAGATCAGTCGTGGTAATCTGTCGGTTGGCACTCATCTTCCGGTGGTACTAGCAAATGTGAACATATTATTAATAGTATCTTATTTGCCAAATAACAACAAATTAAGCGCGTTGTCTTGGCCAATTCTGTCGATCTTCAATTTTATTCGGCACATATGATTACTTCCAGGGTTAGTGTGGGCATGTCATGGATTTGATTTGATGCGCAAGGAACATTCAGGTTAGCCTTTCGCGTCAAGTTACCGGCCAACATACTTCCGTTGGCAAGTTGCAACTAGTTAGCTAGCTACTCTTTCCGTTCCGAATTACTTGTCACAGGTATGGATGTATCTAGATGTATTTTAGTTCTAGATACATTTATTTCTGCGACGAGTAATTTAGAACGGAGGAAGTAGCTAGCTAACCTAATGTAAATATGTTAACTGAGCCGGCTCAAAACAAAACAATGGTAATCGAGCCATCTCATTGGGCAAGCTGTAAGGTGTGTATAATAAGCTGGCGGCCGTTGGGCCTACCGGCGCTTGATAATTGAGGTTACACAAGTGTCCCACAACGGTAGGTCTACTTGCTAATAGATTATGTTCTTGATCATTGTTTTCTTGATTGATAATGCCTCGAATAATGGTCGAATATTCTAGAGTTTACGTACTATATTTAGTTTTTTGAGAGGAAAAAAAGTTATGATTATGCAAAAGAAATGATGGGGCGGTAATCATGTCAGAATGCATGTGGCAAACTATGTTAGAGCGGACCACAACAACGTCAAATTAGCAGTGGCGGCGCCAGGAAATGAAGGCTGGATATCCATTCAATTTTTTGCTCTAAATGCAGTATATGAACCAAACATCCTTCAAGTTTAGTTCAATTTCAGTTTACACATAAATCTTCAGATTTCTAACAAAATACACGGCAAAAAATACCTTGGAGCTGGTCAGCTGGAGGAGACGGACAGCCGTGGAGGGAGTCGAGTCAGCAGGTGCCACTGGAGGTCGGAGGCCGGATCTCGGAGGCGCAGCACCTTGCGGAGGAGACGGTCGGACGACGGTCGGCAGACGCAGGACCGGGACCGACCGCCGGCGGGACGCCCTGACCAGCTGACCGGCGGACGTGGAGGGGAGGGGTGGAGCCGGAGGCCGAGGCCCGAGGGGAGGGAAGGAGAGGGCCGATCGGACCTGGAATTGCCACCGCCCACCGCCGCTAGGTTTGGTATTGGGAATTGGGGAGGAAGACTGGGAAGTGGGAACTGCTGGGGCTGGGAGAGGACGAGGGACGCTCGCCTGCTTGGCTCCTCACCCCCTCGGTCGTCTGTCTGGTTCGCTGTATAGCTCGCTTTGTCCTCTGTTTGGACTGGGCCAATACTAACATATGTATATTGAAAAAAAAATTAGGCCTAAATCTTGGGTATTCCAGAGAATACCCAGAAAAACCCCCAGCGCCGCCACTGCAAATTAGGCGCTTGTTCTCTGATGGATGCCTGATCCCAATCAACTCCGTGGTTAGCAATATTATTATAGTCTTATAATAGTAAAAAAGTAGTAAATGATCTCTTCTTCCAAGTGCCAAACTGTTACAACAGCACAACGCTGCATAAAGAGCTCTTAAAGAAACTGTAATTACATCTAGCTCCTTCCCTTTTGCAGTTAGCACCCCAGGCAGCCCGGGTGAACTTTGCCTACGCTAGAAAGGATACCGCATAGCTATCATGCATGATAATCTTACACTGTCGTCTTGCGCACATGCGCTGCATCTCCTAGTTGATGTGGGATTGGGAAGACAAATTGAACATTTGCTTGCTCTTTATGTTCCACATGACATAAAGGCTATACGCATTGTGCTAATATCTCGTTTCTCTGTGAATGGATGCATGCCTTCTCACGAATGGGAGCTTTAGAAACACAAATGGTGTTTTCGTTGTAGTCTCTATCTTATCTTGTCAGTAATACGAAGATATTTTTCGATAGTTACTTGGCTACCTTCGATGGTAGAAGAGTGGGACACCATTGACTCTAGCTGCCATGGACTGTGACCCTGCTAAATATACTAAACTGACAGGCAAGGTAGTTACTCTGCAGTCTTGGCTGAACTTTCCAAACCTTATGCTGGTGGACCAGGTCAATTTGCTGCACCAATCAAATAAATAAATAGCTGCACCAATCAATTTATGTTTGTGGCAAGCATAATAACATATCCTAAGTTTCCTGACAGGACATGATAATTGACTGGTATGGCCTTCAGAACATTGATTACAAATCTCTTATAATATGGTTCGAAGATTTAAATAAAAAAGGCAGTGAGAAATGAGAACCAATGAGAGGACAGGACGGAAATATCTAGGAACTTAACTGAAGCCGTCTTCGTTCAGTGTATATATCAGGAGTTTACTGGATGGATAGATACGAATGCATGGTACTAAATTCAGGCTCTCCTCTGCTCATCGTTTGTACCTCCTGATAGGACCGGCCAAGCCAATTTTCAATAGAGTTGTTTTTTAAGGAAAACGTGTGGAATGAAGAGAGCAATTGCATACGTGGGCCCGATAAATTGAGAGGTATTCTTTGCTTCAAACAAAAGAAACCATACGACCAAGTATTCTTGTGATATGGATACCAAAGGAAAACCTCTGTACACATATACAGATATACATGCAACATTTTTTTTGTTAACCAGTGAAATGCTGAACAATACTAAATTTTTTTAGAAAAGAAGGATTACCCCCGGTCTCTGAATCTGAGCGTTGCATGCAGCCATTTTGTTAATTATTTTCAGGGACCTTACAAATCATTATATCAATAAGCCTAAAGTCACCATCTTGACGACACCTGTCGTTACTCCTACCCCTCCTATCCCCTTGATGCAGGGGTGCCGAATGTCCGAGCATAATACCAAGCAGACATCACACCAAAACCTAACATCTAATGCCAATTGCCCCATCCCAGCCACATACCGGGAATGGGTCACACACCGGTCCGGCGCACTCACCGAGGCTACCGCAACCGTCATCCACATAGCCATCTTCAGAGCATGTACCGACGCAAAGACCTTGCCACGTCAGTTGTCAACGCCACCATGACGCCAGACAGCGCCACCGCCCTACGCTCATCCATCTAGCCGCATCTGTCGTCGATATCTAGCTGCACCATGCCGCCAATACTCGTCGTCATCGACGCGGTAGAAAAAGCGCCGCACCTCCTGTCAACCTCCATACCGTCGCCGCCGCTGCAGCTACGCGGAGTCCATCACCCACAACAACTCTCCGCCGAACAACCGAACCTCCCAAGACGGCGCCTCCATGGAGGGTACGGCGTGAAGGACGCTGCCGCCGCCGCCTAATCTAGACTGAATTTTGGACTTTCGTCCCGGAGGGATTCGGAGGTGGATAGGAGAGACCTCGACATCGCCTCCACAAAGGGTAACAACGTCGAGAGACGTCGCCGATGCCGGACCGAACAAGCCGATCAAAGTTTCCTCCGGTCCCCATCCTATACCACCAAACCTCCGTCGGCTCCGGATCCGACAGCGGACCACGAATCGAAACCTGCAAAGATGAGAGAGCCATGGGGCTCAACCCACCATGAAGGAGGATCGAGAAGAATCCATCGTAGATCTCCAGGCGCCGAATCCAGCGATCCGGTGCCATGGTCAGCGACGACCACCACCACCCCGCGGCGGCTGACGGCGTTCAAGCCGAAGACACAGAATTGGATCCGATCTGAACCCGGCAGCGGCCGCAACCACCGATCTTTCCCACCACGCAGCCGTCACCATGCCGTGAGCAGGCAGCCGCCGCCGCCGTGCCGCACACAACGTCGCCAAGAAACCCGCCCGCC
>NC_041386.1:539648353-539655882 GCF_002162155.2 Triticum dicoccoides | reverse complement strand
GGCGGCGAGGAGAGGTGGGGGCGGGCCGAAAGGACGGCGGCTAGGGTTCCTCCCTGGGTCGCCCGCGGGGCGACAGGGGGGGGGGGACAAGGGGGACGAGCCCTTTGAGATATTCGGGAAAAGTTTTGCCGCCACCAAAAAAGTTTGTTTGCCGAGTGCATTTCATCGGGCAGCCGGCAATCAGGGCCTTTTCTTCGTGGAGTACTCGTGCTGGACTTATAAATCCAACCAGACGGAATACCCACTTGTATATTTTCTTTTCAGTGGAGATAACTAGACAAGTGAGATATATATGGCACATATAACAAAAATTTCCTACAAAGAGCCAGGGTATAATATTTGGAAGGTATATTGATGCTATGCAAATGCAATCCACCTAGGCGACGACGAGAACCGGCGGGAGCAAAAAACCAGCGACGACCGGAAGCCAGCTGCAGCTTTTTTTTTGAAACACAAATGTATTCCATTACCCAGGCAAGCTGGACTCGCCAGCGACAAGTTTTTTTACATGGCTCGGAAACGGATCAAGCCAAATCTGATAGCTCTTCCGCTCCATACATACACCATGAGCAGCTAAACAGTGTGCAGAAATATTACATGCCCGTGGGCAGGTTTCTACTTTACAAGATTGAAAAGCTGATTGCAACACTGCTCTTATCTCTTTAAACAGCACGCCTAGGCAGCCGCCCCTCCAAAAGCTAGGATACTCTGCCTCCCGCCGGCGCCGGCGCCGGTCCGTCCCGTCTTTGGTGGCCTTAGGGCCATGGAGGCGGAGTGGATCTCGCCCCTTGCCGGTGGGAGGGCTCTGTTTTTAGATCTTTTTTCGATCTTTGTTAGGATTTGCGTCCTACTCAGGAAGGCGAGACGGCGGCGGCTCCCTGAAGATGGAATAAAGGTCTCCCGCCTAGCCCCCGTTCCGGTGATGTGTTCAGCATCATCGGTGGGCGTCTGGAGTTGTGTCTCCGGCTGATCTGTGCTTGGTGGATTTGCTTGGATCTGTTTGTCGTTCGTCTTCGTTCGTGTGTCTTCAGGTTGGATCCTTTTAATCTACACTCTTCATCTGCGGCGGTTGCTGTTCTGGTGCGTTGGTTTTATGGGGCCTTAACACGATGACTTTCCGACTGTTTACTACAACAAGGTTTGCCCGGCTCCGATGAGGGAGGGGCGATGGCAGCGGCGCGCCTTCGGCTCGCTTCAGTGCTTGTAGTCGTCGCTAGATGGTCTACGGATCTGAATGTAATTTTTATTATTTCTAGTATTCATTGTACTACCATGATTGAAGATGAATAGATTAGAAGTTTTCCCCGCAAAAAACAGCACGCCTAGGCTTGAGTAGTCGTACAGGTCGCTTGTGATTGCCTGCTTTAGAGCAACTGCATCCGTCTCTAAGATGACTTTTTGGCACCCCATTCTTGACGCTTCATTCACAGCATAGAGCATGGCCAGAGCTTCAGCTTGTAGTGGTTCAGCAACATTTTCCAAACTTCCTGCTCCTGCAACTAGTGCAATTTCATGATTATTTTTTATGGTAAAACCCCACCCTCCTGATTTAGTTGATGGCCTAAAGGCTCCATCAGTATTAATTTTAAGGAAATCATCAGGCGGAGGACACCAAACCTGGTTTACAGCCTGCACATTTTGCTCCTATCGCTTGATGTATTTTTTGTATTCCAACAAGTGCAGCTGAACTGAATATATAATTTCCTCTTCAGTCCTAATCCTTTCTCCTTGATTAGCTCTGTTTCTTTCAGACCACCATAACCATAAAAGGATGCATACTTTCAGTCATTTTTCCTCTTCCATGTGCAAGATATCCTCCACCATCGAGATGGCATTTGGGCAATTGAGAAGTTGCATCCGACTTTCTTCCAACAATGCAGTTCTCCAAACGGCCTTGACAAATTTGCACTTTAGGAAACAATGACCTCCATCTTCATCCATTCGATGGCATACTGGACATCTTGTATCCACTTCCATTCCTCTATTCTGTAGTTTCATTCTTAGAGGTAAGCTATAATGGGCCAGTCGTCATAAGGAGTGCAGGATCTTGTTGGGCAAGGGCAACGTCCATAGTTCTTCCAAAATGTTATCCTATGCTGATCATTCTTACTCGATGACGAAGCTCCACCATGTGCAGAGTTCCTGGCTTGGTTTTCCAACACTACTTGATATGCAGATTTTACTGAAAGTATATCCTTTTTGTCAAAATGCCAGGCAGGAGTGTCCTTAGCACCCTCTCGGATCGGAATTTGGACAATTACCTCTACATCTTCTTTGTTGAAAGTTTGATCAATCAGTTGTAAATCCCATGTGCCAGAGGTAGGGTCAATCAAATCTGAAACCTTTGTGATAACATGGCTGCCTTGCTGAGATGTTACTCTCCTAGAAACACCCCTTGGTAGCCAAGGATCTGCCCATATATTGATATTGCGTCCATCTCCTACTCTCCATATGATTCCACTTTGCAACACCTGCACTCCTTTCAAAATGCTTCTCCAACTATATGAAATGCCATCTCTTGGCCTCGCTTGTAACAGATTCTGATTTGGATAGTATTTAGCAGCCATCACTTGAGCGCATAGGGAAGATGGGTTTTGTAGCATTCTCCAAGCCTGCCTTGCCAACATAGCTAAGTTGAAAGAATATAGGTCTCTAAATCCCAGCCCTCCATCCTTTTTGGGTTTTGTGAGCTTGTCCCATCCAACCCAGTGGATTTTATTTTCTTTATCCAATTGACTCCACCAAAACCTCGCAATCATTGAGCTGACATCTTCACACAGAGATTTGGTGAGGTCAAAACATGCCATCGCATAAACAGGGATTGCTTGCGCTACAGCTTTGATGAGGACTTCCTTACCGGCCTTTGAGAGCAATTTTTCTTTCCCACCTTGTAACCTTTTCCATACTTTTTCCTTGATATATTCAAAAGCTTTGGTTTTTGATCTACCAATATAGCATGGTAAACCCAAATATTTTCCGGAGAAGCCTTCTATAGCAATATTTAGCTGATTCATGAGCTCCTCTTTGTCCTCCAGCTTTGTATTCTTGCTGAACAAGATGGCTGACTTTTCCTTATTTATAGCCTGGCCCGAGCAAGCTTCGTAGGAGTTCAGAATTTGATTAAGCTCGCGACTGCTGTCGGCATTTACTTCTAGGAGAAGAAGTGAATCATCTGCAAAAAGAAGATGACTTATGCTTGGGGCTGTATTACATAATTTGATTCCTTTCAACCTCCCATTCATCTCAGCATTTTGTAACATGGACGAGAAGCCCTCAACGCATAAAAGAAAGAGATATGGAGAGAGAGGGTCACCTTGACGAAGCCCCCTCTTAGGAATAATTATCTCTGTGACGTCCCCATTAACTTTGATTTGGTATTTCACCGTTGTCACACAATTCATCACGAGCTGCACCCAACTTCTATTGAAACCGAGTTTCAACATGATTCCTTGCAAGAACTTCCATTCAACTCGATCATAAGCCTTTCTCATGTCAAGTTTGGTAGCAGCATAACTTACTCTTCCACCCCTCTTCCTCTGCAAAAAGTGAGTCATTTCATATGCTAAAAGAATATTGTCAGATATCATGCATCCAGGCACAAATGCGCTTTGATTAGGGGAAATTATTTCAGGTAAAATGTTTTTTAATCTTCTGGTGATTACCTTTGATATTAGTTTGTAGACCACATTGCAGAGGCTGATGGGTCGCAAATCCTTCAATCTCTCTGGTCTAGTTGTTTTTGGAATCAGAACTATCATGGTGTTGTTCCACTCTTCAGGCATCTCACCACCTCTCAACACCTTGAGCACCTCCTTGGTTACTTGCTCTCCTACAATGCTCCAAAATCTCTTAAAAAAGATTGCAGGCATGCCATCAGGTCCGGCAGCCTTTAGATCACCAATATTATTCAAGGCAACTTTCACTTCTTCTTCAGTATATTCTGCACAAAGGAGCTCGTTCATTTGGTTAGTTACTCTAGGTTGAACTTCTGATTACGTGCGGTCGAGCACGCGCCGTATATCAAGGGCATCAGCATCGATTCTCCCGCCGGATGCGAATGTACCAAAGGAAGGTAGCTCTGCTGACTAGGCTAACATAAGATGGCTCGATGGCATCTGATTCCCACTTGTAGCAATAATACTAGACTCACGGGGTGCATCCGACGGACCTTTACGGGGTGGCCAACGTGCCCTCTCATAATTCGCCCCCCTGATTTTCACTGATGGGCCCGCTGCCCTTAATTAAATCCTAGCCATTAATACTTAATCAACCCCGTAAAACCCCATAAACACCCCGTGAGTAGCATTGCTCCACTTGTAGTGCCCCCGCGACGCCACTACATTAGGTAGAACCCGATCGAATCACCAGTTGACTAATTGCGATGTGAGCTTTGCATCCTATCCGTAGTGCGTGGTTAAAACTAATCCTACACTTGGCCAAGAGCTACGTCGGATCGACAGGATGGCTGCGTGGCTAAGGTTGGTCATAGTGGGGAGTAACTTATACTAGTGTCATGCATATGACACTAGTCTAACTTACTACCTTCATAGTGCAAAATAAAATAGTAGTAGTGTCATATATGGTTTCATTTATTAGCTTGTAGACTCATTCTATCTTGGGAAGCGCTATATTATACTCCCTCCATTCCACAATGTAGTGCTTCCTCTATCCACGTGCTTCAACTTTGACCGTAAATTTAACTATCAAGACCAATTGCGGCGGAGCAAAAATTATATCAGTGAATTCGTATTCGAAAGAAGTTTTCAATTATATAATTTTTCCCCCGCCGCAATTGGTCTCGTTGGTTAAATTTATGGTCAAAGTTGGACCTCGGGAAACGTGGGTGCACTATATTTTGGAATAGAGGGAGTAGTAAAATATTATGTTACCACCTCTCATTAACTACTTGCCACATAAGCAAAAATTTCTTGGAATGTACTATGTTACTTGCTAAGTTACTCCCACTATGACTAGCCTAAAGAGCATCTTCAACGGCTCTCCTTTCTAAAAGAATTCAGGTACAAAGGAGGGTTTTCTTTCACGGTAATACGTGTCTCATTTATAACATAAAAACGATCGTGCAAGTCACATACATACCCATCTGACAAAACTGAACAAATAGTGTTAGTCTTTGCGCAAAGGAACATCAGTCAAGAAGTAAAATTACAAACAACACTTAAGAAACCTCTGAGCTTGACATCAACGCAAGTCACCTGCCTCACCTGCCTCCTAGAACCGCCGGAGGATGGTGCTGGAATATTCCATCTTCCCCTATAACCCCATGCACATTGACGGGAGCTAACCATCGGAGTTTTCATGTCTCGGTGCCGCCCCGCCTCGTCGTCACACGTCGTAGATCGCCCACGTTGCTGGTTGACGCTTGCCTCGCAGCCGACGCCCCGCTGCCGCCACTTCACCACCGGTCTACAGCGCCACACTTCGTTGATCGCCATGCTGCTGGCCGACGCCTGCCTCACCGCCCATGGCCCTGCTTCCACCACTTCACCACCGGTCTACGCCGCCACACGTCGTCGGCCGCCCGCGCCGCCGCAGCACCATCGCCATCTACCACCTATGTCGCTACCTGTCGGCCACCCACGGTGTCACTGCAGCACCACCACCACTTAGTCACCACACGCCGCCGGTCGCCTGCGCAACCACCCATAGCCCGCTCCGCGCACACAGCCAGTTGTTCCAGTTGGGGCCCCAACCCACTGTGCCGTCTGCATCCAAAACTCTGTCAGTGTCTTCATGCACGCTAGAGAGAAAAGAAAGAGAGATTACCCACTGACATGTGAGGCACATATGTGGGACTTAGTGCAGGGGGTTGTATTGGTGATCTGCTACGATGGTATATACGTATATGATACCCAATAAATTTATTGAAAGAGCACCAATAAGTATTTTTATGGAATGGTAAGCTACTGAAAATGCTCTAAACGGGCTTTGCTCAGCCCACCATAGCTACGCGGGCACTGTGGAGGGAGAAGATGGCCAGGTAGGTGGGTAGCGCACACTTGGATTTGATTTGTGCTGTATCTAAATTTCTAAATGCAACTGGGTGTGGTGGGGGTTTCGTGCCAACGCAAGGGGCGTGTTTGATTACCTGCACCGATTTTCAAAGGTTGCAAGAAAAAACAGGCCAAGCTGAATGGAGTCGAGGAGAAACGGGGCAGATATGGTGTTCGTACGTTGTTTGGTTGCTTGCATATGAATTGCTTGAATCATGAAAGCTATCTTCCGCGGTGTTTGATTGCATACATGCATGATTATTGGTAGTTGGCAATTACATATTAATAAAGAGGTTACATTTGAATTCACACGTGACAACGCACACATGTTTACACGTGCCAGCACACCCACACATTTGCATGAACGTGACAATACACACACACGTCCACATAAACAACATACACATGTGACAACACTCTCACAGGTTCGAAGCACCGTTGTACATTACACTGAGGAGATCAGAATGGATTAGTGAGATGTATATTTATTCGTCTATGACCGTCAAAATAGAATACGTGCAGCACGAAAGTCATGTGAAACGTAGAGAAGGAAAAAATTCAAAATGGTCAACCGTCTGTAATGAATTTGTCAAAATTCATCCAACATAACTTCAAACATAAACACAAAATTGAACATTTGTCGTCATTGAAATCACGAACCAATTGCCTAAATAGAACCACAACGCCGATCTGCATCTTTTTCGTGTGCAACTTATCTCAAATTGAAGCACGATTGTGTAGATTGGAAGAGACGAGATCATATTACATTACGCTGGTCATATGTAGATAGACTCGTCTATATAGACTCGTCTATGATTTGTGAAACAGAAAATGTACAACACGAAACTCGTGTCAAACAGCTGAGGTGGAGCTACTCATCAAAGGAAAATTTTCAAGCGGTCGAATGTGTGCCACGATTTTGTCGAAATTCATCCTAAAATGCTCCAAATGTGAACACAAAATTCAACATATAGAGTGAACAAAACTACGATCCGACCACCTGAATGAAATCAGAGCATGAAGGTGCATCTTTTTCATGTACAACTTCTCAACTTGAAGCACAATTGTGTAGAAGAGATGAAGGAGATTAAGGAGACGATTACATGTAAACACATGCAAACCACCTACAACTATGTACCACCAGAGTCACCCATGTGCGCTCGAGAGCATTGCTCGGGCATGGCTCGCTGGAAATGGTCAATTCGTCCATTCCTCCAGAGCCATGCCTAGAGGTGCTTTTAAAAAGCATGCCGTGCATGCCTAATAGTGTTTGCATGTAATCAAACAGGAAAAAAAACTGCATCCATCGGGCCTAATTGAGCTGTATGCAGCCTACCAAACACACCGAAGGATGTAGCTTATACACGATGGATCCCTCAAAAGAAATACATATGCAAGACGACAACGTAAGGGCATCTTCAATGCCGAGCCTCAAACTATAGGCATCCGTCTAGACTGGACGGTACAGACTGTTTTGCCATTCCAACATGGTACCTCATCCGTACACGGAACGGCTCA
>NC_041386.1:539647652-539648155 GCF_002162155.2 Triticum dicoccoides | reverse complement strand
GGGGAGGGGGCTTTACGGGTGTCCGGACCATGGCCACACACGTGTCCGGCACCTAGGTCCCACCCAAAACCCTCTCCCTCGCTCGCGCCCTTTCCCGCCCAAGGCAGTTGATGCGCATTCAGGCCGGTCGCGCGCCGCATTCGTGCCGGCCCAGAGCATGTTTATTTAGGTTGTGTTCGGCATTGAGATGGACTATCATAATCCATTTGCTCAGACTCGTTTTTGTTGCTGCTTATTTTGGTGTTTGTTTTAGCCGGTGTTACCTACTTTTGTGGCAAACTTTTTTTTATAGAAGATTGTAAGTTAAGTTGAAAATTGAGACTTAGAACCTTCAAATGTATAAACTTCAAACCTATCATTATATATATTAACTATGATATATCAACATAAATCAGAAATTATCTCAAAAATGTGCTAGTGTTGTATTGGACCAAGAAACAAAAAAGGTGTGCATCTCCTATGATACCCACTCAAAACTTATGGCCGTCCTCCTTGTTTACACC
>NC_041386.1:539469615-539647554 GCF_002162155.2 Triticum dicoccoides | reverse complement strand
ATTCTAACTTTCATCTTCAACTTTGTAGTTCGACAGATGTTAAAGTACTGTAATCAAAGATACAACCTACATGTACAAGGGTTCAAACTAAAATACAACTACATTGTACAATAAACTCAAATAAAGTGAGCAAAAAGCACGCTTTGGACAAACATAGCAGAAACAACTTGTGTCAACTTTGGTGGGATGACGACATTGGAGGTTTAAATGATCGGGGCCCTCATCGGTGGATGAAGAAGATTTGGTCAAATGCTATGTTGCATAAAAGAGGTGTGTGGATTTTGGTATTTGTAGGCATCCATAAATCATGATTATTTGAATGAAAAATAGTCACCATATATTATTAAAAAAATCCCACTGAATTATGTAAAACATTTTTAACCATTTAAGACCTACAAATACCTTCATTAAAACATTATTAAAAAAATAGTGTGTGTACTTCATGTAATCAATCAGAACACCTATTCCTTCATTTTGAACAAATATTTATACCAATTGTACACAATTTTTCATCATATTATATTCCTACTTCTTTCATTTGCAATTAAAAAACACGGACATTAGTAGTCCTAAAATATTGATCTATGTGATATTAAATTTGTTCGCTTACTTCTCAATCAATACTTTGACTCATTTGGAGTTTAGACATTGTACCAATTATCACCTTATATAGCATAAAGCAATATACATATTATTTGTTATTGTATTTACATTACCAACATTTTATATAATAAAACTAGTTGCTTGTGTAAAGAATGGTTTTTGTTTGTAAGAGAATTAAGATCAAATCTTGATGAGTGGAAGTAAAATGATCGAGGAACATGAACAAGATGAGTAAAATATTCAGTTTTGCTAAAACACATCTAAATATGCCATAAGTATTGCACATCTAAATCCTATGTCACTGATCTTATGCGAAGATTCGTGTTTTCTTTATACTTGATTGAGTCACTTAGATGTGCAAACATCTAGCTCCCGAGTTATCATGCATCCCACATGCCAGGGAAATAACGTAATACAAAGTTTTACAAAAATCATAAAATTAAAAAAACGAGAGATTTAGAATCTTTTTTTGGAAGTATCACATAAAAGAAGATTTTTTACAAGAACAACACAAAGAAGGTAAAAGAAAATATGAGAGAGCACAAAAGAAACTACATCCTCAAAAAAAAAAAAAACTACATGTGGCGGCTCGGTCAATCATAAAACTTCGTAATCGGCCAGCAATCACAAATCCCAATATTGATATATGCAATCAAACTATAGTTTCAGTTTGCACTGTGTAGGTGTGTGTACGTCTATGTTGTATTTGTTTTTAATTAGCTAGAGCTTATTAGTTCAGAGTTCGCGATTAAAGAAAAGTAGCTTAAGGCCTTTGGCTTGTTAGTCCACGCAAAGAAGATAAGAGAAGGAAAATGAAAAGAATGGAGATATAAGATTTGGCCGATGTTGTGCTAGAAAAGTCGAGAGATGAATGATTGAGCTAACAGGATTAGACCTGTTGAAAAATAATGAAAAAATGAATAGATTTCAAAAACTAAAAAGAAAAATAATTCTTTGGAACTACTCCTCCGTTCCGAATTACTTGTCGCAGGTATGGATGTATCTAAATGTATTTTAATTCTAGATACATCCATTTCTGCGACGAGTAATTTGGAACGGAGGGAGTAGGTGTCATGATTAAATTAAATATTGTCTGTAGCTAAACTAGGAGAATCGAGAAAACTCGTTACAACCCCGTAAGAATTAGATGGTAGCCTCACGTTGCTGCGGAAATGTGTTGCTATATAAATTAGTGAGATTGGAACATGAATATTTTAATTTATAATATGAGAACTAAACAGGAAATAAATAGGACTCTTATATTTATTTATTTTGTGAATGGATTCCTTATATTAATTATTGTATAGGTATAGAATATTTATAAATATAAGTAGTTTGAGATGACATGTTTGCATACTAAAAAAATAGTCTGCAGGATGACCTATTTAGTTCTGTATGATTTCTACACAAAGAATATGGCTTTTGTGTCTCTACAAATATTATGTTTTTGTCCGCTCAACAACGCTCGACTTCAAAAAACTTGTGGTGAACATTTCATAAATATACACTCTCTCTCTAGATAATACCGTATAAATATATACTCCCTCTATTACTTTACAGAGGGAGTATATTTCTCGGCTTGTTCGGTGATGATGGCTTTATTATATATAAAGTGGGAAACCCATTTTCGTCGTATATTTTCAAATAATAATTGACAAAAAGATACTAGAAACAACGAAGCACATTATCGACTGATTGCGCCGCAGCCCACATGCCACAACATTCTTCCAGGACTTTCCAAAGAGCATGGTTTGTGAAAAAAAAAGCGAAACCATGACTCATCAAAGTTGATTGCTATCTGAAAAATATATAATGCCGAACAGGGTGAGGCGACGATGAATGAGCCTGTCAATGGGCGCGTGCCCCCACGCGTGGCGGCACCACCTACACCACCGCGGCCGCATGTGGGCCGCCTCCCCGGCCTTCCGCAGGCAGCTCGTCCTGCTCCGCTCTCTCGCGCCCACCACCTGCGCATACGGTGGCCGCGCCTCCTCGAGCTCTCTTCGTCCCCACGCGATGTCGGCGGCGGCCGGGCCGGTGTACGAGGCGGACGCGGAGGCGGTGGTCCGGCGAATCACGCCGCCGCTCGACCGCGCAAGGCACAAGGGTCAGGCAGGTCAGTCAGCCGCCCGTCTTAGCTCCTTGCTGGCCCGCGCTATCTGCGTGCGTGCGTGCGCGTTAGGTGCTGGACTGGCTGGCGATGCTCACGCGCACTCTGTGTTCGTTGGAATGCCCCAGTGCCGAGTGATCTTGGGTTGTAGATCGCAGAAGTAGCGAGAGTCTTCGGGTTGAAGCAGATTGTTTCCTTAACCTGTGAACAGTGTCAACGTTGGCCGAGCCAGCATTTAGTTAGAGGGGAAGTTTACCACCTAGGCTAGGGAAGCTATTGGAGAAAATATTGGGGGCACCTGTAGGGCAGTCGACTGAGAATCTGTGAAATCGCAGTCAATTTTCAGCCACCATCGGATTGCAATCCCTGTGCTCTCCTTTGTCTTCAACCTCCATCCATCGGATTCTTTCTTTCTGATACTTTTACAATGTGGAATTTTCTATTTAAGCCTAGAGCACTAAGTACCTCCCCACAAAAGAGGCTATGTAGAGCAATAGATAAATGGATTTATCTGGCATTTGTACCAAGCATTTTTTTAGAGATAGAAGATATATACTGAGCTTGAGATGAAGCTGGTATGTTGGTTGTTGGGCTTAACTAGCAACCGATGGGCTGAGTATTCAAAGAAAAACAGTGTGCCCACCGCCTGCCCAGTGCCCACAACAATACCCATGGTCGGCAAGATGGGGATGATTCACGAATGCAGACCATGCGGTGGTCTTTCGGCTGGACATACACAGTGCTCGCTGGCTTGAGGGTGAGACGCTGGCCACTGGTGCAAGATGTTGTGCCTAGAGAGATCATGAGACATACAAGTGGAGTGGCCATGATAGAGGTGGCCTTGCAGGGTGGAGTGTGGTGAATTAGGGATTTATGGCATTCAAACTCTTGTATGTATCTTCACCAAAGACTTATTGCCCATTGATGCCTAACAAGAAATTTTAAATATTTAGTGTTCACTGAGGCACCCATTGGGTTGCCCATGGGTGGAAAGCCGAGCCTATACCCGACCCACGACATAATAGGATGCCCCATGGTTTTGCCCATTTGTGAGAGAAGAAACCCATGACCTACCTGTCTGGTTGGGTACCCATGGTACCCGATCCCATGGGTTAAATTTCCGTCTATGTGTGTAGATTGTGGTTCAGATGTTAAATGTCATGAAATTAATACAAATTTGAGCATGAGCTTTTGGCTGTGTTGGAACTGGGAAGATCATGCGGCATCATCCTGAAGAAACATCATGCATCATGGGAGAGAATTGGTGTTTCGGGCATGTTGAGTTGGGGCCGCCTCCAGTTTGGAAGCCTATTTTGGGATCTGTGCTCTGCGTTGTTGTTGGGACTTGCAGGTGCTAGAGCTGTGGGACTTTTAGAGACCAGGCGAGCTGCATGCCTGACTATGACCCATGGCTGGCAGCTGACAAGCACCATCATACAAGAGCCTACGTGACAGGAAGGATTTTGATATCAATGCATGTATAAAGCAGAAGATTAGACAATGCACATGTGTTCTTTAAAACACATGTTTTTTAAAGGTGAAAAATATGAATCCAACTAATTATATTTTGAGGTAAACAATGGACAATGCTAAATACATGGGACCCACTATCGACAGATGTAGTGTACTTTTCTTCGATCCTATGTTCAGGGATACCAAAAAAGTAACTTTTTGTGGATGTTAAATTCTTATGTTTTTGAGTTTTTCATTGGAAGGCATGCAACTCTTGTGAGCATCTCTGGTGGCCAGGCTTAGATTTATGACAGCAAATTTTGGTGTTGAATTATACATATGCAATCTTTTGAAGAGATCCTGTGCACACAATTGACCTTATCTTCATATATTTTCAGCGTCTCAGCTCTAAGAAAAGTGGAGCAGTTGTAATTTCTGGGGTGGAACCTTTCTAATGGGTGTTAAATCTTATTTAAAGTTGTGGCTTGTGCATTCCATTTTGTTCTTGGATGTTTTCAAATTGCAACAAAAAATTTCTTCGAACTTATTGGTAACTTGTCATTATTGCTTTCCAGGGAAGATAGCAATAATTGGTGGATGTCGCGAGTACACTGGTGCTCCTTATTTTGCCGCTATCTCTGCATTGAAAGTTGTCAGTATCTTCTAAAATTTACCCACATGACTTGCACGTCGATGCTGATGTTTCACATGTTGTTTAGGGTGCAGATCTCTCACATGTTTTCTGCACAAAAGATGCTGCAACAGTAATCAAGAGCTATAGCCCTGAGTTGATTGTGCATCCAATATTAGAGGAGTCCTACAGCGTAAGGTAATTTCAGATGAATTTTGCAGCACATTTACTGTAATATCATGTTTCGGATAACCTCAAATCTATTTTTGTAGGGATGATGAAAGAGAATCTGTTTCTTCTAGCATTCTCACTGAAGTTATAAAGTGGATGGAGCGCTTTGATTGCATTGTTGTTGGCCCCGGCCTTGGAAGGGACTCATTTCTTATGGTTTGCTTGCATACTTTAACATCTTCTGAAAATATAATTAATTTCTGTCCTGTTTAGTTCTTTTTTCTTGGTTTTCATTGGTTGCTACTTGCTAGTTTTGACTGTTGCTGCATTGCCCTTATTTGATTCCTTAAACATCTCCGTATTTAGAATTTTCTGTTCCTTCTGCATTTATTGTTTTGAGGCCAGCTTGAACCTTGAATCAGGTGGCATTTATATGTGTATTTGTGCTAGTTAAGTCAAAACGCTTTATTGAATCTAATTTGACGATCTTTCCAATATTTGAAAGGTGTTTGCAGTCATGAAGTTGCTAGATTTGTAGGTTGGAGTTTATATACACATGTATTCGGTCATGAATCGTTAGGCATGAGGGGTATATTCTTTGTAGGGTGGAGTTAATATGCACACAAACTCAGAATTGTTAGGCATGGAGGTTAAACTGTTAGAAATTTGGAGAGTAGAAGAAATATAATAATTCAATAATGTTTTGATATTATGGAAGTTTCTATTTTGTATCACCGTCTCACAGTCACATCAATGATTTTTTGTTGAGATTCTGTCATCTAGGTTTAAGTACAGTAAGAATAAGATAGTATTTAGGTTATCTTCTGTCTTACCTTTACTTCACTTTGCCTATTTGTAGGATTGTATCAGTAATATCATGAGGCATGCACGACAGGCTAATATCCCAACTGTTGTGGATGGGGTATGACTCGAACTTATTTACTTACCTTTTGTACTCCAAATTAGGGGTCAAACTTTAATTTGTTTTGTATGGTCTGCAGGATGGCCTTTTCCTTATAACCAATAACATTGGTCTTGTTGAAGACAACTCACTTGCCATCTTAACACCAAATGTATACGAGTACAAGCGTCTTGTGCAGAAGGTTCTTAACTGTGAAGTAAATGAGGAAAATGCTTCTGAGCAACTGACTGCACTTTGCCAAAAGTATGAGCAGAATATTTACTACATTTTTCTTTTAATGTTCATCTGTAATCTTGTTTTCTTTCAGAATTGGTGGTGTAACCATCATGAGGAAAGGAAAAGCAGATGTAATTAGTGACGGTAAAAAAGGTATACTACAAAGCTGCTTGGTTACGACTGTTAGCTCATGTTTGAAATACATGTGCTTACTCTTCGTGGCCTCATCTTTTTGTGTATAATGCTGCAATTATCTTTGTGACTACTACTAGTACTAACTACATTTTGTTTTAACTACTGGATATTTCTTTATCTGAAGTCACACAAGTGAGTACCTTTGGTTCTCCAAGGCGATGTGGTGGTCAAGGCGACATTCTCTCTGGAAGGTCTGTTGGCTTCTCGGTGCTGAGTATTCCCCACTGTACCCTGTGTCACGCTGACTGTCTATCTCTCATTGTAATTTGTACAGCTTTACATTTGTGCACACCATTAATACACTTTATGCTAATGTTTTCTCCTCTTTCACCAATATTAATGTTCTAATGGTAAGGATGCATTTTTTTAGCATCTGTTTTTGGGTAACCAAATGAATGAACATAGAGTGGTTATTTGTGCTCTAACCTGCCTGCTCTCTAAACTTTAGATGCTTTATGATTGTAATCATAGTCGATTTCGAATCACAAACACGCTTGACGCTTCTAAACTTCAAATGATGACCTAGGCTATATTTTCCACAGCAAATTGACGAAACTCATTCCACACAAGCATACTTCTATTGAGCTCATGTGATGTGTTTAGGTTTGCAGAGCACATCTGCATCTAATGCTTGGAACATATGTATTGGATCCATAATTGCTTCGCAGGGTTATACTGTTGTAGTTAATTACTTGACATTCACCTTTGTGTGTTGCTTACACTTTGATTTTTTTCTAATAGTTACACTTTTACCATAATTGATTGGACAACTTCTTCCGATAATTCCCAACCTTAGCTGTACACTTGTAAGGTGGTTGGTTAGTATTATCTAAAAATAATAATGATAATGATAGGTCAACATTAAGTTTCGGACATCACTGAATGGTCTTTTTCGACATCTTATGTATGGTTTTTTTGGGTGTTCAATCAACAAAAAATAATAATACAAGCAACCATGAAATTTTATGTTTCCTATATCTCAAACACACTCCATTTGAAACCAAGGTTGGTCGATTTGTTATCTAATCTTGTTTACTGGTGATAGCGTGGCAGTATTTTCATCATGGGCACGGCACTTTCTCTTGTCAAATAAGCAACCTAAAGAGACTAGGTAATGCTTATTCCTGTTTATCACTAATAATCTAACTCTCTCGTTTAAATAAGATCTGATTTTGCTTTCGCACAATGCAGTGTGAATCCTATGGTTCTTGGGTGCATAGCTGGCTCTCTATTGCTCAGAAAAGCTGCGGCGCTTGCATTTGAGAAGAACAAGAGATCAACCGTCACTACTGACATCATTGAGTTCTTGGGCCAAAGGTCTGTTGTGTCAGCACTAGATTTTCATTTTGTATGACGGTTCTTTCATTTGAGAATTTATTTCCTTTGTTGCAGCTTGGAAGATATCTGCCCTGCTGGGCGGTAGTTTCTTGTGGGTTTCTTAACATAATACTGGAACTGCGCCTAGGCATTCTACAATAATAATAGCGATCCTGTTATCAGGATGTATCATCACCGTCTTTATGTATATATAACTCTAGATGAGGATGCTACAATGCTTGGATGCTATGATATGTTATGTATCGCCGCTGTCTAGAAATCCTCAGTGAATTGAAGTTTAGTAGTAGAAGCAGTCGCGGCAGGCGTGACGCTTTTCGGTTCTCTTTGTTGGATTCCTTTTGTTGGCTTTGTGCATGAACCGACATGGGAACAGACACGACACAGGAACACATGGTTGGAGAACAATTTTGCAATGACAGCGTTATGATGAAGATAGGAGATGTTGAAAAAGTAAACTACTGCTAAAAATACACCTAAAATATAGAAGGACCCTATAATGCCCTTATGGCAGCTCAGAGAGGTCACCTGAACTATCGTTCCCTACCGGAGGTCACCCAAGCGAACGCTATAACCTGAGAGCGTTTGCGTATCTGCGAGTGTTCACTTAAAAAACCACTTTAGTGAGCTTTCCCTTAGAGAATGCTTGAGAATTGCCATGTTACAACAGATATATTTGACACATTATAAGATAGATTTGTCATGCTGTAAGTGAAAAATTGTTATGCTAGCAGAAATATTGTTAGAAATTCACCAAGCTGTAGCAGAGTAATTGTAACACACTTTTTGATGATTTGCCATGCAGCATGGAGAATTGTCAAGCCTAAAGAGAAAATTCCCAATGTGTCTGGATTTGTCGACAGAAGAAAATTGTGGTGCTAAATTTAAGGAAACACGTCTCTTGCTTTGAGATTCGTACACAAAGATTGAATGTGCCACATAGCATTTGCTCAAAAAAGATCCTATGAGATGACGTCAAATTGTTAGCATTCACAAAGGGAAAAACAGTCGGCGGATCCCTTTTTTAATCCATGTGTGCGGGGGCCCCGGCCTCATCCACTTCCACTTCCATCCACCTCTGCCCCTACCACCCCACTCGTGCTTCCTCGTCGGCGATAACTGAAACCCTAGACATGGGTTGTTCAGTGGCAGTGGCTCCGGCAAGAGCAACCGGAAGTTCACCCCCGACACTTCCTCCTCCCGCGCTCCTCCTCCTCCGCCGCCGCAGCGGGCACCTGCCCGCCCCGCTCTACAGCGTATGCACATCCTGGTGCACCAAGCGCGGTGGTACTGGGAGTTCAGGCAGTCGCTGCCGTACCCAGACGTCACGCCGCCGCCCCACTGGCATCTCGATCCGCAGTAGATTCCGGTGCCTGCGGTGCCGCGGTCACAATGGGCGCACATCGAGGAGGTGCACAGGCGCCGGGCGCAGCTCACGGCGAAGCAACATCGCATGCCCGAGTACGCGACTGACTCTTCCCATTGGGAGGTCTAGTTTACCCTCGAACACGAGGAGCAAGGGCGGCTTGGCGTGCAGCACCACCACGTCAACCCCAGTCTCCCCCCGTCGTCAAGCCGGAGGAGGAGAACGAGGCTGCCTACCAGGCGGCGCTGGCGGCGGCCTTCACAAACTCCATCGAGGAGGAATGACTGAAGGCAAAAGCGGAGGAGGCCGACTACTAGGCGTGGCTGGCGAAGGCCATGGCCCTCTCTGCAACCGGTAGGCTGGTGGAGGAGCGTGCCGACGGCGAGCGACGCATGCAGAGGGAGCGGGAGGAGGAGGAAGAGGAGGAGGAGGAGCGCGCCTGCGTCGCTGCATTACCACCGCCGCAACAGACGCCGGATGGGGCAGCCCTGGAGGCTTATCAGGCCGCCTTCCGTCTTCATCGATCTCATAGGCGGCGATGACGACGACAAGGGCAAGGGCAAGGCGGACGTCTAGGGCTGCGTGCGAGCACGAACTTTTTTGTGTTTTAGCTAATGTTTAATTATGTTTTAAGTGGACTTTGGCTAGCAGTTGACCGGTCACTTAGGGCTAATTAAGTTTCTATTATGGTTATCTGTGCCATGTGTTTATCATTTTCTTTTTTGTATGCAGGCAAATTTGGATCGGCCTCCCGTTGGACGCACCAGCCGACCCGTATGAAAAAGCGGACGCGCCCGTCCGCTTGGCCAACCCAAACGGACAAAAAGCGAACAAACCGCGCATCCGTTTGGGTCGCCCGGTTGTAGTTGCTCTTAGCATGCAGTTATGCATGGGAAATGACCTGCCACAATATTCAACCACGCATGGGAAAATGTTCGTTGCACACACCGCTGCAAGCCGGGTGAACGCCCGTGCAAGCATGACGCAGTGCTGCAAGTGACTAGGTGAGCTGATGCGAGAGCAGGGTGACGCTGCTGCTAGCTGCCTAGCTGGGCTGCGAGGGTGACACGTTCCCTCTCGGAACCACAAGCCTTCTTGAGGGAAGCTTCGGTTTGTAAGAATCTTACACCAAAGTTTGTTCCAATTCGGCCAAAAAAATTACCGCATCATGTTGGTACCATGTCATGACACAATGCAAGTATCATGATTTTCAAGCGTGTTTTGGATTTACAGGAATTAAAAAACCAAGTTTCTCAATCTTTCCGGCCGAGCCACGACGCCCAGATGTTTGAATTTCATTCCCATTTCTTGCATGGGACCTATAAATTCACCCAAGGACACACATGTGATTTTTCAACTAACTTTGGTGCACTGGAGCGTGTGCTTGTAGTTCAAATTTGAATTATGCATATTAAATGCGCAGAAACTCAATTAATGTATAAAAAAGCCAAGCGAACCCGGGATAATTCCAAAATTTAGCACGATACTTCTATTTGGTCTAATCTGCCTGTGTTAAAAAATTTAAGGCGAAAGAAGGCAGTGTACGTATGTCGTTTCGCACACGGAGATGACAAGTTCCCTCTCGGAACCACGAGCCTTTTTGAGGAAAACTTCAGTTTGCAAGAAGCTTACACCAAAGTTTGTCCCAATTCGGCCAAAAAATTTATCGCAACATGTTGGTGCCATGTCATGACACCATGCCTAGTTTCATGATTTTCAGACGTGTTTTGGATTTACAGGAATTAAAAAACCAAGTTTCTCAATCTTTTCGGTCGAGCCACGACGCCCAGATGTTTGAATTTCATTCTCATTTCTTGCATGGGACCTATAAATTCATCAAGGACACACATGTGATTTTTCCAACCAACTTTGGTGCACTAGAGCATGTGCTTGTAGTTCAAATTTGAATTATGCACATTAAATGCACAGAAACTCAATTAATGTATAAAAAAGGCCAAACGAACTCGGAATAATTCCAAAATTTAGCACGATACTTCTATTTGGTCTAATCTGTCTGTGTTAAAAAAATTAAGGAGGGAGAAGGCAGTGTACGTATGTAGTCTCGCACACGGAGGTGACACGTTCCCTCTCGGAACCACGAGCCTTCTTGAGGGAAGCTCCGGTTTGCAAGAAGTTTACACCAAAGCTTGTCCCAATTCGGCCAAAAAATTTACCGCAGCATGTTGGTGCCATGTCATGACACCATGCCAAGTTTCATGATTTTCAGGCGTGTTTTGGATTTACAGGAATTAAAAAATCAAGTCTCTCAATCTTTCTGGCCGAGCCACGAAGCCCAGATGTTTGAATTTCATTCTCATTTCTTGCATGGGACCTATAAATCCACCTAAAGACACATATATGATTTTTCAACCAACTTTGGTGCACTTGTTGGGTAACGTAGTAATTTCAAAAAATTTCCTACGCACACGCAAGATCATGGTGATGCATAGCAACGAAAGGGGAGAGTGTGATCTACGTACCCTTGTAGTCCGACAGCGGAAGCGTTAGCACAACGCGGTTGATGTAGTCGTACGTCTTCACGGCCCGACCGATCAAGCACCGAAACTACGACACCTCCGAGTTTTAGCACACGTTCAGCTCGATGACGATCCCCGGACTCCGATCCAGCAAAGTGTCGGGGAAGAGTTCCGTCAGCACGACGGCGTGGTGACGATCTTGATGTTCTACCGTCGCAGGGCTTCGCCTAAGCATCGCTACAATATTATCGAGGATTATGGTGGAAGGGGGCACCGCACACGGCTAAGAATATGATCACGTGGATCAACTTGTGTCTAGAGGTGACCCCTTGCCCCCGTATATAAAGGAGCAAGGGAGGAGGAGGCCGGCCCTAGGAGGGGGCGCGCCAAGTGTGGAGTCCTACTAGGACTCCCTAGTCCTAGTAGGATTCCACCTCCCATATGGAATAGGAAAAGAGGAAGGGAAAAGGAGAAGGAAGGAAGGGGGCGCCCCCCTTCCCTAGTCCAATTCGGACCAGACCAAGGGGAGGGGTGCGGCCACCCTTGAGGCCCTTTTTCTTCTTTCCCGTATGGCCCAGTAAGGCCCAATACGTATTCCCGTAACTCTCCGGTACTCCAAAAAATACCCGAATCACTCGGAACCTTTTCGATGTCCGAATATAGTCGTCCAATATATCGATCTTTACGTCTCGACCATTTCGAGACTCCTCGTCATGTCCCCGATCTCATCCGGGACTCCGAACTCCTTCGGTACATCAAAACTCATAAACTCATAATATAACTGTCATTGAAACCTTAAGCGTGCGGACCCTACGGGTTCGAGAACAATGTAGACATGACCGAGACACGTCTCCAGTCAATAACCAATAGCGAAACCTGGATGCTCATATTGGCTCCCACATATTCTACGAAGATCTTTATCGGTCAGACCGCATAACAACATACATTGTTCCCTTTGTCATCGGTATGTTACTTGCCCGAGATTCGATCGTCGGTATCTTAATACCTAGTTCAATGTCATTACCGGCAAGTCTCTTTACTCGTTCCGTAATACATCATCTCACAACTAACTCGTTAGTTGCAATGCTTGCAAGACTTATGTGATGTGCATTACCGAGAGGGCCCAGAGATACCTCTCCGACAATTGGAGTGACAAATCCTAATCTCAAAATACGCCAACCCAACATGTACCTTTGGAGACACCTGTAGAGCTCCTTTATAATCACCTAGTTACGTTGTGACGTTTGGTAGCACACAAAGTGTTCCTCCGGCAAACGGGAGTTGCATAATCTCATAGTCATAGGAACATGTATAAGTCATGAAGAAAGCAATAGCAACATACTAAACGATCGGGTGCTAAGCTAATGGAATGGGTCATGTCAATCACATCATTCTCCTAATGATGTGATCCCGTTAATCAAATAACAACTCTTTTGTTTATGGTTAGGAAACATAACCATCTTCGATTAACGAGCTAGTCAAGTAGAGGCATACTAGTGACACTCTGTTTGTCTATGTATTCACACATGTATTATGTTTCCGGTTAATACAATTCTAGCATGAATAATAAACATTTATCATGATATAAGGAAATAAATAATAACTTTATTATTGCCTCTAGGGCATATTTCCTCCAGTCTCCCACTTGCACTAGAGTCAATAATCTAGTTCACATCGCCATGTGATTCAACACTAAAAGTTCACATCACCATGTGATTAACGCCCATAGTTCACATCGTCATGTGACCTATACCCAAAGGGTTTACTAGAGTCAATAATCTAGTTCACATCATTTATGTGATTAACACCCAAAGAGTACTAAGGTGTGATCATGTTTTGCTTGTGAGATAATTTTAGTCAACGGGTCTGTCACATACAGATCCGTAAGTATTTTGCGAATTCTATGTCTATAATGCTCTGCACGGAGATACTCTAGCTAATTGCTCCCACTTTCAATATGTATCCAGATTGAGACTTAGAGTCATCTGGATCAGTGTCAAAACTTGCATCGACGTAACCCTTTATGACGAACCTTTTTGTCACGTCCATAATCGAGAAACATATCCTTATTCCACTAAGGATAATTTTGACCGTTGTCCAGTGATCTACTCCTAGATCACTATTGTACTCCCTTGCCAAAATCAGTGTAGGGTATACAATAGATCTGGTACACAGCATGACATACTTCATGGAACCTATGGCCAAGCCATAGGGAATGACTTTCATTCTCTTTCTATCTTCTGCCGTGGTCGGGTTTTGAGTCTTACTCAATTTCACACCTTGTTACACAGGCAAGAACTCTTTCTTTGACTGTTCCATTTCGAACTACTTCAAAACCTTGTCAAGGTATGTACTCATTGAAAAAACTTATCAAGCGTCTTGATCTATCTCTATAGATCTTGATGCTCAATATGTAAGCAGCTTCACCGAGGTCTTTCTTTGAAGAAACTCCTTTCAAACACTCCTTTATGCTTTGCAGAATAATTCTACATTATTTCCGATCAACAATATGTCATTCACATATACTTATCAGCAATGCTGTAGTGCTCCCACCCACTTTCTTGTAAATACAGGCTTCACCGCAAGTCTGTATAAAACTATATGCTTTGATCAACTTATCAAAGCGTATATTCCAACTCCGAGATGCTTGCACCAGTCCATAGATGGATTGCTGGAGCTTGCATATTTTTGTTAACACCTTTAGGATTGACAAAACCTTCTGGTTGCATTATATACAACTCTTCTTTAATAAATCCATTAAGGAATGCAGTTTTGTTATCCATTTGCCAGATTTCTTAAAATGCGGCAATTGCTAACATGATTCGGACAGACTTAAGCATAGATACGAGTGAGAAACTCTCATCATAGTCAACACTTTGAACTTGTCGAAAACCTTTTGCGACAATTCTAGCTTTGTAGATAGTAACACCACTATCAACGTCCGTCTTCCTCTTGAAGATCCATTTATTTTCTATGGCTTGCCGATCATCGGGCAAGTCAATCAAAGTCCACACTTTGTTCTCATACATGGATCCCATCTCAGATTTCATGGCCTCAAGCCATTTTGCGGAATCTGGGCTCATCATCGCTTCCTCATAGTTCGCAAGTTCATCATGGTCTAGTAACATGACTTCCAGAACAGGATTACCGTACCACTCTGGTGCGGATCTCACTCTGGTTTACCTACGAGATTCGGTAGTAACTTGATCTGAAGTTACATGATCATCATCATTAGCTTCCTCAATAATTGGTGTAGTAGTCACAGGAACAGATTTCTGTGATGAACTACTTTCCAATAAGGGAGAAGGCACAATTACCTTATCAAGTTCTACTTTCCTCCCACTCACTTCTTTCGAGAGAAACTCCTTCTCTAGAAAGGATCCATTCTTAGCAATGAATATCTTGCCTTCGAATCTATGATAGAAGGTGTACCCAACATTTTCTTTTGGGTATCCTATGAAGACGCACTTCTCCGATTTGAGTTTGAGCTTATCAGGATGAAACTTTTCCATATAAGCATCGCAACCCCAAACTTTAAGAAATGACAACTTTGGTTTCATGCCAAACCATAGTTCATACAGTGTCGTCTCAACAGATTTAGATGGTGCCCTTTTAACGTGAATGCAGCTGTCTCTAATGCATAACCCCAAAAACGATAGTGGTAAATCGGTAAGAAACATCATAGATTGCACTATATCCAATAAAGTACGGTTATGACGTTCGGACACACCATTATGCTGTGGTGTTCCAGGTGGCATGAGTTTGTGAAACTATTCCACATTGTTTTAATTGAAGACCAAACTCGTAACTCAAATATTTGTCTCCGCGATCAGATCGTAGAAACTTTTATTTTCTTGTTATGATGATTCTCCACTTTACTCTGAAATTCTTTGAACTTTTCAAATATTTCAGACTTGTGTTTCATTAAGTAGATATACCCATATCTGCTCAAATCATCTGTGAAGGTCAGAAAATAATGATACCCGCCACGAGCCTTAACACTCATCGGATCTCGTACATCAGTATGTATTATTTCCAATAAGTCAGTTGCTCGCTCCATAGTTTCGGAGAACGGCGTTTTAGTCATCTTGCCCATGAGGCATGGTTCGCAAGCATCAACTGATTCATAATCAAGTGATTCCAAAAACCCATCAGCATGGAGTTTCTTCATGCGCTTTACACCAATATGACCTAAACGGTAGTGCCACAAATAAGTTGCACTATTATTAACTTTGCATCTTTTGGTTTCAATATTATGATTATGTGTATCACTATGATCGAGATCCAACGAACTATTTTCATTGGGTGTGTAACCATATAAGGTTTTATTCATGTAAACAGAACAACAATTTATTCTCTTACTTAACTGAATAACCGTATTACAATAAACATGATCAAATCATATTCATGCTCAACGCAAACACCAAATAACACTTATTCAGGTTCAACACTAACCCCGAACGTATAGGGAGTGTGCGATGATGATCATATCAATCTTGGAACCACTTCCAACACACATCGTCACTTCACCCTTAACTAGTCTCTGTTTATTCTGCAACTCCCGTTTCGAGTTACAAATCTTAGCAACTGAACTAGTATCAAATACTGAGGGGTTGCTATAAACACTAGTAAAGTACACATAAATAACATGTATATCAAATATACTTATGTTCACTTTGCCATCCTTCTTTATCTGCCAATCACTTGGGGTAGTTCCGCTTCTAGTGACCAGTCCCTTTGCAGTAGAAACACTTAGTCTTAGGCTTAGGACCAGACTTGGGCTTCTTCACTTGAGCAGCAACTTGCTTGCTGTTCTTCTTGAAGTTCCCCTTCTTCCCTCTGCCCTTTTCTTGAAACTAGTGGTCTTGTCTACCATCAACACTTGATGTTTTTCTCGATTTCTACCTTCGTCAATTTCCGCATTACGAAGAGCTTGGGAATCGTTTCCGTTATCCCTTGCATATCATAGTTCATCACAAAGTTCTACTAACTTGGTGATGGTGACTAGAGAATTCTGTCAATCACTATCTTATCTGGAAGATTAACTCCCACTTGATTCAAGCGATTGTAGTACTCAGACAATCTGAGCACATGCTCACTAGTTGAGCGATTCTCCTCCATCTTTTAGCTATAGAACTTGTTGGAGACTTCATATCTCTCAAATCGGGTATTTGCTTGAAATATTAACTTCAACTCCTGGAACATCTCATATGCTCCATGACGTTCAAAACGTCTTTGAAGTCCCGATTCTAAGCTATTAAGCATGATGCACTAAACTATTAAGTAGTCATCATATTGAGCTAGCCAAACGTTCATAACGTCTGCATCTGCTCCTGCAATAGGTCCGTCACCTAGCGGTGCATCAAGGACATAATTCTTCTGTGCAGCAATGAGGATAAACCTCAGATCACGGATCCAATCCACATCATTGCTACTAACATCTTTCAACACAATTTTCTCTAGGAACATATCAAAATAAACACAGGGAAGCAACAACGCGAGCTATTGATCTACAACATAATTTGCAAAATACTACCAGGTCTAAGTTCATGATAAATTTAAGTTCAATTAATCATATTACTTAAGAACTCCCACTTAGATAGACATCCCTCTAATCCTCTAAGTGATTACGTGATCCAAATCAACTAAACCATGTCCGATCATCACGTGAGATGGAGTAGTTTCATTGGTGAACATCGCTATGTTGATCATATCTGCTATATGATTCACGCTCGACCTTTCGGTCTCCGTGTTCCGAGGCCATATCTGTATATGCTTGGCTCGTCAAGTATAACCTGAGTATTCTGCGTGTGCAACTGTTTTGCACCCATTGTATTTGAACGTAGAGCCTATCACACCCGATCATCACGTGGTGTCTCAGCACGAAGAACTTTCGCAACGGTGCATACTCAGGGAGAACACTTCTTGATAATTAGTGAGAGATCAGCTTATAATGCTACCGTCAATCAAAGCAAGATAAGATGCATAAAAGATAAACATCACATGCAATCAATATAAGTGATATGATATGGCCACCATCACCTTGTGCTTGTGATCTCCATCTTCGAAGCACCGTCGTGATCACCATCGTTACCGGCGCGACACCTTGATCTCCATCGTAGCATCATTGTCATCTCGCCAATCTTATGCTTCCACGCCTATCGCTACCGCTTAGTGATAAAGTAAAGCATTACAACGCGATTGCATTGCATACAATAAAGCGACAACCATATGGCTCCTGCCAGTTGCCGATAACTCGGTTACAAAACATGATCATCTCATACAATAAAATTTAGCATCATGTCTTGACCATATCACATCACAACATGCGTTGCAAAAACAAGTTAGACGTCCTCTACTTTGTTGTTGCAAGTTTTACGTGGCTGTTACGGGCTTAAGCAAGAACCAATCTTACCTACGCATCAAAACCACAACGATAGTTTGTCAAGTTGGTGCTGTTTTAACCTTCGCAAGGACCGGGCGTAGCCACACTCGGTTCAACTAAAGTTGGAGAAACTGTCACCCGCAGCCACCTTTGTGCAAAGCACGTCGGGAAAACCGGTCTCGCGTAAGCGTACGCGTAATGTCGGTCCGGGCCGCTTCGTCCAACAATACCGCTGAACCAAAGTATGACATGCTGGTAAGCAGTATGACTTATATCGCCCACAACTCACTTGTGTTCTACTCGTGCATATAACATCAACATATAAAACCTAGGCTCGGATGCCACTGTTGGGTAATGTAGTAATTTCAAAAAATTTCCTACGCACACGCAATATCATGGTGATGCATAGCAACGAGAGGGGAGAGTGTGATCTACGTACCCTTGTAGACCGACAACGGAAATGTTAGCACAACGCGGTTAATGTAGTCGTACGTCTTCACGGCCCGACCGATCAAGCACCAAAACTACGACACCTTTGAGTTTTAGCACACGTTCAGCTCGATGACGATCCCCGGACTCCGATCCAGCAAAGTGTCGGGGAAGAGTTCCGTCAGCACGACGGCATGGTGACGATCTTGATGTTCTACCGTCGCAGGGCTTCGCCTAAGCACCGCTACAATATTATCGAGAATTATGGTGGAAGGGGGCACCGCACACGGCTAAGAATATGATCACGTGGATCAAATTGTGTCTAGAGGTGACCCCTTGCCCCCGTATATAAAGGAGCAAGGGAGGAGGAGGCCGGCCCTAGGAGGGGGCGCGCCAAGTGTGGAGTCCTACTAGGACTCCCTAGTCCTAGTAGGATTCCACCTCCCATATGGAATAGGAAAAGAGGAAGGGAAAAGGAGAAGGAAGGAAGGGGGCGCCCCCCTTCCCTAGTCCAATTCGGACCAGACCAAGGGGAGGGGTGCGGCCACCCTTGAGGCCCTTTTTCTTCTGTCCCGTATGGCCCAATAAGGCCCAATACGTATTCCCGTAACTCTCCGGTACTCCAAAAAATACCCGAATCACTCGGAACCTTTCCTATGTCCGAATATAGTCGTCCAATATATCGATCTTTACGTCTCGACCATTTCGAGACTCCTCGTCATGTCCCCGATCTCATCCGGGACTCCGAACTCCTTCGGTACATCTAAACTCATAAACTCATAATATAACTGTCATTGAAACCTTAAGCGTGCGGACCCTACGGGTTTGAGAACAATGTAGACATGACCGAGACACGTCTCCAGTCAATAACCAATAGCGGAACCTGGATGCTCATATTGGCTCCCACATATTCTACGAAGATCTTTACCGGTTAGACCGTATAACAACATACGTTGTTCCCTTTGTCATCGGTATGTTACTTGCCCGAGATTCGATCGTCTGTATCTTAATACCTAGTTCAATCTCGTTACCGGCAAGTCTCTTTACTCGTTCCGTAATACATCATCTCGCAACTAACTCGTTAGTTGCAATGCTTGCAAGGCTTATGTGATGTGCATTACCGAGAGGGCCCAGAGATACCTCTCCGACAACTGGAGTGACAAATCCTAATCTCGAAATACGCCAACCCAACATGTACCTTTGGAGACACCTGTAGAGCTCCTTTATAATCACCCAGTTACGTTGTGACGTTTGGTAGCACACAAAGTGTTCCTCCGGCAAACGGGAGTTGCATAATCTCATAGTCATAGGAACATGTATAAGTCATGAAGAAAGCAATAGCAACATACTAAATGATCGGGTGCTAAGCTAATGGAATGGGTCATGTCAATCACATCATTCTCCTAATGATGTGATCCCGTTAATCAAATAACAACTCTTTTGTTTATGGTTAGGAAACATAACCATCTTCGATTAACGAGCTAGTCAAGTAGAGGCATACTAGTGACACTATGTTTGTCTATGTATTCACACATGTATTATGTTTCCGGTTAATACAATTCTAGCATGAATAATAAACATTTATCATGATATAAGGAAATAAATAATAACTTTATTATTGCCTCTAGGGCATATTTCCTTCAGCACTGGAGCATGTGCTTGTAGTTCAAATTTGAATTATGCACATTAAATGCGTAGAAACTCAATTAATGTATAAAAAAGGTGTAGGATCGAAAGTATGTCTAGAGGAGGGTGATTAGACTACTTGACAAAATAAAAATCTAGCCTTTTCCCAATTTTAAGTCTTGGCAGATTTTAGCAACTTAGCACTAGTCAAGTAAACAACCTACACATGCAAGTCTAAGAGTATAGCAACGGAATGTAAAACATTGCACATGAAGGTAAAGGGAGGAGTTTGGAGGAAGCAAACACAATGTAGACACGAATATTTTTGGCGTGGTTCCGATAGGTGGTGCTATCGTACATTCATGTTGATGGAGACTTCAGCCCACGAAGGGTAACAGTTGCACGAGTCCACGGAGGGCTCCACCCATGAAGGGTCCACAAAGAAGCAACCTTGTCTATCCCACCATGTCCATCGCCCATGAAGGACTTGCCTCACTAGGGTAGATCTTCATGAAGTAGGCGATCTCCTTGCCCGCACAAACTTCTTGGTTCTACTCCACAATCTTGACGGAGGCTCCCAAGTGACACCTAACCAATCTAGGAGACACCACTCTCCAAAAGTTAATAGATGGTGTGTTGACGATGAACTCCTTGCTCTTGTGCTTCAAATGATAGTCTCCCCAACACTTAAGTCTCTCTCACTGATTTGGATTTTGGTGGAAAGATGATTTGAGTGGAAAGCAACTTGGAGAAGGCTAGAGATCAAGATTCATATGGTTGGAATGGAATATCTTGACCTCAACACATGAGTAGGTGGTTCTCTCTCAGAAAATGTATGATGGAAGTGTAGGCATGTTCTGATGGCTCTCTCCCTGAATGAAGAGTGGGTGGAGGGGTATATATAGCCTCCACACAAAATCTAACGGTTACACACAAATCACCAAACTCGGTGGGACCGAATAATGAAACTCGGTTGGACCGATTTAGTTCAAAATGTGAACGTTAGGATTTTCGATGGGATCGACATGTCAACTCGGTGAGACCGATTTCATTAGGGTTAGGGCATAACGTAATCTCGGTGAGACCGATTACACAAACTCAATAAGACCGACTTTGGTAATAAGCTAACCAGAGAGTTGGTCACACAAACTCGATGGGACCGATTCGCTCATCTCGGTGATACCGAAATGTTACGAAGGGGAAACATAGAGTTTGCATTGCGAACTCGGTGGGACCGATCGCTCATTTCAGTTGGACCGGAACGTTACGAAGGGAAACAGAGAGTTTGCAATCCCATCTCGGTGAGACCTAGATCCCTATCAGTGAGACCGAAAAGACTAGGGTTTTGTGGCAGTGACTATGTCAACTGAACTCGGTGGCGTCGGATAGAAAGTTTCGGTGGGGCCGAGTTTGACTTTTGGTTTGGGACATATATGGATATGAGAAAGTGGTTGAGGGTTTTGGAGCATATCACTAAGCATTTTGAGCAAGTAACCCATTAAGCAACACCTCATCCCCTTTTAATAGTATTGGCTTTTCCTATGGACTCAATGTGATTTTGGATCACTAAAAGGTAAAATGTAGAGTCTTGAGCTTTAGAGCTTGAGCCAATCTTTTGTCCTTAGCATTTTGAGGGGTCCATTTTTCTAATCCATGCCAGCCAATCATTGAGCTTTCCTGAAATATTTATCTTGAAATAGTATTAGCTCAATGAGCTATATGTTGTTAGGAATTACCAAAACCACCCAGAGATAGTTGCACTTTCAAAAGGCCAAACGAACCCGGAATAATTCCAAAATTTAGCATGATATTTCTATTTGGTCTAATCTGCCAGTGTAAAAAAATAAGGCGGGAGAAGGCAGTGTACGTATGTCGTTTCGCACATGGAGGTGACACGTTCCCTCTCAGAACCATGAGCCTTTTTGAGGGAAGCTCCGGTTTGCAAGAAGCTTACACCAAAGCTTGTCCCAATTCAGCCAAAAAATTTACCTCAGCATGTTGGTGCCATGTCATAACACCATGCCAAGTTTCATGATTTTCAGGTGTGTTTTGGATTTACAAGAATTAAAAAACCAAGTTTCTCAATCTTTCTGGCCGAGCCACGACGCCCAGATGTTTGAATTCCATTCCCATTTCTTGCATGGGACCTATAAATTCACCCAAAGACACACATGCGATGTTTCAACAAACTTTGGTGCATTGGAGCATGTGCTTGTAGTTCAAATTTGAATTATGCACATTAAATGCCCAGAAACTCAATTATGCATAAAAATGCCAAACGAACCCGGAATAATTCCAAATTTAAACATGACACTCATGTACTAGTTGCATGTTAACTGTACATAAATGTTCTAGCAATTCAAACACCATCCTTTTCCTCCGTAACACTATTCTTCTTTCAAAACATAATGAAAAAATCAGATATACCACAAACAGTTTACTAGAAAGAATCATGTGGGATGCGCTATAAAGTATCTTGGCGCACCGTCTTGTCTGGCTTACGCAGGAAGCTTCATTGTCTATAGTCCACCGCCCCCGCTTGAACCACACTTGCGCGCCAGTTTCTCGCGGCACCGAGCGATTTTTTTTGCCACCGGGGAAATATATATCTCCCCGCCCCCCTGATACGTCTCCAACGTATCTATAATTTTTTATTGTTCCATGCTATTATATTATCTGTTTTGGATGTTTAATGGGATTTATTATGCACTTTTATATTATTTTTGGGACTAACCTATTAACCGAAGGCCCAGTGCAAATTCCTGTTTTTTTGCCTATTTCAGTGTTTCGCGGAAAAGGAATATCAAATGGGAATGAAATCTTCACGAGGATCATTTTTGGAACAAACGCAATCCAGGAGACTTGGAGTGGACGTCAAGGAAGCAGCGAGGAAGCCACGAGGCAGGAGGGCGCAGCCCCCACCCTCGTGGCACCACCGACCTACTTCTTTCGCCTATATATACTCATATACCCTGAAAACATCCAGGAGCACCACGAAACCATATTTTCACCGCCGCAACCTTCTGTACCCGTGAGATCCCATCTTGGGGCCTTCTCCGGCGCTCCGCTGGAGGGGGAATCGATCACGGAGGGCTTCTACATCAACACCATAGCCTCTCCGATGATGTGTGAGTAGTTTACCACAGACCTTCGGGTCCATAGTTATTAGCTAGATGGCTTCTTCTCTCTCTTTGGATCTCAATACAAAGTTCTCCTTGATTCTCTTGGAGATCTATTCGATGTAATTCTTTTTGCGGTGTGTTTGTCGAGATCCGATGAATTGTGGGTTTATGATCAATATTATCTATGAAACAATATTTGATTCTTCTCTGAATTCTTATATTCATAATTTAAATATCTTTGCAAGTCTCTTCGAATTATCAGTTTGGTTTGGCCTACTAGATTGATCTTTCTTGCAATGGGAGAAGTGCTTAGCTTTGGGTTCAATCTTGCGGTGTCCTTTCCCAGTGACAGCAGGGGCAGCAAGGCACGTATTGGATTGTTGCCATCGAGGATAAAAAGATGGGGTTTATATCATATTGCTTGAGTTTATCCCTCTACATCCTGTCATCTTGTCTAATGCGTTACTCTGTTCTTATGAACTTAATACTCTAGATGCATGCTGGATAGCGGTCGATGTGTGGAGTAATAGTAGTAGATGCAGAATCGTTTCGGTCTACTTGTCACAGACGTGATGCCTATATACATGATCATGCCTAGATATTCTCATAACTATGCGCTTTTCTATCAATTGCTCGACAGTAATTTGTTCACCCACCGTAGATTATGCTATCTTGAGAGAAGCCACTAGTGAAATCTATGGCCCCCGGGTCTATTCTCCATTATATTATTTTCCCGTCAACTAGTTATTTCTGTCGCCGTTTATTTTGCAATCTTTACCTTTCAATCTATACAACAAAAATACCAAAAATATTTATCTTATTATCTTTATCAGATCTCACTTTTGCAAGTGGCCGTGAAGGGACTGACAACCCCTTTATTGCGTTGGTTGCAAGGTTCTTGATTGTTTGTGCAGGTACGAGGGACTTGCGTGTAGTCTCCTACTGGATTGATACCTTGGTTCTCAAAAACTGAGGGAAATAGTTACGCTACTTTGCTGCATCACCCTTTCCTCTTCAAGGGAAAACCAATGCATGCTCAAGAGGTAGCACCCCTCCCTCCTACCAAAAGCCACATTTCCACTGTTCCTTGTTGCTTTCCAAGTTCAAACCTTCACTGCTGCTTACTGGCAGCTCAGCCTCCTTGCCGGCGACCCTTCTTCTTGCAGTGCCGCCTCCTTGCCGGCTACCCTTCTTCTTGCAGCGCTGCCTCCTCGCCGGCGACCCTTCTTCTTGCAGCGCCGCCTCCTCGCCAATGACCCTTCTTCTTGCTGCACGGCCTCCTCGTCGCCGACCCTTCTTCTTGCCACGTGGCCTCGTTGATATGGTCAGGTAATCAACACCCCACCCACACCATCCTCCTCCTTTCCCGTCCCACATGCCCTGACCGACGGTGCGACACCTTCCACTGAAATCACTACCCCCTCCTCCAATTAAGCGCCGCCCACAGCCATTTTGCATGCAGTATAACATGGAGCTCAGTAGCATGCGGCAGCACGCGTGCACGAGGTCGCTATGGATACCATGTGTGTCGACCGCCAGATCTTGGAGGAGCACCTCATCTTCAAGGCCACCATCGCCGCCACCACACGGTTGTCTACTTTAAAATACAGTTCGTGTTGTTTTCTTGAGGCCACCGCTAGTGCCTTCTAGTGATTTGTCCTCTGTAATGTTAATATGCAATCTAATGTTCAGTTAACAGTTTGGTCCTCTGAAATGTAATGTTCAGTTAACACTTTGGTCCAACAATTGCTACATTTCGTAGTACTGTTCTCAAGCATTCTTTGTTTTGTTAACTGTCTTATCTTCTAGTACATGTTTCTATTCTGCAATGTCGTGCTCAGTTAACTATTTTGGTTCATTTGGTCTGTTGTCCATTTAACATTTTGGTTCAGTTCTGCAATTTGATTTTCATTTGTTGTGGGTATGATTTTGTATTGTTATGCATGTGACACCAATCGAATTTGGTTGTACTCAATACATATTCTACTGATAGTATGGCAACTCTCAGTTAACCTGATCAAGATCTTCCTTATGTGTGTTGCAGGGAAACAATGGGAGACACCGTGGTTTACCATCGAGGTTTGTTCAAGCAGGGTCCTTTGGCTAATAGCACATTATTGTGCAGTTGCAGGAATCATTCTAATATTTAGGTTTCTTACAATTTGGTCTTGCACACGTAGGTCCTGCTATCAGAGGCTTAGACCCACTGTTCAACCCATTTTGCATATGGGGAAATGAGATGTCCATGAATATTAGTCAAGTCAAGAAACTCAGAAAGATTGTTAGGATGAAGAAACTTGCGACGAATAACAACAATATATTTGTTTGCACAATGAAGAAGACATCAGTCAACTATAGGGTGGTACCAACTCTTTTACCTTGTTTTTACCCCTTGCACCATTTCAAAATTTACAACAGCGATTTATGCATAGCTTTGTTTTCAATATTTTTCAAAGTAGTTCACCAATGATTACCGCTCAAACCACCTGCATGGTCAAGAGGCAAGGAAGATATTCATTCAACACCCACAGTACAATATTGACTCTTGCTGAAGAGGACGAAGGTTGGGCGGGCAATTATCCATAGCCACTGGCCTAAAGTTGCAAGGACATTCAACATCACTGAAGGCTCAATATTTTCCTTCCGCTTCTGCAGTTTCCCAGATGAGATTCATCTGTCTATTTACCGTGTATGATGCTACTTTCCAAAGGTTTTTGATGCTGCATGTGAAACTTGGTTGCTATTGTGTAATGGCCTAACTGAGTGCCAAAGCTATATGATGTAATTTGATTATGAAATCCTGGTTGCTTTTATTCGGATATGAAATATATGGCGTGTTTTATAAGAAATATCAGTTTGATTAGTACATGGATTATCAATACTAGGCTAATTACCCTGCTTATTGGGGTTTTCTATTATAGGCGGTTACTCAGACATCACCGTGGGCGATGAACTCAAGCAACCCGCACGGTTTCTAGAAAGTAGGCATGTTCGATCAACTAACAATCACACATGGCTTCCGACAACGAACTATTTGCGTTAGGCCACCTTGCACAAACGTTTCCACACAAAGATCTGTGTGTGATATACATACCTACGGAAATGTTTTTCTAGGATTCACTGTGTGGGATGTACATAACTCCGGAAATGATTTTCTGGGATTCACCGTGCAGGATGTACATACCTACGGAAATGATTTTCTGGGATTCACCGTGTGGGATGTACATACCTACAGAAATGATTGGGTTTCGATGCCTCGCCCGATTGCACACAAGCTCATTTGGTGTTCCAGGAGGGCCTATCCCCGATGGTTTCTGGGTCATGTGGGAAGGACCCCCCTATCGCCCACACTCACTTGGCGACGGTTCCAAATGCCATCGTGGAAAGGGGTTAAAAAACGTTTGTATAGCACCTCACTGTACAAATGTAGAGAGAAATATACAATATACAAATCACCTCTCCTAAAGCCTTCAAAGACTTTGGACTTGCCGGATTCCATACGCACAATGCATCTATATTTGCCAAAGATAACAATCATATCAAGATCACAAAGCATTGAGACGGACATGAGGTTGTATCCAAGGGACTCGACAAACATCACCTTTTCCATGTGTCGATCCTTTGAGATAGCAACCTTACCTAGACCCAATACCTTAGTTTTTCCTTTGTCAGTGTAGGTGATGTGCTTCAGGTGAGACTGAGTGAGGGGAGCATCGGTGAGGAGATTCCTATCACCAGTCATGTGATTCGTGCAACCACTGTCTAGAACCCATTCAGTGGCTTTAGGTGTGTTATCCTGTAGAAGCATTAGTCTGACTTACAAATTCATATCCTTCAAGATGAAGAATATGATGATCCATTTTGTAAGTGAATTTCATCAATAGAACCTAACTAGCAACACAAGGGATGTGTGAAATGAAAGATTCATTTCATCATGATTAGCTTGCAACCCAACAAGCACTTGTCAGGTCTTCAGCAAATTCATCAGATATTCGTTGTTTTCTAAAGACCTGACCCTGTAGAAGAGATTAGTTTTTCTTCCTAAACCACTCATATCTGATGGGTGGCTGAGAAGCAATGTAACGCAGTGCATTGATAGAGAATTTAGGCATTGAAGGATATGCATTTCTCTTCACAGGGGGTTATAGTACTCATATGAATATGTGGAGAAATTCTTCTAAGATTTGTGAATGTAATGATTCAAAGAATAATGCACATATTCATCAGATGTTGTTTGTTTCCATTTGAAACAGAAGCATTAGCATGATGATAGGTGGTTATGTGACCATTTGATGATTTTGGTCCATGTAAAGAATTTGCCCTAGGATATTTCTTCCTTTTCGATGGTGTCATGATGACATTCACCTAAAGGATTTCCAGAAGGCTTTTGGGCACCCAGATTTTCTTCACTGGGGACCATTCCTGCAGTTATTACCAACAAATCTGGCAAATACTTCACCATTCTGATTTTTGAACAGTTTATAGTTAGAGTCAAATGGCACATCTGAAGAATATGAAGTATCACAGTTGTAACCAGATAAAGTGGATGGATCAACTGGAGGTCCTTTTGCAGCAACCCATGTGGTTTGGGGATACTGCTCAGGTTTCCAATATGACCCATCAGCATTGAGCTTTCTCTCAAAAGCAATATCCTATTTCCTAGGGTTCCTATTCAGAATATGCTTCTTGAGCACATCACAAAGAGTTTGGTGCCCTTTGAGGCTTTTTTAGATGCCTGTGACATACAATTCCTTCAACCCTACATTTCCGTCAGTAACACTTGTGGTCTCTTCGGATGAGGGGATTGAAACAACAGAAACATTTGAAGATATTGCAGTAGCTGAAGCATTTGAACATTCAGCTGAAGAATTTGCATTTTCATGTTCAAGCCATTTCAAGAAAGGTGCAACAAATTCTTTTTGAGCGGTACTGATCTATTGAGCGAGTAATGAATTGTTCTCTTTCTGAAGATCATCATGAGACGTTCTCAGCTTCTTGAGATCTTGCTTCCTTTGAAGAAATTCATAGGACAACTTTTCGTGATCAGCTGAGAGGGCCACATGACGAATTTCAAGTTCACTATGTTTTGACTGAAGACGCCAAAGTTCTTTAGACAAACTTTAACAATGATCCATTTCCTCATCTAACATATCCTCCCTTTGTCTAACAGTTTTGCATCTTTTCCATAGCAGTTTGTTGTTCAGTTGCAATCTTAGCAAGTTTCTTAACCACCATCATGATCGTCGTTGTGAAAGTGTATCTCTTAAATACCCCTATTGGGTTTTGGTGATTAAATAAATCAATTAAGAGCACTAACATTTTATCAAGTCTATTTCCGTAAGATAGTCCTCATATTTTGAGTGGAATGTCAATGGTGACCCCTACCTCCAACTTCTCAATATGTTGTCTATATCAAGCTCTTAGAATGTAATTTATAGGTTTATAAGTGAATCCAAGATTCACGATGAGTGTAGGACACTCGTACTATCAAGAGGGGCATAAGAAAATGTACTGTGGTGTGAACTCCAAGACAAACTCTCAAGCGAAAGATCCTAAAAGAGTCCACTCAAGCCACTCAACTATGTTATTTTTGGTACCGCCATGTTTTCCCACGTCAGAACTATAGATCATTTTGTTTAGGTACTTCTGAGCCAAGTTTTCTTGAAACTTTCTCTGTGAGCTCCGTGCTTCCAAGCCTTATCGGATTTTCTTCTTTGCAGAGTCCCAGTATAGGACCGGTGCTCCCGAGAAAATCCTCCCTGTATCTCCTAGCTATGACTCTGGCTTTCATGCCATGTTTTCATTTGAGAACTTCTCTGTTTACTACAAAATATCAAGATGTTGGTTTTACTTGGCTTTTTCGAGTCAGTTCCATTTTCGTAAGAAAAGAGTCACCTTTTTGCTATCCGGAATCTTTGTTATTCTTTGACCCAGTACTTCTGAGTATTGTGTTTTAAGTGATGCTTTTTGGAGATGCTCGGACCATTCAATTTTTAATGTGTGTGGTAGTTCCAAGATCATTTCTCCAGTGCCTTCGAGCTAGTTACTTTTTCAAGGCAATGGTCATATTTGTGGTGATCTCTACAAGTAGACTAGCATGCCATTCCACTCCATTTTCAATCATTGGACAACCACTTCGTTCAAGTCTAGAGAGTCTCAAGGAAAGAAGACAATAAAATAAGTCTCGAGGTAACAGTCATACCTCTTGAACCTGAAAGTGCTAGTTACCGACTAGAGGGGGGGTGAATAGGCGATTTTTATGAAAGTCTTCAAAACACGAGGTCTTTGAAGACAAATAGTAGAAATGATATTGATATGCAACGGAAGATAGACTACACTAGACAAGCCATAGTCAAGTAAGCAATGTAGTGAAAGCACGGAGACTATCAACAGCTAGGTAGTATGGATCAGGATGGAAGACAATATGAAGCCAAACAGGAAATAGTCTTCACTCAGTGAAGTCAAACAGATCATACAAGCAGGCAATGACTTCACGAAGAAAAACTATAAAGTAAAGGGAAGTGGAGGATAGAACCAATTGCTTGGTGAAGACAAGGATTTGGTAGACCAACTCCAGTTGCTGTGAGAACTGTACGTCTAGTTAGGGAGGTTGAGATTTAACTCAGAAGACCGCGCCTTCACATTATTCCCCTTGAGCTAAGGACACCCAGTCCTTGCCTAATCACTCTGTTAAGTCTTCAAGGTAGACTTCCAAACCTTCACAGACTTCGTTCACCGGCGATCCACAATGACTCTTGGATGCTCAGAACGTGATGCCTAACCGTCTGGAGGATTCACAGTCCTCAAGTGTAACAAGTCTTCAGTTCACGCGGACAGAAAGACTTTAGTCATGCCTAACACTCTTTGGCTCTGGGTGTTTTGGGCTTTGTCCTCGGAAGGACCTCTCTCTCAAATGCTTCGGTGGTGGGTTGCTCTCAAACGACAAAAGCCATGCACTAACTCTGAGCAGCCACCAATTTATGGTGTAGGGGGTGGGCTATTTATAGCCAAGAGGCAACTCGGCCTGATATGTCTGAAATGACCCTGGGTCACTAAGGAACCGACATGTGTCCAACAGTTGAATTTCAAACACATGCGGTAGCTTTACTTGGGCGACAAGCAAAGCTGACTTATCCAGCTCTGGATAAGATTCACTCTCATTGTCTTCGCTCGAAGACATAGGATTTAGGTTGAGCATCACATCAGTCACTCTGACTTTGTTCACTTGGTCCCCACTTAACAGTACGGTGGTTCCTATGACTCAACAAGGAAGAAAAGGAAACTACGAAACAACTATGTCTTCGCACTCCATAGTGAATGTCTTCACATGTCATAATCTTCATCGTGAATGTCTTCATGAACCACCATTGTCTTCAATGTCTTCACACATTTTTAGGGGTCATCTCTGGTAGGTAAACCGAATCAATAAGGGACTACTACCTATGTTATCCTGCATTCTCACAAACACATTAGTCACTCAACCAAGTTTGTCGTCAATACTGCAAAACCAACTAGGGGTGGCACTAGATGCACTTAAAATTCCCCCCTTTTGGTGATTGATGACAAACTGGTTGAAGTTTTCAATGAGGATAAAAGTATGTGAAAGTTAAAGATCAAAGTCATTGTCTTCATATGTTGCAAAAGGCTCCCCCTGAAGATGTGCATATAAGTAGTTTGCTTTTGAATGCAAATACACATGGCGGGTTATACTCTGTGGAGATCCTCTTCAACATACGAAGACAATTCATCATGCATATATAAACATAGCGAAGATAATGACATGCACAATGAAAAATGGGCGTATGCAGTATGACTTCATGCGGAGTTTATCATCGCATCACAAAGTAGCAGCAAAAGTAGCAGACGACCATCAAGTTTAAGTGTTACAACTCAAAGGCCAGATAGTTTCAAAACGAGAGTTGTAAGAACTTAGCAAAAATAATGCAACCACCCCATATGGACTCGCTTGAAGACTATCAACCTCATATGCTTCTCCCCCTTTTGTCAGTAATGACCAAAAAGGTTTGAAGACATAGAGGATCTACTCGTTCCTAGTTGGAGTAGGAGATGGAGCAGGGTCGACGTTGGAGTTCGGTGGTGCAGAAGGGCCTGAAGCAGAATCATGGTGCAGTGCAGCCAGAGTTGGTGAAGTGAAATCCTCCGATGCGGAGCATCCTATGGTCATCCCCATGGACCTACCATCGTCTCATCAAGAGCCAAGAGGACCCATGGCACGAGCACGAGCTAGAGCTCTCGAGAACGAGGTGACCTCCTTCCTTAGTTATATCACATATGATCCTCTTGAGACATGGCTACTACCTAAGTCCGAGATGTTGTGCATGATTAGGTACCAAGAGGACCCTCCTGAAGATGCACGTGAAGATGGAAAAGTCCCCAAGTTCAAGGATGAAGAGAACCGACGGGAGGAGTCAAGAACAACTCCCAGGCCCCGGACATCCGGCCATGACCCCTGACATCCGGCCGCTGGAAGTGTCAATAGCAGCAAGGAGCCAGCGGCCAAGTCTACAGGGCCCGGACATCCGGTGACAAGCCCGGACATCCAGCCCGCCCCGCGCGCCCGGATATCCGGCCCTTTGCCCGGAAATCCGGACCCTGCCTATCCAGAGAGCAACAAGACCAGCGGCTCCAGCCGGACATCCGACCACCCCAGCCCGGACATCCGGCCCCTCGTGAAAGCCCAGACATCCGGACCGACGCCTGGACATCCGGCCTCCCCTATCTGCACACAGTGTAAGGGCCCGAGGCCCGTGTTCCCCTTCACCCACCTAGACTATATATACTATTCTCCTACCTACGTTTTAGGGTTAGCAAAGTAGTAGCTCATTTAGAGATAGAGCTTTGCTCATCCATTACGGATCTACTCCACGAGAGATACCGCAGCCCCTCTACGGAGAAGATCCCCTTTGGACTCAAGACCCCCTATTGGTTGGCCCCATCAAGACCTCCTTTGGAGAAGAACCGGTTACCGTGTATCGTCCCTTGTTGACTTTGGATCTTGTATCTCCTTTTGTGTTCATGGATCTAGCGCATGTGTGATCATATTTGTTGGTTTGAGTGTTTCTCTTGTGTTCCCCTTTGTGATTTCCCCTCGTGTTCTTCGTGTTCTTCGCGGGATCGGCTCCTTTCGTGAAAGATCGTCCATCTAGGGTTCCACCCTACATCATCTTGGTATCTAGAGGCCACGTTGATCACGATTTAGGAGCCTCCCCGTTGTGTTTTCTAGCCTTGTTTTGTTGATTTTGTACCTAATTCAAAAATTCCCCACAAAAATAGCCCCTAATTTTTTTTGTGATTTGTTGGTGTGATGAAGTTTTGTTGGATTTGATCCGCGGATTTCATGTGTTGCAAGTAGATCTAGCTTTCCCCCATATTTTCCCTAATTTTCATCCACAAATTGCCTGAATTTTGCCCCGGATTTGACCTCTCCACGCGAAGTTCATCAAGTTCGTCCACGGATCCAGAGCCCGGACATCTGGCCTGATAGCCCGGACATCCGGCCACCCCGGACATCCGGCCCCCAAGCCCGGACATCCTGCCCCTGGCAGCATCACTTCCATCCACCGCCCCGTTTTTCGTCCAAATTTCGCCAAATTTTGTTCCGGTGCCCACATACACTTCTGCATACCACCACCACTTCCGCATAGCACCACCATTCGCTTACCCCTACCAACTCCAACAAACACGTTTTGCTTTGAGAATTTGAGTTGAGGTTCCGTGTCCTATTGTGTTTCGACTATTTAGGTACGGTTTGACATCAACATCACCGCCGCTCATCTTCGCCACGGACGCGTCATCGACAACAACCACTCCACCATTTTGACACCATACCGTAAGCAAGAAGTGGTAAACTCAATTTTGGTATCGTGATACACCATTCTTGCCATTACATTGATAGCCATTGAGTATTGCCGGCAACGTGACTTGTGCACATTAGTGATCATACTTCCCATAGCATACATACAATCATAGGTGCATATCTTGGTATCATCTCTTACGTCACAAGGTTGTCATCGCATACACAATTGCTATCTTGGTTCATGAAGCATTGCATGAGAAAAGAGCTCAAACAACAAAGAGCCAAACAAGCTTTTAAGCAAAAGGGAAAGATAAGCAAAGAGCTTTTAAGCAAGAACCATAGCATCATACAACATTAAGATTGTCATACTAGATCATCTTGGATCATATCATCGGAATACCATACATAGAGCATACTTGGGATAGAAGTCGTTGCATTTTTGCTTAGTAGGTTGTGCACAAGTCTTCATATCCGCCTATTGTACAATCATGCTAGCGTCTCTCTAGTGTTGTGAAACAAGAGCATTTTCGAGGATTCCACATTTATCTCTTTGCGTGTGTGTTTCCGTGTACCATATTTTGCTATTGGTCTACTTGTTGCATTGCAAACTTGCGAATCTTTTCCAACATTATTGAAGCTCACTAACAATTGCATCAAATTTTGTGCCACCATCCTAACCGAGCTCCATCATAAGCTTTTACTTGTGTAGGTGTGAAAAACCAACAAGAATTGGTACCAATTGTGTTATTTCCTTGTTCCACATTGGAGTGATCTTTGATCCATCTTCAACATCGGTCAAGGTACCTTTGGTATACGTTCTTCTCTTTCTCCCACTCACATATTTCCCTTGGAATGATGGATAGGCCAAGTACCTCTACCAACCCACTCTTCATCGGGCAAGACGACGACATGAACTCCTATGTCACAAAGAGCCACCTCTTTGGTGCACAACGTGCTTTGCATCAAGAGCAACAAGCAATGAGCGAACGCATCGACAACCTCGCCACCGACTTGCGACTCTCCGAGCAACATATAAGAGACTACTTCGACCACAAGCTCGACGACCACAAGAAAGAGAATGACGCAAGAATGGATGAGATTCGTGCTTTGTTGCTTAACCGCTCTTCTTCCACTTCGCCCTCATCAAGACGGAGCCACTCAAGTCGACACTCCGACTACACCATCTCCGGCTCAAGTACACCGACATCAAACACTCTTCGTCGCGCCGAGCGCCAAGATCGTCAAGCCAACCGTAACCCTCTACACGACAACAACTCTTGAGAACAACAACATCATCAAAACCAAGCTACCTTTGCGCAAGCACAAGAACAGAAACGACAATGCCAACACGAATAGGAAGAGCGAGCGTGACTACACCAAGAAGCACAAGATGCAGAGGCACAACATCAAGAACAACAATTGCGAGAAGCTCAAGCACTTGAGGCGCAACAAGCCCTCCGAGAATCAAGTCGAGCTGTAGCAAACTGAGGCCGACAAGCTCGTGAACATCAAGAAGCGCTTCACGAAGAAGTTCAAGAGAGGAACTATCAAGCTCGATTGCGTCGTCAAGCTCCACAAGCTCGCCAAAAACATCAAGTTCAACAAGAGAAAGTTAACAATGGAAATCCTCCACGACAAGAGCAAGTTGTGAGCGACGATCCTCCTCGTCAAGGACGTCATCATCCCCGACCCGAACACAATGAAGTGCAACACTACGACAAGCTAAAGTTCACCATGCCCAAGTTCAATGGAAGCAATGATCCAGAAGAGTACCTTTCATGGGCATTGAAGGTCGACAAAATCTTTCACTTGCACAACTATGAATAAGAGAACAAGGTCGTGATGGCATCCCTTGAGTTCCAAGACTATGTCCTCATTTGGTGGGAACAAGTCACTAAGCAACGAGAGGCAAAAGGTGAACCACCCATCACTACTTGGGCGCAAATGAAGGATGCCATGAGAGCACGCTTCGTGCCAACCTACTCCAATCGCGACCTCTTCAAGAAACTCCAACTACTCAAGCAAGGAACCAAGAGCGTTGAAGAATACTACAAGGAAATGGAGATTGCCATGATACGAGCCAATGTCACGGAAGATGATGATAAAACTATGGTACGTTTCTTGAATGGACTTAATCATCCTATACAGAAGATCGCCGACTTCCAACGATACTCGAACCTCATCGAGCTAGTGCATCAAGCTACCAAAGCGGAACGTCAAGTGCAAGATGACTTCAAGTATGCCAAGTTCTCATCCAAGTCCTATGGCTTCTCCAACACCCAAGCTTCAACGACTCCAACACCTTCTACATCAACCAAGCCTTCTACAAGCAACAACGACAAGTCGAGTTACAAGAAAACTTAGACAACTCCAAGTCATCATCCTACTACAAGCAACTTCAAGCCGAGAGCTTCACCATCATCTACCCCAACCGATGAGACCGTCAAGACAAGTTCCTTCAAATGCTTCACATGCGGAGGCCGAGGCCACAAGTCCTTTGAGTGTACCAACAAGAAGACCATGATCCTCAATGACGATGGTACATACGACTCCATGAGCGAAGGAGAAATGGAAGCCCTTGAGCAAGTGGCAATGCACCGGCAAGTGAATGACAATGAAGAAGAACAAGTCTTTTGTGATGAAGATTCAAGCCCCGCTCTAGTTTTCTCCAAGGTCTGGACTCTTCAACATCAACAAGAATAAGACCAAAGATGCCATATCTTTCATACCAAGGCCGACATCAATGGAAGGTCCGTCAAGGTCATCATCGATAGAGGGAGTTGTCATAACTTAGAAAGTGAAGAACTTTGCTCCAAGCTCCAATTGCCCAAGACGAAGAACCCACATCCCTACAAAGTTCAATGGCTAAGCGACTCCGGCACTATCCAAGTCGAGCATAGAGTGCAAGTCTCCTTCAAAATCGGAGCTTACGAAGACACTTTGGAGTGTGATGTCGTTCCAATGACCATTTGCCACCTTCTTCTCGGACGACCATGGCAATTTGATAGAGGTGTCATCCACAACGGCCGAACAAACTACTACATCTTCAAGATGAAAGGAAAGGAGTACGTACTTCGCCCTATATCTCCAAGCCAAGTGATCGCCGACAAGCAAACCACCCATCGTCACTACAAAAAAAATACACTTCCATGATGATACGTGTTTGTCACAGTAGGTCGCTTTTTTGTCATGCATGTACATCCATGACAAATTTATGATAGAATCAAGATAGTCATACCTGTGCTGTCATAGAAGTGTTCCATGACATTACCAAAATTATCATCACGGAAGTGTCCACTTCCATGACGATAAATCGCGCATCACAGAAGTGCTTTCGTCAAGGGTGACCGACACGTGGCATCCACCGTAACGGAACGCCATTAAGCTATCGGGTCGGGTTTTGGATCTGATAACCCGTTAACAGCCCCGACCAATGGGGATTTTCCACGTGTAAAATCATCATTGGCTAGAGGAAACACGTGTCGGCTCATCGTCAGGACAGATGTCATCCACTCACTGGACAGAGGCGCCTATGATACGTCGACACGTGGCACGGCCCAACAAGTTTAAATGGGCCGGCGCAACTAAAGGCCCACAAGATTTTGCGGACCATAATGGGCCGGCCCAGCTAAAGGCCCACGAGATTTTGCGGACCATAATGGGCTGGCCCAGCTAAAGGCCCATAAGATTTTGCGGGCCATAATGGGCCGGCCCAGGTAAAGGCCCACAAGATTTTTGTGTGCCATAATGGGCCGGCCCAGGTAAAGGCCCACAAGATTCTTGCGGGTCATAATGGGCCGGCCCAGCTAAAGGCCCACGAGATTTCGCCGGCATTAATGGGCCGGCCCAGCTGTAGGCCCACAAGATTTTGAGGACCCTAGTAGGCCGGCCCATTAACTGGCTGCCATGTTTTGGGCCAAATGCCGGCCCATATTTGATCGGTCCATTAATGGCCTGCCACGCTCCAGGCCTAATAGTGGCCCATATGAGATCCGGCCCGTTAAAAGCCTACCACGTTCTGGGCCAAATTACGACCCAGATCAGGTCCGGCCCTTTAAGAGGCTTTGGGCTCAATTATGGCCCATATCAGATTCGGCCCGTCAACTAGACACTATGCTTTTGGGCCCACTTGCTAAAGGCCCACTTAGTAATTCGGCCTGATATTAGTGTTGGCCTGTTAAGGGCCCGTTTAACATTTCGGCCCTATATTAATTTCGACCTGTTAAAAGCCCGTCATATAGTTGGGCCTAACTATGGCCCGATTTGCATCCGGCCTGCTCGCAGCCGATATTTGATTGGGCCAAACAAGGACCCAAACAATTTTGGCCTGTTAAAAGCCCGTGATTTGATTCGCACAATCATGGGCCGGGGTTCATTTCGGGCTGCTGCGTAACTAGTACTCCCTCCGTTCGGAATTACTTGTCTCGTAAGTGGATTTATCTAGAACTAAAATACATCTAGATACATCCATTTCCGAGACAAGTAATTCCGAACGGAGGGAGTAGGAATTAAGAACAAACCTACTCTATACAATAAAGAAATTACGGCATAGTAACTAAGAATAAACCTACACTACACAATAAAGGATTTAAGGTATATTACATCCACTGGGCATCAAAGTTCGCCACCAGTGATCATAAAGTGCAACGAAGAAGCAGATTACAAAAACTGGGCACCATTGTAGCGTAACAAAATAATACTAAACCGAGACCACTTCCAAGACAGTTCAAGAAAGGTTAGCCTTGCAGGGGAACTGCTGCGCAAGCTGCTGAGCAAGGTTGTGAGACCGGCCTAGCATGTCGGTCATAGCTTCCAGGTGTAGCTGTTTAGCGATGAGGTTCTCATTGGTGTTCTCTGCAATCTTTCTTAGAGATAGGACTTCAAGTAGAAGTTGAGTTGCAGAATGCCTTTCTGCTAGAACTTGGGACTAAAGAAGCCGAACTGATTCAGACAACGAATTCTGTGAGCTTGTCTGACTGTTAGTCTCAAGTAACTTGAACACTGCGTCAAGACAAGACTTTGGGGTTGTCTCGCTATCTTCAAGATGTTTTGCCTTCTTTGCTGCAATATATGTTGGGTTTGTCTCACAGCCTTCAGCAGACTTGTTCATGCCATCAGGCATATCACCCTGAAACAAAGCAGAGAGATGACATGTTTTGCACGTGTATAAACAAAGATGATAACTGTTCTGTCAATTCTATCCAATTTCAAATTAGAAAATAAAGAGTATGTTCAAAATATCAATAGCATAATTTGGCATTGTTCATAATGTGGGGAGCTTCACCACACTACTGGATTACCATGTCAACATAACAAACAAGCATAGATGAAGGGCAAAGAAAATCATTGTATCTATTTTGGATAATGTGCATGGCATGTTGTTCATATCATCAGGCACATCAGTAAGATAAAACAGGAGATGACAAGGTGCAAACGTGGGCTGCTTCACCACACACTGGATTATAGATCCACAAAAACAAGCATACATATAGGGAGTATTAAGTAATGTGCATGGTATGAATAAGGAATTTGGTTTTACAAGTAAAACTTAGAACTTACGGTTCTTACGAACATGCATTTTGGTAGAAACAGCAAACCAAACAACAGTAAATGATAGGGAGTATGAGCAAATTAAACAACAGTTGAGGATAAAGGCTTTAGAAGGACTGACTTACATTAACAGTTAACACCGGCTTTATAATGCCCTTCTCCATGGCAAGGGAAGGATAACTCAAGAATTTCAGCACAGAATCTTCTTCATAAGCATTGCCTGTACTCTACATTTTGTAGAGAGTAATTAGAGATATGATAATACTGGAAGGGATAGAGGATAATGAAGATAAGATGCAGATTGATGCTACATAATCAACTACCAATCCTTGGAAGTACAAGCGTTACAGGACAAAATGTACTGACAAGAGCAATGGGCTACACTTCTACACTGGCATTGTCTCTGTATTCTACTTGTTGGTAAGATTAAATATAGATCTGATATTTTTTAGTAAATGGTGGGTGAGGGAGATAAGATGCAGAATGCTACAAAATGAACCAACCCCTCTTCCCATAATACAAGAGTGTTTTGAACACTGGTGTACTATACAAAATGTTCTTATATTATGGGACGGAGGGAGTAGCTGTTAATGTAAGTACAGTGATAGACCACGTTCAGTCCTTACAAAAGGACTGCAGAGCTAAACCTCTTCAAAAGCATTGGGTTGATTCTAAATTTATGTAAGACTCCATACGGATCTTATAATGTCCACCAAATGGATGATTACGAGGCTAACATGTGCAGTGATGCTACATAATCAAACAGCTATGAAAGTAAGTATGGTCATACAGGGCAAGAGGTACTCACAAGAGCAATGCAGTGTGCAGTATAGTTGCGAGATTCTGTGGTCCCTTGAGAACGAATGTTCTTCTGCTAATAGTTTTCGTACAAGTGAGACATTAAGGCAAATGCAGAAATGTAGTTCAAATTGTGATGTGATATCATAGAGAGTACCTTACGCTGCAGCCGAGACCAATGTGTAACAAGATTATTCCAGTCACCGTCGGATAAATGTAGCACCGGAGACTTTACAGAAATTTCATTCAGAGGCTTGCCATCGAAGTGCGCTTGCCTCAGGTATGAACGATACTTCATCAACGAGTGCTTGAAAAGCGCAACCAATCCTTGCTCATCATCACAATCCAGTTTGCGCCTCGCCTATTTAAAAGAATGAAATCTTGTGTCTTCTGTCAGCAGAAACATATGCAGTAATGACCATGAATAACATTAGTACATTACTTACGTGTAAGTTGCGGAGGAAGACTGGAAATTGTTCTGTGTCTGTGGTATAGTCTTTCCATGAAGGAAAGATGCACACAAAGTTCCTGACAACAACATAAGCTTTGTCTTCTAAACTGGGAAGAAATGGAACATGAGTCCTATTTGCTGCAATTGGGGCTCTCTCTGGTTCGAAAAGGTATTTGGCAACTGGATTTAGTGTACTCTTTGCTGGAATGGGGGTTTTGCATCGTATAGCTGGTGCTATGTCAACTGGCATAATCATACTGTTTGCTGCAGTTGGGGTCTGCTGAGTTGGGGCATCAGAAATGACCAGTGTAGTAGGGCTAGAGTCTGCTAGAGTTGGGGTATTTTGTGGGTCAGGTGATATTGCAACTAAACCTAATGGGCTATTTGATTTATCAGGTGCCACTACCTTTTCCAAATACTTTGCTTGTGCTCCTCCACGATCAGCAATCACCCTCTTCCTTTTGAACGTCTGATACACAAGAACAACATTTGAATGGATAAATATGGTATGATGACAGATGGAATATGTACTGAAAATGGATAGGCAGGGCGTATTCACATACACGATGTGTAAACTAAGCTAATGGCAGTTCAACAAAGTAGAAGCAATGCAAAGCATCAGTTGCAAGATATGTGCGAGCAATGTAACCTTGGAAAGTTAGAGCAAGTACCTTGATGGGTGAATAAGATAGGGCATCTTCCTCTGACTCCTCGACTAGGGAGCTACATTGACTTAGGTCTCCCTCTAGCTTAGAATCACTGTTAGGATCATATTCTGAGCATGAATATGTAGGTGGAGAGTGTTTGCATTGCATTGCATCCAGACTTGATTTCAGTCCCTTAATGCCAAGTTTGACAGCCATTGCATTGTTCTGCTTTATTATTTTCATGCGCGCAAGCTCATAATCATTATGATGCTATTCAGAATCTGAGATTCATGAAAACATAAAAAGTAGTCAGATTATCTATGGAATGCATTACGGTTTCAACTCGGAGAGTGTCTCCCTATAAACCCCTGCATATGCAAAGTTCACCTCCCCAACCGTGCTGACCAGACCACACACATAGATACACACCCGAGTGGCGAACATGCATTTTCGAAACTAATTTAGGAACATTTAGCTGACCAATTAAACAACCCCGTTTTAATAATATTAGATTCATATTTGAACAACTAAGCTTGTTTAGCTTGATGGGTGGAGCAGTGTTATTATGACACGAAGCATGTATTCTGATCGTATAGTGATCATAAAAGGGGGAAACTCTAAGCATATATTTTTTTTAGCAAAAGAGGGTTTCCCCTCTGATTTCTATTAAAGAAACCACCACGGAACCAACATGATCAATTAAACCCTAAGCATGATCAATTAAACTGTATTATGGCTGTGCCATGGTAGATTTGAAGCTGCAAACCGGAGGAATGATATTTAGCATCCATTGTTTGCTTCGAACTAAGAACTAAATTCTAAGAGCTGAAAAGAAAGTAGAGTAACCAAGTTAAGATCTATTTTCTGGTTGAGATCAAAAAGTTGAGGAGATATGAAGTACCACCTCTCTGGCGGCGCCGTGTAGGCATCGGGGGTGCGATGGCTGTCCGTGGCATTGAAGCAGATCTGCGGCGGTAGACGGGTGCACCGGGGGATAAGTCCCGTTGCGGTGGACGAGAAGGTCGTGTGAGCGGCCCCGGCAAAGAGGAAGACGGCACCGATGAAGCGAGAGGACGCGATGCAAGGCTATTGGTCCGTCGCCGTGGATGAGAAACGTCCATCTCTAGCAGTGGACGATGCAGTCTTGGTAGGCGCTCCGGCATGGTGGAGGATGGTGGTGATGGATGGGGTGGCGGACGGAGGCTGGTGTGGAATGGGGTGTTCTAGCGCGGACGGTGTATGAATGGGAAAATGGAGGGAGAGGTACAGGGAACCATGTTTTTGGGACGCGCCTGTCTGAAATATGGGAAAGTTACGAACTTATCCCCCATTTCAAATCTGGACGTCTCGTCAGTTGGGGATAGGACGGTAATCTCGCATCTCCCAAATATTCGCCGGTAACTATTTCGGGCGAGGTGAGGGTGTTTTGCCGCCCAGGGTTGGCGCCCATGGTGTATGAACGGGGCTGACAGGTAGGGCGGTTGTGTCACGTTTGATGGAAGTTACACATCTGCCCCTATTTAAAATATTAGCCTACATCGATTTCGGGCGAGGAGAGGGTGTTTTGCCGCCCACGGTTGGCGCCCATGGTGTATGAACGGGGCTGACAGGTAGGGCGGTTGTGTCACATCTAAGGAAGTTACATATCTACCCCTATTTAAAATATTAGCCTACATCTATTTCGGATGAGGAGAGGGTGTTTTGCCGCCCACCGTGTATGAATGGGGAATGGAGGGAGAAACAGAGGTCTTTCAGACGAGCTTGAATCAAATGAGTTTTGCCGCCCATGTTTGACGCCCACTGTGTCAGAATGGGCTCAGAGGCGGTCGTGTCATGTCTAATTGAAGTTACTAACCTACCCCTATTTAGAGCAGTGGAAATCGGGCTGATGGATTGTCCGTGTAATGGGTAGACAGTAATTTCCATCTCCCAAACACTTGGCTTCGGGCAGCCGATGTGGGAGTGGACATTTTGCTGTTTCTTTCAAATTTTGGGACAAGAAGCATCCACGTTTACCCTGGCAACTAAATTCGAATCCATTTTGTATTCCTATATGAATCTTTATAAATCATTCTATGTGTTTTTATATATCTTCAAAAGGACGACAAAGATGTATTCCACTGTCATATATGAATATGGTTTACAAATGCCGATACTCAAATTCAGAAACTAGAATCCAGTTTAAGGTGAATTCGAATATTTGGAACACTTCATGTCCAACTCAAATGTCACACGCAGCATAATGTGTACTCCCATTTAGATATGTACACAAGCGATGTATCAAGATTCAAATACCGAGTCAATCAACCAAGAATGTACGGAACTAACAGACATATAAACACTTATAGAGTATATGGATCAATAATATCAACTAACATACATAAGCCAGGCCACTGTACTTTTTTTGGCTACAACAACATCCTTTTTTTAGCCAGCATCTTGGCCCTTTCCGATGCGTGCCACTTATGGTCCATCTATACTACCATTGTTGAATGCACATTCAGCCCGATTGGCATATTTGTAGGTCTGGCACAGCAATCCAAATGAAATGTCTCCGAGTCTTATCAATTAATACAGACTTGTGCTCAAATAAAATTACAAAAAAAACAAAAAAACAATTATTACATGATCTCTAAAACAAATGGTTTGATTGATTACATGAATAGACAACACAAAGGTTATTCAACTATGGAAAGAACATTTCACCTATGATTTACCAAGTAGGAATTTAATTTCCTTTTTTCCTTCAGGACCTTAACAATCTGGTCAGTCTCAGCTTGTTTCGTTTTGAAATCCACCAAATATTTAATGGTTGTCTTGAGTACTGCTTGTGATTGTGCTGTTTGCTTCCTCAACATGTCAACTTCATCTCTAAGTGCAGAAGCAGAATCTCTTTCTACCACTAGTTTAGCCTCTAGAGCATCAGCAGTTGGCAATTCATAATGCACGATTGGGCCGGTGCCACTGCTGTGGGATGATGCAACGTCCATGGGGACCTCGCTCTTTGATCTTGGGCTAACCTGTTTTGCCATTAAAGTTCCGATTGGATTCAGAAAAGTTGAAGTTAGCAAAACATCTCAACTGGGAGTTACAATAGCAAACCAGTTAAACAAACAAGGAATTAAAGAGTTTCAATTAGATGCTAAAAAGTAGTTATTAACATCATTGTAACCCGCCATTGCAGCAGCAAAGCAGTTAAACAAACAAGTAGATATTTAAGTTAAGGCAAACAGGTAATTCTTAACAGTAAGTATCAAACACATAGATAGGCACAGTCTACAATATGATTAACAAGCTGTGCCATTATGTAATCAGTAGCAAACTAAATTAAGCCAAGCAACGTAATTGAACATTTTTGCAATAAGTGGCTAACTAAAATTCCGAGAAGGAGGTAACTGAACTTACGCTAGTTCTTTGTACATGCACACTGCAACTTCTTTTTCGCTTACAAGGTTGTACGAAGGAGTCCATGGCATCAATTGCTTGGATACGCAGTCCCAATACTTCTTTCTTCCCACACTGCATGGGTAAGTCGAATGGTTAATCTGGTAAGATGGTGCGTCCTTGATATGTTATATGAGGACGTGTAGTCAGACTAGTTGTAGCCAAACACATCACACTGGCTTTTACTGTATATTTCATGCGATTACTTTTGTCATATCGAGATCTAAGCAATCTACAATAGGATGAAAAGACTGGCATCCTTCACATTATTGGCAAACTCAGTTCATAGAAACAAGCAATTCAACCATTCTGTGGGTAAATCAAAAGCGCCACTGGAATATTTTTCACTATCCAATCATACATGCAAAAAGGGGCGACGCCACCATAGGGGTTGGTATGGGCGGCCGCCTCAGGTGGATGGAAAGTGTGAACCTAGTTTGAGTAATCCAGGTTGGCCCATGCTAGTTTTATTCGTCCAAACGCACGAGCAGGCAATGTAAAAAATGAAGAAAAATGTTTCAATTTGGATGGGCCAATAACATAAGTGCAAGGCAGGCCCTATAGCAGGCTCGCGGCCCAAACGAGCGCCTCCCATATCGATCGACACCAGGAAAAATCCCAATTCATTTGCTCCAGCCTCCAGTCTGGTTTGCTCCTAACCTAGCCACCGCTGGACAGACCGACACAGCACTTCCTCGCGCCCTCGTTGGAGGGCGGTCACCGGGCTTCAAGCAAACGGAAGGACAAGAAGATGAAGATCCAACCCTGGGTGTAGCCTGCGTGGGAGGCAGCGGCGGTAGCACGGGCATGGCATCGAGCTTGCGCAAAAGGCAGTCGCAGCTTGCAAGAGTAGCATGTGCAACGAGTAGGTACATCACATCCCTGATTATATCTAATTCTACTCTTCAATTTCTGGCCAATAGTTAAACCTGACGGTGTTGTAAAACTGCTTGTATGTAGGGAATCTATGAGAAAATGAAACCAATTTCTACTTATTTTATAACGCCCCCAATCAATACTGAACTGACTGAATCTGATGTATCTAATCAAGTTTCTGGTGCAAACATACAAGCTCATGTTGTTCTTGAGCCTGAAGTGTCTAATGAACAGACTACTAATGAAGGATTTGATGCAAACATTATACATGCTCCTGGTGATGAACATATAGTGTCTAATGAGGGATCTAATGCAAGCATTTTGCAAGCTCATTGAAGGATTTAGTGTCTAATGATGATCTACTGTGTTGAGAGAGACAAAGATTTGCAGGTGTTGATGACAAGCAAATTATAGTGCATTTTCATAGCTTGAGGAAACGTCGAGGCCATCTACCAGAAAGTCCCCGTATCATGACAACATAGCATAAATACTTTTTTAATATGTTGTTTTAAACTATTGGCATACTTGTGCAGGATAGATATATTGATATGCAGTTTGTGCACTGGTTATACGTGCAATTACACTTCGATATTTTCAGCAAGAGAACGAATAATTCAAGCAGGTACAGACCATGTTTGTAGTCCTTGTACACCATGTTGCATTTTGTGTTTTTGGTGCTTGCATCATTTAATGTTTATAATATGAACTACTTTGGATCATTATCTGGTTTTCAAAGTGCATGTAGCTTCACATTTCTCAAGTTATGTTGATTTCCAGAGTGCAAGTGCCTTCGTATTTTTTAAGTTAAATGTTCGCCCTTGGTAGCTTGAATTCGTGGATCAGCCACTGCACACAAATCATACACGAATGCCAGTATGAATTAAATGAAATGCAGGGACTTACACTAGCTCGTTGTATAGGCTCACTGCAGCTTTGCTTGCGCTTGGGATGTTCCATGTACAAGTCCATGTTACCACTTGCTTGGATGTGCAGGCCTTGTGCTCCTTGCACCCCCTCTGCATTTTTGACACGGCGAATGGTTGATCAAATAAGAGGAATCGACCTTGATGTTGTACCGGAGGACAGATATTTACAAGGTTATACGGGTGTGCAGGATGTGTACCAGATCCCGTAGTGCCGTCATGCTTCGCTAAAATATGGATTTGCTTGTTTCAGATGATATCTCCAGAAGAAATAAGAGTTAAGGTCAGAGTTGCATAGGCATGTAAGCTAAGAGAGCAGTGAAAGGATATCCAAACATCGTCGGAACAGTGCACAAGGGAGTGATGTGTGGATACCTAGTTCGGGCCAGCGTTTGGGCATGCTCGCCTAGCTAGAGTGCGGGTCACTTCAGAGCGGTTGAGGGTGATGCGCTGGCGTTGGCTGGCCGCGCACGGATGCAGATCTTGAGTGGCAGCGGAGCACTATGATGTGGTGGATGAGACCGTTGGTGAAGCCCCAACAGCCTCGGGGGGCGGAGGTGCGATGATGTGCTCGGTGAAGTAGCCCCGATGAGCTGGGAGACGGCGTCGGTGAAGCGCACCTGATGCGGTGGAACTCGGTGTCTGTGAGGCACGTTGGTTGCGGCGACCGACGTTGTCGGTGGACCACCCGGTGAGGTGGACGAGGGCGTAGATGAGGTAGCTCCGGTGCGGTGGTGAAGCACGACCTCGTCTTCGTCGTCGTCATCCGGCACAGAGGTGGGGAACGGTGGGGAAAGAGATGAGACGAGGGGCAATTCGAGGGTTGGTGGCGAATTATGGATTTGAGCAATCTGGGCGCGGAAGGGAACGGTGGAGAAGAGAGATTTTGCAGGGCTGGAATTGGGGCCGCCAGATATTTCAATCCGAAACATGGAAGCACGAACTTATATTGTCGTCGTCATTTTTTGGGGGGGAGGGGGGGTGGGTGGCTGGGTGCTACGCGTCCGTCCGACACACGCGACCACCCCGACAGGACTATGCTTTGGTGCCTTAAGGCACCTACCTTTGTGTCCATGACATATGGGCCCAACAGGTGGCTGGCCCACATGTCAGTGACCCAAAGGCAGTTGCCTTTAAGGCACCGAAGCAGCGTCCACCCCGACACGACCCTGGTTTGCCTGGTGCACCTACATTTGAGAATGCAAACGAATCTTGTTTCATTTGCAAACGAATCTGTATGTATTACCATGCCCGTGTTTTCCTTGCAATAATTAGTCATTCGAAACGAGATACTCCATCCGTTCACTTTTGTAAGTCGTTTCAGACAACTTAAAATGAACTGTTTTGCACATTGTCTGAAATGTCTTCAAGGTGTTATAAAAGTGAATAGAGGGAGTACTATAAATTAATTAATGAGGAGTTATTTGAAAAAAAAATCAAAACGGTACCCACGCTAACGTGGATTAGAGTGTGTGTCATGTAGTTAGTTATTTGAATTAGAGTGTGTGTCACGTAGCATTTCACTGTATCCATGCTACTTTTTTAATACAAATTCATATGTATATGATGAACACCATGGTAGTGAGAAAACTTTTGGATGGATTCAAACACATGACCTACAAAATAGCACAAGAAACTGAGTCAATTTCAACTTTTCGAAACTTAGTATGACACGAATTCGAAATAATTACCCGTATGCATGGTCCTCAGTTCAAATCTTACAATGTACACCGAATTGAATATTAAGTCTCGTACTATGTACGTTCAAATGTTGATTTTAGCCCCCCCCCGCACAAACGCTACATACTTCCTGTATCGGTCAATCTTCCTCTCCTAACCACCTTAGGAAGCTATCAGTTTCCAACACACGTTCATTCTTTCTCTCCATGTTTTGATCTCTAAGTCTCTCAACTACACAACCCCTTTTTCCACTCTGTTACCAAATGTATTTACCTCACACACCCGCCATTGCACCCCATGCCGAGCTCTCTCTCTCCCCCCTCCCCCTCTCACCCTCTCACGCTAAATACATGCATTGCCTATCTAGCCCCCCAACCTCTTGTGCATGCGCACGCACGCACGTTGTATATCTAGGTCACTCCCTCGAGACAGTCTCACTCTTTCTTCCGCACGGCGGGCCACACTCGCTCAATCTCGCTCTCTTTATCTGAGTCTCGTTTAACCTCGTTTTCTTTCACACACAAATGATATATCTCCCTGTTCGGTCCTCGATCGACACACTCTATACTCTCTCACATAGATTGTCTATCTAGGTCAGTCCATCCAAGCCGCCACCACTCTTTCGACCTCATGGTGGGCCACGCTCACTCAATCTCTCTCTCTCTCTCTCTCTCTCTCTCTCTCTCCGTATGTCTCGATTGACCTCGCTCTTTCTCAGACAAAAATGATATATCACCATGTTTGAGCCCAATTCGACTTATTCACATTGTATACTCTCTCACGCACATCATCTATCTAGGTCACTCTCCCCAACCCGTCTCACTCTTACGATCACACGGCGACCCTATGTGATCGGTTGACCTTGCTTCCTCCCACGCACAAAATATATCTACACGTCTGTGATTGGATCATCTCTCAAGCTCTATCTTACAGCCCTCACCCTTGCCAAAAAGCTCAATCGGACAATATCTCTCCAGAGCATATATATTTGTTCAATGAATGTCGGACCACACTCACTTTGTCTCTCTATCTATATGTCTCTCGATTGACCTCGCTTTCTCACGCCGTATCTTCCACGCGTTGAAGCTACTACCTCTACATCCCTCGCAAAGCTGGAGCTATTTACATTGCGAGGGGCACTCCAACCTTGGATTAATTTGTGTAGGCATTTATTCCGGTCGGTTTAGATTATATTTTCGTAGCATTCGGCCCACAACTACTCCAATCACCGTAGCGGGTAATTAAGCTATGGGGAGCACCTAATATGAGCACCGGGGAGCTGTTGGATCGAAGATGCAGCGGCACACACGAGGCCTGAATGTTTTATTTGCAAAAAAACCTTTGGAGAGTTTGGAAATTACGCATAATTACAAAGACTACTCCCAAGCCATTGGATCTCACTTCCAACGGTGTAAAAACTCGTATCACCATAGTATCTAAGCTGCGGGGTGGATGTGATATTCTATGCCACTGTCATTTTTGTTCGTAAACATGCAAAAAACATGTAACTCGTGTCGTTACTTGTCTAACCACGCAAAGTGTTTGTTCAAAAAAACCATCCTACACTAAAATATCGGAACAACACACGGGGGTCCCACTTGTCATTCATCAAATTTGGACGTAAAACTAACAAATCTGAAAGACGAGATTCGAACTGGCAACCTAGACTACAAAGCGTAAGTCGATAGCTTGAAAAAATGAACGGTTGTTGGCTTTGTCCCATAACTTGATTTTATACAGTACTTGCGTTGAGTAGAGTAGAGGGAGTGCCTCGTCAACACGTGCATGACCGTTATCTCACTTACCGGTGGGTCCCAGGTCTGCGATCTCAATCTCTCTTCTCTCCATCGTCTAACCTTTGCACGGGCACACAGAAGAGCGGCGCTAGCTTGGCGTGGTGTTATTACAACTAAAAAAACTTGGAAAATAGAAGAATCGCCTAGAACAAGAGACGTTGTGGCTGGTCGAGATGGAGCTAAGCACACTATCCTCCGTGCCACGTTTGCATGATGAAGCTGTGTGGCTAGTGGGGTGTTTTCAACCGACTGGCTGGGTCCCGAGGTCGAACCATAGGTACTACTTCTGATACAGTATATTTTTACATGCACATTTTTCCTCCGTGCCGAGACATGGCACACCCTACAGCGCGGTTTCGGGGTCCTCCCGGGTGGTGCACGCATATATTCTTCTTGATGTGGGACGCCCTACCGCGCATTTTCTTGGTCCTCCTCGGTCGTAGTGCCGAAGCAAGTAAATGAGTCATCAAATCACGAAAGACCACTATTCCCGCCGAGTACATCAGTGAAGCACGGTGGCTAGCTAGTTGGGCTAGTTCGACTGATTAGCTAGGCCGCCGCCACATTTGTTTTTTCACCCCTTTCTTATCTACTTGTCGGCAGGTAAATTTAAATATCCACCGCGGTGTTGCTCTGGTGTTTGGGTGCGGCAGGATTTTTAATATTTTGATTGATGGGAGCAGGCGCGGCAGGATTTTTAATTTTTTGATTGACGGGAGCAGGCGCGGCAACAATTAGTCACGATGACTCCGCCTGTACCCACTGCTCCCTGATGTGAGAAGTCGTCGACTGGTGTTTTACCGTGGTGAAAACCAAAATATTCCTTGCTCCCTCCGCCTTCCCGTAGATTGCATTGCCTTTCAGCCGTTTCGCCCCCTTTGCTTCCTCCCCCCATTGCTTCTACCTGGTGCCATGGCGGCGCAACAGATCATGGAGTCCGAGGTGAGGCTCCTGACACATGAGCTCCATGCCAAGGATGCGGAGCTCAGGGCCAAGGACGTGGAGCTCCGTGAGCTCAAGGAGGAGAGGAGTGCCATTGAGGGAGTCCTGGATTAGGGGGTGTTCGGATGGCCGGACTATACCTTCAGCCGGACTCCTGGACTATGAAGATACAAGATTGAAGACTTCGTCCCGTGTCCGGAAGGGACTTTCCTTTGCGTGGAAGGCAAGCTTGGCGATACGGATATGTAGATCTCCTACCATTGTAACCGACTTTGTGTAACCCTAACCCTCTCCGGTGTCTGTATAAACCGGAGGGTTTTAGTCCGTAGGACAACATATAGAACAACAATCATACCATAGGCTAGCTTCTAGGGTTTAGCCTCTCCGATCTCGTGGTAGATCTACTCTTGTACTACCCATATCATCAATATTAATCAAGCAGGACGTAGGGTTTTACCTCCATCAAGAGGGCCCAAACCTGGGTAAAAGTTCGTGTCCCTTGCCTCCTGTTACCATCCGGCCTAGACGCACAGTTCGGGACCCCCTACCCAAGATCCGCCGGTTTTGACACCGACATTGGTGCTTTCATTGAGAGTTCCTCTGTGTCGTCGCCGTTAGGCTTGATGGCTCCTACGATCATCAATAGCGATGCAGTCCAGGGTGAGACCTTCCTTCCCGGTCAGATCTTCATCTTCGGCGGCTTCGCACTGCGGGCCAATTCACTTGGCCATCTGGAGCAGATCGAAAGCTATGCCCCTAGCCGTCAGGTCAGATTTGGAAGTTTAAACTACACGGCTGACATCCACGGGGAGTTGATCCTCAACGGATTCGAGCCACTGACGAGCGTGCCGAGCATGATCTAGCTCTGCCGCCGAACAGTGCCCTGGAGGACGCACCCTCATCGGCTTCGAGCCTTAATTCGGAGCCAACTGCGCCGATCGAGGATGGGTGGTTGGCCGCCGCCTCGGGTGCTGCGATCCCAACGGCGATCGAGCCGAACACCAGCCCTGCACTCCGCGAGACTCGTGACTCCAAGGAGCCGGACTCCTCTCCAGACTCCGAACCCTCCGCGCCCCTGCCGATTGAATCCAATTGGGCGCCGATCATGGAGTTTACTGCCGCGAACATCTTTTAGCACTCACCTTTTGGCGATATTCTAAAAACACTAAAGTCCCTCTCTTTATCAGGAGAGCCCTGGCCGAACTACGGTCAGCAAGGTTGGGATACAGGTGATGAAGAAATTAAAAGCCCACCCACCACCCACTTTGTCGCCACTGTCGACGATTTAACTGACATGCTCGACTTCGACTCCGAAGACATCGACGGTATGGACACCGATGCAGGAGACGATGAAGAACCAGCGCCTATTGGGCCCTGGAAAGCCACCTCGTCGTATGACATATACATGGTGGACACCCCAAAAGAAGGAGATGGCGATGGAACAACGGAGGATGACCCCTCCAAGAAACAGCCTAAGCGCCGGCGTCAGCGGCGCCGCTCAAAATCCTGCCAAAGCAAACACGGCGATTCCGGCACGGGAGATAATAATACTCCGGAGAGTGTCGAAGAAAACCCCCTCCAGCAAGATTCAACACAGGAGGATGGACAGGCCAACCCTCATGAGAGAGCGGTAGACAGAGAGGTCGAGGGCGATAATTATACGCCTCCCTCCGAAGACGAGGCAAGCCTCGACGACGACGAATTCGTCGTGCCAGAGGATCCCGTTGAGCAAGAGCGTTTTCAACGCAGGCTTATGGCCACGGCAAGAAGCCTCAAGAAAAAACAGCAACAACTTAGAGCTGATCAAGATTTGCTAGTCGACAGATGGACTGAAGTCCTTGCGGCCGAAGAGCATAAACTCAAACGCCCCTCCAAGAGCTACCCAAAGCGCAGGTTGCTACCCCGATTAGAGGAGGAAGCACTTAAACCTACATCACCAGCACTTGATACGGCCGACCGGCCACCTCGTGGCCGCGACAGAGAGGCCTCTCGGCCCTCCACTCAAGCCGCACCCCGTACCAAGGCACGGGAAAATGCGCCTGACCTGTGAGATATGTTGGAGGACAAGGCAAGGCAAACAAGATCGATCTACGGATCACGTGGGCGCCCCACGACTCGAGATGGTAACCGTCACGCCGGACACAAATCCGGCAAGGCCGAACACAGTAGACAAAGCTCATTGGAGCTACGTCGTGATATAGCCTAGTACAGAGGTGCCGCACACCCACTATGCTTCACAGACGATGTAATGGGTCATCAAATCCCCGAGGGTTTCAAAGCCGTAAACATCGAATCATATGATGGCACAATAGATCCTGCGGTATGGATCGAGGATTATCTCCTTCATATCCATATGGCCCGCGGCGATGATCTCCACGCCATCAAATACCTCCCACTCAAGCTTAAAGGACCAGCTCGGCATTGGCTTAACATCTTGCCAGCAGGATCAATTAGTTGTTGGGAGGACCTGGAAGCCGCATTCCTCGACAATTTCCAGGGCACTTATGTGCGACCCCCAGACAAGATGACCTAAGCCACGTAATTCAGCAGCCAGATGAATCGGCCAAGCAATTCTGGACACGGTTCCTAACAAAGGAAAATCAAATAGTCGACTGTCTGGATGCAGAGGCCCTAGCAGCCTTCAAGCACAATATCCGTGACGAGTGGCTTGCCCGGCACCTTGGACAGGAAAAGCCGAAATCTATGGCAGCACTCACGACACTCATGACTCGCTTTTGCACGGGAGAAGACAGCTGGCTTGCTCGTAGCAACAATATGACCAAGAACCCTGGTAATTCAGATACCAGGGACAGTAGTGACAGGTCGCGTCGCAACAAGGAGAAGCGCCGCATTAACGACGACAATGCTGAGGATACGGCAGTTAATGCCGGATTCAGAGGCTATAAATCCGGTCAGCGGAAAAAGCCATTCAAAAGAAATCCTAGGGGCCCGTCCAGTTTGGACCGAATACTCGACCGCTTGTGCCAGATACACGGCACCCCCGAAAAGCCGGCCAATCACACCAACAGGGATTGTTGGGTGTTCAAGCAGGCAGGCAAGTTAAATGCCGAAAATACTGACAAGGGGCTGCATAGCGATGACGACGAAGAGCCCCGACCGCCGAATAGCAGTGGACATAAGGGTTTTCCCCCACAAGTGCGGATGGTGAACATGATATACGCAACCCACATCCCCAAGAGGGAGCGGAAGCGCACGTTAAGGGACGTATACGCGGTAGAGCCAGTCGCCCCAAAGTTCAACCCATGGTCCTCCTGCCCGATCACCTTTGATCGAAGGGACCATCCCAGCACCCGTCATGGCGGATTCGCCACATTGGTTCTAGACCAATTATTGACGGATTTCATCTCACTAGAGTCCTTATGGACGGCGGCAGCAGCCTGGACCTGCTTTACCAGGATACAATGCGGAAAATGGGCATAGATCCCTCGAGGGTTAAGCCCACCAAAACGACCTTTAAAGGCGTAATACCAGGTGTAGAGGCCAACTGTACAGGCTCAGTCACACTTGAAGTGGTCTTCGGATCTCCGGATAATTTCCGAAGCGAGGAGTTAATCTTCGACATAGTCCCATTCCGCAGTGGCTATCATGCACTGCTTGGGCGAACCGCATTCGCCAAGTTTAATGCGGTACCGCACTACGCATAACTTAAGCTCAAGATGCCAGGCCCTCAAGGAGTAATTACAGTCAATGGAAACACCGAATGCTCCCTCCGAACGGAGGAGCACACGGCGGCCCTTGCAGCGGAAGTACAAAGCAGCCTCTCCAGGCAGTTCTCCAGTCCGGCCATTAAACGTCCGGACACCGTCAAGCGCACTCGGAGTAACCTACAACAAGACCGCCTGGCACGTTCCGAGAAGGCGTAGCAATGCGGCCCCAACCCTAGCCCTCGCAAAAATGCAACACCAGTGCTTCGCGTACATAACTACGCTCTAGAAATACCATGGGTACAGGGGGAGGGGCACCATCACGGCACGCCCAAAACACGGCTTAAACCGCACCAGGGGCTGCTGATTTTTTAATTTTCTCTTACTTTCAGGACTCCATTCTTCGGAAGGCCTGTTCGGCAGTTCAATTTCTGCACAAACGATGCAAGAACCAGGGAAGCAGACAAGCCATGCCGCATTACGGAACTCCCAGGTGGTCTCTATCACGAGCAGTATACCTGTTTCGCATACCATTCCGCTGCCTGCCCCTAGAGCGGACATGTTAAATAGTCCAACCTTTTGCTTATCGCATTATTTTTTATCGTTCTACTTTGATCGCAGCCCTTTTTAATAAACAATGCATAGCTTTTGTCTATTTTTGCATTACTCTTTTTTTACAAATATATGTTCCTTAACGACATGCTACACCCGTATACTTTGGTACGGCCAAAATACGCCAGGGGCTTTAGTACCCCTCAATATGGTGTGAGAAGTCCGAACACTTTAACAAGTGCGGCACCCCGAACTTATAGCATTATATGCATCGGCTCCGAATCATGTCTTGGGTCAATAGTTGGGTTTGCCCGGCTCCTATGTTTTGGTGCCTTACATTCCGCTATATCGGCTAAGGTAGCACTAGGAGAACTACTGCGATTGTGCCTCAGTTGAGCTGGGTCAAGCACCTCAGTAGAGAAAGCTAAAACTGACTGTCATGATGAAGTGAGAGCTGGTCGCTGTTCGAGAGGTTTTTCGAGTCCCTAAAGACTTATGCCGCTTAGAGCAAGGAGTCGGCTCTGTCCGGCCAAGGCATGGATAGCGCCCCGATATCGGTCTTCCGAATACCAGGGGCTTCGCCGAAATTTAAAATTATAGAATTCTATGGCTAAGTGAGAGTGTTCACGCATTATAGTCCGATTGCCTTGTTCGTTGGGCTGAGCGCCTCCCTCGAAGGACCCAAACATGGGAAAAGGAGCGCTCAGGTTTATCCCCGAACACCCCAGCACTAGCGGCACGGGGACAGAAGCCGACGACTCGCCATCTCTCAGAATTGATAAACAGCCGCACAGAAGGTAATATTTTAAATTCCTACAGCATTGCTTAGCGCACATGAACAAGTTTTCAGCGCACAGGACAAAACGAGCGAGTTTTACTCAAAAATTACATCCCTGGAACATTCATCCGCCATAAAGCAGGCACCCTTCAGAACATCCTTATAATAATTCTCGGGCTTGCGATGCTCCTTCCCCGGCGGTGGCCCGTCCTTCACAAGCTTCTCAGCATCCAGCTTGCCCCAGTGCACCTTAGCACGGGCAAGGGCCCTACGGGCGCCTTCAATGCAGACGGAGCGCTTGATGACTTCAAGCCTTGCACAGGCCCCCATCAGCTGCCGCACCAGCCCGAAATAGCTCCCAGGCATAGCCTCTCCAGGCCACAGCCGAACTATGAGGCCCTTCATGGCCTGTTCGGCTGCCTTGTGAAGCTCAACCAGTTGCTTCAGCTGGTCGCTCAGGGGCACGGGGCGTCCGGCCTCAGCATACTGAGACCAGAACACCTTCTCTGTCGAGCTGCATTCCTTGGCTCGACAGAATGCGGTGGCATCAGACACGCTACAGGGAAGATCTGCGAATGCTCCTGGAGAGCTCCGGATTCGGGTAAGTAACAAGTAACTTATGTTAACGTGTTTGCTTTGCATAAAGAATGCCTTACCCGCCACTATCTTTTTCACCTCATCCAACTCCTGGAGGGTCTTCTGGGATTTGGCCTTGGCAGACTTGGCATTTTCAATAGCCACCGCGAGCTCGGACGCTCGTGTCTTTGAGTCAAGCTCCAAGCTCTCATGTTTTTCCATGAGAGCCTGGAGCTCCTGCCGCACCTTGCCAACCTCGGCCTCATACTTCTCCCTCTCGGTGCGCTTCGTTGCCGCCCTCTTCTCGACCTCGAGCAGCGCTTGCTTAAGGGTCGCCACCTCAGACGTGGCCCCTACAATAGCCACGATAATCCTGTCATTTTTTGCAGTAGCACCTTATATATATATATTTAAACAAGGTATTTCTTACCTTCCTTGTCCTCGAGCTGCTTCTTGGCACGCCCGAGCTCTTGCTCGGACTGCTCGAGGTTCTGCTTTAGCGTGTCTACTTCCGCAGTCAGTGCGGCGGACGCCAGCAGAGAAGCCTGCATATGCATATTGACTCCTTTTTGTTAGACTCCTGCGAATTTTATTTGATCTTCTATTCGGCTATTCTTCCCGAACGCCAAACAGAGCATCAGTGGCTACTGTCTACGCGGTAATATTATTTACACATTCTTTACTTACCTCAAAGCCTGTTAAAAGGCTAGTACAAGCTTCAGTCAGTCCGCTCTTGGCGGACTAAACCTTCTGGACCACCGCACTCATAATGGTGCGGTGCTCCTCGTTGATGGAGGCGCCTTTGAGCGCATCCAACAGATTGTCCGGCGCCTCCGGTTGGACGGGGGTCACCGGCACGGAGGGCTTGCTCCTCTTGGAAGGAGGTCGCCCGCCAGACTCTGGAACCTTTGAAGGTTCCAGAGCGGTGTCCGGCCTAGAGTCGGACTTGGAGCCCTGGGGGTTTTTATCCCCTTTACTCCTGCAGTCCGGGAGGTCGCCTTGCGGCGCCTCCAGGATGACCTCCTCCCGGCTTGGAACCTGTTGGGACAACACTTCGGCATCGTCCATAGGGCGGGGGGAGGAAGCCGTCGGAAGCGAATTCACATCCGACGAGTCCAGTGAACCGCTCGATGACGCGTCGAGCCGGTCTTTGGGTGGGCTGCATAAACATATTCGACATAAGGGAAAGTTGTGCAATAAAGGAATACTATGAATTACTCTGGAATCCGGATACTTACGATTTCACCAGGGGCTTGGCCCTGAGCGGCCACTCCTCTCCGCCATCGTCGGCATCGGTGGAGTAGTCCGGAGGAAGGGTTTTCCCCTTCTTGGACCCTTCGGCCTCCTCAGTGAGGGCGGCCTTCCTTTTCTTCTCTCCCCCCGCTGGAGGGGGAGAGGTCTCTTCTTCCTCCTCCTCGTCTTCACGGGAGGACTGCGCCTTGGAGCCGTCGGATGATGAACCCGACACCTCCTGGCGCTGGACACTTTTTCGAGTCCCCGTGGCCCTCTTCGTGGCCTTCTTCTCCGGCACCACATAGGGTGCCGGAACCAGCAGCTTCGCCAAGCGGGCATCGGCTGGGTCTTCGGGCAAAGGAGCCGGGCAGTCGATCTGTCCGGACTTCGCCTGCCAAACCTGTCAAAGGTAAGTGAGCTTAGATCCCGCATAGAGTTAAACTATGAAAAACTAATACCCTATAAAAGGCACAAACAACTTACCATGCAGGCGTGACGCTGCGCGCTGAATCCGCGATCCTCGGTAGCAGATGCGGGAGCCTTGGCGCCCTTGAAAAGCACCTTCCAGACATCTTCGTACGTCGTGTCGAAGAGCCTGTTCAGAGTTCGGTGCTGCCCCGGGTTGAACTCCTAGAGATTGAAGGCCTGTTGTTGACACGGGAGGATCCGGCGGATGAGCATGACCTGGACTATGTTGACAAGCCTGAGCTGCTTGTCCACCAGGGTTTGGATGCATGTTTGCAGTCCAGTCACCTCTCCTTTGCTGCCCCACGACAGGCCCGTCTCTTTCCAGGACGTGAGCCACGTTGGGGGTCCGGACCGGAATGCGGGGGCTGCAATCCACTCCGGGTCGCGCGACTTAGTGATGTAAAACTACCCCGATTGCCACCCCTTCAGGGTCTCCACAAAGGAGCCCTCGAGCCATAAGACATTGGGCATCTTGCCCACCATGGCGCCTCCGCACTCCGCCTGGTTGCCGCGCACCACCTTCGGCTTGACATTGAAAGTCTTGAGCCATAGGCCGAAATGGGGGCGGATGCAGAGGAAAGCCTCGCACACGACGATAAACGCCGAGATGTTGAGGATGAAATTCGGGGCTAGATCATGGAAATCCAGGCCGTAGTAGAACATGAGTCCCCGGACGAATGTGTGGATAGGAAAGCCCAGTCCGTGGAGTAAGTGGGGAAGGAACACTACCCTCTCATGGGTCCTTGGGGTGGGAAGGAGCTTCCCCTCTTCGGGAAGCCGGTGCGCGATGTTGTTAGACAAGTATCCGGCCTTCCTCAGTTTTTTGATGTGTCCCTCCGTAACGGAGGAGACCATCCACTTGCCTCCCGCACCGGACATGGCTGGAGAAGGTTGAGGTGGGGAGTGCGGACTTGGGCGCTGGAGCTCGAGTGCACGAAAATGGATAGGCAAAGGAGGAAGAAGGCGTAGGTGAAAAGGTGGATCCTTATCCCCTTATATGGGTGGACGCAACTACGTGTCCCCACCAGCCTGGTAAAACTCGCTTATCCCCAAGCGCCGTAATCAATGGCGCGGTTGGGTTACCCACGCCCGTATTGATGAGAATCCCGGAATAAGGGGACACGATCTCTGCTTCGACGAGACGTGCCAAGGAAACCGCCTCGCATGACACGCTGAGGTGGGATAATAAAACGATTCGAATAAAGGCTTGGCCGTGGTGCGTCACACTACGGAATACGCCAGCAGATTAGATTTGTGTAAATATTATTCTCTCTATGGCAATATGTGGAAACTTATTTTGCTGAGACGGACACTATCTTTGTGTTCAAAATCTTCTATGAAAGTACTTGGAGGAGGAACCCGCCTTGCAATGCCGAAGACAATCTGCGTGCCGGACTCGTCGTCATTGAAGCCTGGTTCAGGGGCTACTAAGGGAGTCCTGGATTAGGGGGTGTCCGGATGGCCGGACTATACCTTCAGCCGGACTCCTGGACTATGAAGATACAAGATTGAAGACTTCGTCCCGTGTCCGGAAGGGACTTTCCTTGGCCTGGAAGGCAAGCTTGGTGATACGGATATGTAGATCTCCTACCATTGTAACCGACTTTGTGTAACCCTAACCCTCTCCGGTGTCTATATAAATCGGAGGGTTTTAGTCCGTAGGACAACATATAGAACAACAATCATACCATAGGCTAGCTTCTAGGGTTTAGCCTCTCCGATCTCGTGGTAGATCTACTCTTGTACTACCCATATCATCAATATTAATCAAGCAGGACATAGGGTTTTACCTCCATCAAGAGGGCCCGAACCTGGGTAAAACTTCATGTCCCTTGCCACTTGTTACCATCCGGCCTAGACGCACAGTTCGGGACCCCCTACCCGAGATCCGCCGGTTTTGACACCGACAGCCATGCTCCTCCGTTATGTGCGGGAGTTCACGGAGCTTCAAAAGCGGCAGGCGTCCACCACAAAGATGTACGAGGCGTCGGCGGCATTGCTGCAGAAAGCGGGAGATACGATAGGCCGTTAGGGGAGCCGGCTGGAGCGCGAGCGGGCTGATCGTGATGAGGTCTAGGATTGCCTCAGCCACTTGGTGAACCAAGTTGCCACACACGTGTTGCGGCTGCGCGATGCCTACCATTGTGCTAGCGCAATGATGCCGGTCGTCGGGCTAAACCCGTTCGACCACCCGGTCGACTTCAACGAGCTGCGACTTCCTGACCTGGTCTCCTTCTTCACCTATATCTCCAAGGAGCTCAGCCGTCTCCGCGCGATGGTGGGGGCTGAGCTGGACAAGGAGGGGTTGCGGGCTGCCGTTGCCGTTGCCGGGCGAATCCTTTCGGGGCTCCGTCACCAGAATCCATTCGTGCCATTGGACGCCATCTTTGACGAGCTGGCTCCCGTCGACCGGGAGCGGGCTCTACGGGCGGTTGCACCCTGCATCACCAACGTCATGCGCCTCGAGAAGCAGAGGGACTTCGGTGGTGTTTAGGCGCCCTCTGCATGGGCATGTCCATGTCTCGGAGCAACATGACTGTTGGATCAAACTCAGACGATGCAGATCAGTCACTGTAGCACAAAGCGCGTGGGTGTGTTTAGTTGCATTCTCATCTCAATATAGTTGTTTCCTCTTCGTGTATTTTTGTCAACCTACTAGTGTGGACTCATGCACCCTTCATGCACTCTGCCAAACACCCAAAAGTGGGTCGAGAAGAGAAGTTTGGCTCCCATCCCATGCAGCCTTCATACACCCTGCCTAACACTATTCGTGCTTCATATGGTTCATGTTTCATGGAGTACTGTAGCACCGTACTCTCCATGCACCGTGGACCTAGTTCTGTTAACATTGATCTCACCGTTCATTCTCGACCGGACAGTCGAAAAAGAGGTACTATGTTACATATAGGAGTAGTTGACATGCGCACAACATCATTTGTTATCGTCATATCTTACCACACTAGCAACAAGATTTTGTAGTACTGACGTATGAACCATTGCACATTCCTAGTAGTAGGAGCACTGTGTATGTTCAAGTGGCTGCCGTGTTTCGCACTCCTCCGTCGTAAGAGTGGAAACGCTTGCTGTAATCATTTTTTCTTCTAAAAAACAGTGGACACGCTCTACCGTGCGGATCCTCCTCCAGCCATGCACTAAATTACTCACTTTCGCTGACGTGTGGGACAGCCAGCATCGCGGTCCACCAGCCATGCACTAAATTACTCCGTAGTAGAGTGACGGTAGACTACCCCGATCGAAGTGCCGCAGTAATGCCCAATGAGCCGTCAAATCACAAAACCCCCTCCTTTCTAGCAGTAAGTTGGACGAACGAAGCAACCATCATTTCACTCTTCTCTCTCAGCTTCCTCTCTACCCAACCCTCGCTTTTGCCTCATCTTGTTCCCCATTTCTTCAAGAAAATCCCGACCTGCTTCTGCCATTGTTCTTCTCTCCCAAAGAAGGAAAGGTGAGCGCATCAATGGTGTTGATTCTGGCCAAGGCCCGGTCTTGCAACCCCGAGACTGATCCTATAACTCCCTCTCTTTTCTTCTTTTGGGTTTGTCATTATGGTTTCTTTTCTTTTATTTCTATTTGACAGTTTCTTGATGGACGCTAGAGCACCGGCCGAAGTGATGTCTATGGCTCCGGCAAAAACCATCGAGGCTCATGGTACGAAGAAGCGCAAGCACCCCGTCGAGACTACCGCAGACAAGCTCAAAGCCATCGCCCTGTCCAAGCCCCCCTCTCCGAGATCCCTCATTAAGCAAGTCCAGGTAATATCTCTTCTTGACGATCTTTTTCTCGATCTTGATCGTGTTTTTTCATCTAACACGCAGTACTAGTACTAGTAGTACAAGTTTATGGGTGATCTTGCATGTGATTTTTGTGTGCCAAATGACGGTTCTAAATTCCTCTTTTGACCAAAACATGCGAGAGGTTGACACTGATTTCTTATAGATTACTTTCAACTACTCCCTTTGTCCCAAATTTCTTTTCTTAGATTTGTCTAGATACGGATGTATCTAATACTAAAATGTGACTTGATACATCCGTATCTAGACAAATTTAAGACAAGAATTTTGGGACGGAGGGAGTACTTTATGAACATCAATGCTACCTTTTAAGAGGGTATATTTGCCTCAGTAACTCGCGTTATGGATATTGCATGTAATCCCTCTGCTCTCATGCCTTTGAAGACATGTTCTAGTGTCTTTGTTCACTCATTTATGTGCGTATATGTAGTCATATATGGAGTATAATATCGAAAATCATCTTATATTTCTGAATGGAGGTAGTAATAAAATATGGTTTTTGTTTGAATCATAATTAGGTCCGTGGTGGAGATGAAGTTCTCAAAGTCATGCCATGTGAACTAGAAGACCTGATGATGAGTTCTACTGCTGAACTATCCAACTGCTGTGTCCTTGTCGCCATATGTCCTGAACTAGTGTTTTCCTGTAGCATTGTTGTCAGGCGTGTTCTCGAGGCTGTACTTGACCACAACAATTTCCTGGCCGTGCCTTCGATTACAAAGGGTGTGGTTCTTGTAAACCTTCCCAACAAATCTGATGCGGCCTGTCTTCATCATCATGTTTATGAGTGGAAAGACCACTCTGTTAGGTTCTCCAAGGTTGACAAGATGGTGATGGTGCATGTAGACATCTCACACGAAGTCCATGGCCTAGTCAGTTATGCGGGGTTCATCCCGTAGGTCGGTGGCAAAAAATAGTCTGCAGAGTTTAGTTAGTGCAACTTTGCTTGTTTGTAGTAAGTACTATTGTTCAGTACTTGATTTGTGTTTGTGAACCATGTATTGTTTATTAGTACTGCCGCTTTTGGTGTGTGGTCAGTCCTGAGAACGGTCTATGTTAATGTCTATCCACTCAATTCAGTCTGTATATTTTGAAGTATCCATATCATATTTTTTGTGAGGATGGTCTATCAATTATGGTTACACTCCAATATCTGTATGTATTGCAGGGTTTATCGCACCCACCAGGATTTCCAACCCCATGGATGTTCGGTCCATACGATTTGTCACGACCTTTGGACTGTCCTGCTTGTGGGAGTAGGCGGGGCCCCTGCATGCCACGCGTAGTTGGACGATCAATCTTCTGTTTAGTACTTCAACATAGTGATTTCCTGGCAAGGATTCACTCGTGTCACATCAAGTAAATCTTATTGATTTACTGTCTAAATCTTATTGATTTAATGTCATGTTTTCTTTCTTTTCCTGCAATTTTACTATGTAGGTTTTGCCATGTGACATTCATCACAGAATAAACCGTTTGGTTTGCTCTACGATGGCTATTTTTGCAGGTCTCACTTCTTATGTCGTGTCAGTAATGAAGGCACCGTCCATCACTTATATTACTGGAAAAAATTGGATTAGTCTGTTGTCTGAGGACAAGCTGAATCCCTATGATGAACTGCAATTTGGTTTAACAAAAAACGCCACAATTAGTCCTTCTCGCGTTTAAAAGAAATGAAGAAAAAGACTGGATCACGGTCACGGATCCTAGTCAAGTTAGAAAGCTGATCATAGCAGACCAGGCACGATCGCCGCTGTCTCACATAGATCGAGCACCAGCAGTTGCTCTAGCATTGACAGCGGCAACAGCTCAGTCTGATCCAGCTAAGGATTGGGCACCGACTGCATCAGCGGATCAGTCTGATCTACCGGAGGATCGGGCATCGACACCGGCACCTGCTCCGACACCGGTACCGGTTCTACAAGGAGCACCATCTCCGGCAGCAGCAGCGGTTTCGGCACCTACACCAACACTTGCACTTGCATCTACTCCGGCCCGTGCAGTTGCACCGGCAACAGACTGGGCTGCAATTCACACTTCATATACCAAAGTCCTTACAAAAACCGACATGTCCACCTTCTTGGTAAGCATTGGCCGCCCAAGTGCTTCGTTCTTTTTTCTTTCCATGTCGTTTCACATGATTCACTGTGTTGATCTAACTGTTTGGGTATGTCTTCTTGTTTGCAAACAGAGAATTTCTAGAGCAACGAGGGAGTCATTCAACAATCCGGGCAACCGCGGCCAAGTTTCTCTTACCATGCGCAGCCTTGGTGTGAATGAACCTGCTCAATATACCATAAGTACAAAGGATGGTCGCATGATGATTGATGCTAAAGGATGGTCAAGGTTTAAATCTAAATCATATCTTGCGATAGGGGATGATGTCAAAATCGAACTTTCTCGGCAAGGAGAGCTGGTCCAAATCAACTTTGAAATTCTTCAGTAGCAGCACGCAACTGCCGAACTGATCTATCCTCCGAGAGATTTTGATGTAATAATCTGGCATGGTGAAACAAGTGTCCTGTGTGTATAAGTAGTACGACAGTATTATTTATCACATGGTATATCGTTGATAGAATTGCAACTCTGATTGCTAGTTAGGAACTGTCGTTCAATTTCATTCCAACAGCTGCCGTGCTTTATTCAATTTTGTGTATTCGCCTTGCGACAGCATCTAAAACTAGCTTCGTACTGATCGCTTGCAATATGAAAAGCACTGAGGTAGAACACATGGGCCCCGAAACATGCAGGGTCGGCCTGCGGCCCAAAGTCCAGAACCGTGAGCCTATCTGAGTATTATATTCTCAGCTGAACCCCCATAAAAAAAGTTGAACCCCCATAATGCCCGTGCATTGCAGAGGGAGTATATTTCTCAGCAAGGTGAGCCTGTGATATAAAAGATTTGTATATTTCTTTACAGAGGGAGTATCTCTCTGTCAAAAAATATATTTATGTGTAACTAGTTACTCCTGTCTTTCTACTTCCTTTCGCTGATATGTGGGGCAACCGGCAACTGGGTCCACGTGCCATATGCACAAATTAGAGTGCACAACTTCATGGTAGACACACCCCGGTCGTAGCGCCGTAGTAATGCCCAATGAGCCGTCAAATCACAACCCCCTTTCCAGCTTTAGCAGTAAGCTGGACGGACGAAGCGGAAATATTTCACTGGGCCTGAATCCCCTTCTCCCTCGTCTGCTTGTTTAGAGAAAACCCCCTCTCAGCGATTGCACATGGTTTTCTCATGGAGAACCAGGTACGAATTCTTCATCCATCCCCGATAAACCCAATTCCCTTGGTCACAGGTAATCCTAGGATGGCAGCCGCCGCCGTTGATGCATTTTTCTTCCTACTGAATCTAGTGTGTTTCATTTGCAGTGCCCAAAGTGCGAGTACCCTACAGGTTTCTGCGCCCTCGGCGAGACGCCACACTTGTTCCTTCTCATCCTAACACAACATTTTGAAACGCGCACAGTATGTTCCTATAATCCTCTTTTCTATCCGGGAGGGTGGGTTTTTTTTGAACATGCTGTGTTCTCATATTATTTTTCCTGTAGTGTATTATTTGCTCTGCCAGAACACATGTACTCAAGATGCTCGGCCTTGCCATAACTGAATACACTAGTTTAATGGTCACAGTGAAGACAAGCCATGGATATAAGTTCCGAGTTGGGTTCATGAACCAAGAAGATCGCTGCTTTTTTTATGGCCAAACTTGGATAAACTTTCTCAAGTGTTACGGACTGAAAGTTGGCGCTCAAATGTTGATGGAAATAGCAGAACCTGGTCTCATCTTCACTGCGATCTTCCACCCCGATGTCGTTCCAATTGTTCATCCATGTTAGTTTTGTATCTGGTTCTTGCTTGTTGCCTCGATTACTTCTTAATCCACATATTCTGTCTAACTAATCACAATGTAACTTTAGAAGTAGCAACAAATCTCTCACGAAGATGCTACTTCTAACTAATATTTTCTTATAATTGGTGGCACGTGTAGGTTTTTTCAGAGTGAAGTAGTCCGCTCGTTTGTTACTCTGTAATAACTCGGCCGTTACTAATGGCACTGAAGTTGACTGGATCGACATCCACAAGTTGCTACACTTTATTGATCGTCTTGAGGTCCTTGTGGGGCGTTTCAATGGTGGAAGGCCACGTGGGATATGTGTGCCACTGCTGCACTCGTTGAACAGGTCCAACTGTGTCGAGAAACTTATGGTACGAGCCGTTTTCTGTTATATATGTTGTCCATAGACTATTGCTTATACACAGTTTTACAGCTACGATCTTCTTGAAATAGGAACTGCTGAGTTCTATTGTTCCTATACAGATGCCTGACCATGGTCGGGTCAGACTTGCGCTTGGTCACAACATGATGTTTATGTCGACCTACTCAATTCCCCTTGGAGGTGAAAAGATACTTATTCATGGGTGGTCTCAAATAATGAAGGCCCGTCCATCTTGGAGAATAGGACAGAAGATTATGTTCATGCTTTTCCAGGGCTCTAAAGCGAATATCCTGTTTATTGACCACGTTGCGAGATGAAGCCACTTTCAGAAGGTTGTGGATGCGCGGGGTGGCGCCTGGGCCTTGTCCTGGGCTTGGCGGCCTCACCCTTGGTTAACTGTAGGCAAAGTAGCACTGTTCGAGGCGTGCTTTGTACGGTTGAACCTGTATAAGTACTCATACTGCTTTCAGCTTTGGTTGTTAAGTGCCCCTGCTGGTTTCAGTTAAGGTTGTTAAGTACTCCTGCTACTTTTACAGTCTATCATGTTTCTTCAGTCCTGTCTTCCTGCAGCCGCCAAAACCAAACCAGCACCGGTGGGACCGCCTGCTTCCGCCTCCCACGGCTGGCCGCGCCTCAGCGCACGCATCGTCGCCTCACCGTCTCCTAAATTGTTAACGCTGACGTCCTCCACGCGCTTTGGTGCGCTCGCCGCGGCGCCGCCCTCTCATGTGGTCAACATGGTCAACAAACAACAGGAATCGGCAGAAGTACGTGGAGAGGATGATAGTAGGGGCCCACCACATCAGCGTATGATAAAATAAAATGCTTCCTCCTAGTGTTTTCCTAACATCTGGGACTCACGACATTGTGAGCGTATATAGTCAATAGACAAGAGAACAACACAAGATCGGCTGACACCTGGGACGTAGCTACTCGAGCAGTATTTTTTTGTTTGGTATTGTTGAGATGGAGCAGGGTTTGAACTGGGCTGTGGCCCGTCTAGCTCAGGCTTATATTTTATGTTCACCATGTGACCAGCCCAGCTATTTTTTCTTTGTGAAAATGAGCCCAGTTTATTTTTTCTGAAGAATACCCAACCCAGGCCTACTTATTTTTCTACGCCCTGATGGGCTGCAACTCTTTCAAGACGCCTGCAAATCTTGAAAGTAATATGAAATTTATTACATTTTCAGATTCCTATTTCACTGGGCATTAACCTAATTTAAATATATCTTCAAAGTACTTAAAATCTGGTTGGACATTTCGGTATTAAAAATAGTTTGGAACCCACAGAAATATGCGAAATTGGCCCTGGCCAACCAAAAAAACGACTGCAATAAATTGCATAAGAAGTTGCCATGATATATATATAAATTATTAAAAAAAGAGGGAGTGGTCTGACTTGTGGGCCTGTTTAGTTGACGCGTATGCAATATTTTTTAGTTATTATATAATCAACAAACGATTCTAGCAGACGTAACCATTGGATGTCAATCCAACGGCCGTCGTGTTTCTTCAATCTCTGATCTTCTTGCTCCAGCCGCCAAAGCAGCGCTGGCAGGACCGCCTACTCCCGCCTCCCGTGGCCGGTTGTGCTGCCGCGTAGGCCTCAGCGCCCCCTACTACTCCCACCGCTGGCCAGGGCATCTCTCTATTCACCCCCACCCCCTGTTATTCTGCGGCGAGGACAGCCTCACACTGCAGCCGAACCGGTGAACGCTCGTACTCCTCTTCGCGTGGGCATCCACTGTCGCATCTTCCCCGGCTCCGCGTCGTCCCCTTCCTATGCATGGCCATCGTCCACTGCCGTGGTGTTCTTGGTGCGGCGCGGTCAATGTGGTCAACGACCGACTTCCATCGAAAGAGTATTGTACGTGGAGAGGCTGATAGCTGGGTCCACGACAGCCGCAAGGAAGTGCCTCCTTATTACGTGGAAAATAATTATTCCTCCACCTGACAGCGGGGACCCACCGGACGGGCCACTAGTATTTTGCGAAAAAATCGTTTCCCCCTGACTGCTGGGACCCACCGGACGGGCCACAGTATTTCGCGAAAAAAACGTTCCCCCCGCTGTCAGCTCGGACCCACCGGAAATGCCTCCTTATTACACACAAAAAAATGAATACTCCCCCGGCTAGCTGGGACCCACCTTGGTGGGAGGCTGACTTGTGGGCCTACTAAGTTGACGGGGACGAAGGGCTTTGTCAACTTAGTCAATATGAATGATTCTACCTCGAGTGACCATATGATGTCCATCCGACGGCCGTAGTGCTTCTTCAACCACTGGTCTTCTTGCTCCAGCCGCCCAAAGCAGCGCTAGCCGTGCGGCATGCTCCTGCCTCCCATGGCCGGCTATGCTACCGTGGAGGCCTCACCGCCCCCTACTATTCCCACCGCTGGCCAGGCCCTGCGGCGACGACAGCCTCACACCGCAGCCGAACCAGTGAACCCTCGTACTCCTCTCCGCGCAGGCTTCCGCTGCCGCGTCTTCCCCGGCTCCATGTCGTCCCCTTCCTAGGCCTCGCGGTCGTCCACCGCCGTGGTGCTCTCGGCGCGGCGTGGTCAATGTGGTCAACGACCGACTTCCATCGGAAGAGTACTGTGCGTGGAGACGCTGACAGATGGGTTCACGGCCACAGCAAGGAAGTGCCTCCTTATTACGCGCAGAATAATTATTCCTCCACCTGACAGCGGGGACCCACCGGATGGGCCATCGTATTTCACAAAAAAATGTTTGCCCCTGACTGCTGGGACCCACCAGCTACATGTTCGCACGCAAGGAAGTGCCTGATAGTCGGGACCCACCTGGTCGAAGCGTACGTAGCGTTGTCATTCTGGTCGCGAACGTGTACGTACATATATACTGGTCGATGTAGAGGCGCGCACGTGTCGTAGTAGAGGTGCGCACATAGCATGTACACGTATGTACAGCGGTCAGGGTGCAAGAAAGAAAATACGACCACGTATGTGTACATACGGGCGGGGTCTCGAACGCCTACTCGCGCATACGTACGGCTAGGGCTCGTGTACATGGCTGTGTCAGAACGGAGAAACAACATCGTCGTCGTGTTCTTGGGGAGGCAACAGAATGCGTCGTGTTCATGGGGAGGCAACGGAATGCATCGTGTTCAGGGGGAGGCAACGGATTGCGTTGTGTTCATCGGGAGGGCTTGGATGGAACAGGCGATGGAAACAAGGCCTGGCGTACCGCAGAACAGAGGAAACGGCCTTGTGTTCGACCGGCCACGTACGAAACGGGATCCTGTTCATCAGGAGGGGTCTGGCGTACCGCAAAACGGAGGAAACGGACCTCCTACGGTCGAAACGGGGTCCTGTTGATCGGGAGGGGTGTGGCGTACCGCAAAACGGACGAAACGGACTTGTGTTGGAGCGCTAGGGTCGAAACGGGGGTCCTATTCATCGGGAGGGGTGTGGCGTACCGCAAAACGGGACTCCACGGGATACTGTTCATCTCCACCGTCGACCCCCCAGCCTCCATGAGCTACTATTCATCCACCGCCGACCTCCTCCAGCCTCCACCTGCGACTGTTCATCCACGGGCTCCTGTTCATCCAGCCTCCACTGCGCGCTACTCCACCGGCTACTGTTCAACCAGCCCTCCCCACGGGCTCCTGTTCAACCACCCCTCCACGGGGCTACTGTTCATCCTGCCCTCCACCGTCTACTGTTCATCCTGCCCTCCACGGGGTGGTCCTGTTCATCCAGCCCTCCATGGGGTACTGTTCATCCAGCCCTAACCGGCTCGATCGATCGGGGTCCTGTTCATCTAGAGGCAACACCACGGGGTCCTGTTCATCCACCCCCACCGGGAACTGTTCATCCAACCCCCCTCCCTGCAACGCTCACTGTTCATCCAGAGGCAGCATCAATCGGCTTCAGTTAGCAACAGTAGCAAAGGAATCGCTCGATCGGGTTCAGTTAACAGCCATCGATCGATCGCTCGGGTTCAGTAATGCGTAGCCTGCAGTGCAATCGCTCGGGTTCAGTTAGAGCCCAACTCCTCGCTCGGGTTCAGTTAGAGCCAACGCCTCGCACACACGCATATACGTGTACGAGAGAAGCGTGCATCGCTCGGCCCCCGATCTCCCACCGTAAGCGGGAACTCCCCGAAATTTTCCTCGCCCTCGCTTCTACCACGGGTTTTTCCGTCATGGATGACCCAAAGAATGTCATGCAGCTGCGTCTCCGGCCCGCCCAGGACGAAAAGCCCATTTTTTGTCATGATTTTTTTGTCATAGAAGTAGGAGCCCACCACATCTATGATGATACCGGGTTTTGTCACAATTATCGTCATAGAAGTGTCATATGTATGACAGAATTTTTTTTCGTTCGGCCCAAAATGTCACGGATGTGTCTTTTTTTTGTAGTGCGTGGAGAGGATAGTGAGAGAGCGAACCACCAAAAAGAGAGTGAGCGCCACAAGCCCAAATCGAGCGCCTCGACGATGAGTGACAAGAAGAACTTAGTTCTATTTGCCACGAAAAGTGAGATAAGAGAAGTGTGTGAGAACCCATCAAGTGTCCTACACTATGTCCTTTTGTGCAAGGACAAGGCACCAAAAGCTAACACCTCTCACACTCTACCTTTAGTGTTGTCTTCTCTTTTGCAGGAATTCCAAGATGTTTTCCCCGACGAGCTACCTCCGGGTCTACCTCCACTACGAGGCATCGATCACTGCATCGACCTCATCCCCGGAGCACCACTTCCAAACAAAGCTCCCTACCGCGTCAACCCCGAAGAAACCAAAGAAATACAAAGGCAAGTAAAACATCTCATAGACCATGGACATGTGCGTGAAAGTTTAAGTCCTTGTGATGTTCCAGCATTGTTGTGCCAAAAAGAGACGGTAGATTTCGCATGTGTTCCGATTGTAGACCTATCAATGCTATCACCGTTCGTTATAGGTACCCCATTCCACGCCTTGATGATATGCTTGATGAACTTAGCGGTTCCACTTTTTTTTCCAAAATTGATCTTAAAAGTGGTTACTATCAAATCCGCATACAAGAGGGTGATGAATGGAAGACCGCTTTCAAAACAAAGTTTGGTTTGTATGAGTGGTTAGTCATGCCTATCGGTTTATCGGAAGCACCGTGTACGTTCATGCTTCTTATGAATTATGTGTTTCGCCCTTACATTGGTGAGTTTGTTGTGGTCTACTTCGACGATATCCTTGTTTATAGCAAATCTCTCAAAGATCATGTCACCCATGTTCAAACCGTTTTGCAAACTCTTCAAAAAGAGAGTCTCTATGCTAACATGGAAAAGTGCCTTTTTGGCGTTGATAAGCTCGTTTTCTTGGGTTTTGTAGTATCTTCTAAGGGTGTTCATGTTGACGACTCTGAGATCAATGCTATTAAAACTTGGCCACAACCAACCAACTTGCAACAAGTGGGTAGCTTCCTTGGTTTAGCCGGTTTCTACCGTAGATTTGTGAAGGACTTTAGCACCATTGCTTCACCTTTGCATGCTTTGAGCAAGAAGAATGCACCCTTTGTTTGGGGACCATCCAAAGATACCGCATTCAATGAGCTTAAGAATTTGCTTACTCATGCTCCAGTGCTTGCATTACCCAACTTTGAAAAACCCTTTGAGATTCATTGCGATGCTAGTGGTAATGGCATAGGAGGTGTGTTAATGCAAGAGAAGTGCCCCATATCTTACTTTAGTGAGAAACTTTCCGGAGCACAACTCAATTACCCCATCTATGACAAAGAACTATATGCTTTAGTGCGAGTTTTGCAAGAATGGGAACATTATCTTCGCCCTCATGAATTTATCATTCATACCGATCATAAAACGCTTAAATACCTTAAGGGTCAAACTAAGTTGAACAAGCGTCATGCTAAATGGAGTGAATTCATTGAGTCTTTTCCTTATGTCATCAACTACATTAAAGGTAAGGAAAATGTTGTGGCAGACGCTATTTCCCGCATATGCATGCTTGTTACTCAACTTGAATTGGATGTCATTGGCTTTGAGCACATAAAAGACTTGTATGCGCATGATCCTACTTTTGCTATTCCTTATGCCAAGTGTTGGACGCATACCTCTTGGGATCGTTATTACATCAAAGATGGATATCTTATGAGAGCTAACAAACTTTGCATCCCCGAGTCTTCTCTTTGTTTGTTGCTTTTGCAGGAATCTCATGGAGGAGGACTAATGGGACATTTTGGATGTGACAAGACATTCGCTATGCTCCAAGAACTATTATTGGCCCAAGATGTTCTGCGACGTCAACCGCTTCACCAACCGATGCTCTCCATGTCGCAAAGCTAAGTCTAAATCTCAATCCCATGGCCTTTACATGCCTCTCCCAATTACATATCAACCATGGGAAGATATTAGCATGGATTTTGTACTTGGTTTGCCTAGAACTATAAGTGGAAAGGATTCCGTCTTTGTTGTTGTGGACTAATTCTCTAAGATGGCACATTTCATACCATGCAACAAGATAGATGATGCTTCACATGTTGCCAATCTCTTTTGTAGGGAAATATTGTGTCTACAAGGAGTGCCAAAGATGATTGTCTCGGACCGTGACGTCAAGTTCCTAAGCTACTTTTGGAAAACCTTATGCACCAAGCTCAGAATCAAGCTACTCTTCTCCATGGCTTACCATCCTCAAACCGACGGCCAAACGGAGGTGACCAACTACACACTCTCCGCTCTACTTCGCGTGCTAATCAAGAAGAGCATCAAGGAGTGGGAGGAGTGTCTATGTATCGCCGAGTACGCCTACAACCGAGCAAGACACTCGACTACCGGCAAGTCCCCCTTCGAGGTCGTCTATGGTTTCAACCCATTGTCGCCATTGGAGATTCTCCCTCTACCACTACAAGAGCGCACGAATATGGACGTGAGTGCCTGAGTCAACTATCTCAAGAAGTCGCATGAAGATACAAGGCACACCATTGAGCTCCAAGTACAACGACTCGCGACCAAGCTCAACATCAACAAGCATCCCATGGTGTTCAACATTGGAGATCTTGTGTGGCTACACCTTCGCAAGGACCGCTTCCCCCACGAACGTAAGTGTAAACTTCAACCACGAGCGGATGGACCCTTCAAGGTGCTTGAACACTACAACAACAATGCCTACAAGATTGACATTCCACGCGACAAGTACTCCGTGAGCGACATCTTCAACGTCAAAGATCTCTCTCCCTACCATGGTGATGAAGATTTCGATTCGAGGTCGGATCTTTCCCAAGGGAGGGGAGATGATGTGGAGCATCCTATGGTCATCCCCATGGACCTACCATCGTCTCATCAAGAACCAAGAGGACCCATGACACGAGCACGAGCTAGAGCTCTCGAGAACGAGGTGACCTCCTTCCTTAGTGATATTACATATGATCCTCTCGAGACATGGCTACTACCTAAGTCCGAGATGTTGTGCATGATTAGGTACCAAGAGGACACTCCCGAAGATGCACGTGTAGACGGACAAGTACCCAAGTTCACAGATGAAGAGAACCGTCGGAAGGAGTCAAGAACAACTCCCAGGCCCCGGACATCCGGCCATGACCCCGGACATCCGGCCCCTGGAAGTGTCAACAGCAGCAAGGAGCCAGCGGCCAAGTCTATAGGGCCCGGACATCCGGCGACCAGCCCGGACATCCGACCCTTCGCTTGAAAATCCGGACCCCACCTATCCAAAGAGCAACAAGACCAGCGCCTCCAGCCCGAACATCCGGCCACCCTAACCCAGACATCCGGCCCCTCGTGAAAGCCCGGACATCCGGCCCGACGCCCAGACATCCGGCCTCCCGTGTCTACGCACAGTGTAAGGGCCCGAGGCCCGTGTACTCCTTCGCCCACCTAGACTATATATACTCTTCTCCTACCTATGTTTTAGGGTTTGCAAAGTAGTAGCTCATTTAGAGATAGGGCTTTGCTCAACCATTACGGATCTACTCCATGAGAGAGACCGCGGCCCCTCTACGGAGAAGATCCCCTTGGATTAAAGACCCCCTCTTGGGTGGCCCCATCAAGACCTCCTTTGGAGAAGAACCGATTACCGTGTATCGTCCCTTGTTGACTTTGGATCTTGTATCTCCTTTTGTGTTCATGGATCTAGCACATGTGTGATCATATTTGTTGGTTTGAGTGTTTCTCTTGTGTTCCCCTTTGTGATTTCCCCTCGTGTTCTTCGTGTTCTTTGCGGGATCCACTCCTTTCGTGAAAGATCGTCCATATAGGGTTCCACCCTACATCACATCCTCTTCATCGACGACTCTCGCAACAACAGTTGCAGCCGAAGACGAATGTTCAGAATCTTCAATGGATGGTGTGCGACGCCAGCTTGTAGTGTGTGGAGGCCTGGATCAAACTTGAAGCTCTCCGTGAAGCCATCTTCACGAAGATCATCTTCAGAGCAGAGCAATGTGAGGCTCTTCCAGGACCGCCGACAGGATTCATGCACAACGAAAGAGTTCTTGGTTGCTAAGTTGCGAATGCGATAAACATCCACCTAGATACTCTGCATCCGACGCTTCAGCCAGTCATGATGTTTGTCCTGCTTTTGATGTAAAGACACCAGAAGCTCACGGTCATTGAGGACACGAGGACGCTTCTGAGGCCTTTGAGCAATGGTGCTGGTAGTGGCTTCAGTGTTGGCACGGTGCAGCACACGCAAGTTGCCAGCCAGAGGATAAGCAGGAGTTGCTGCATTTCACACATGAATCCCTTCAATAGGCTGCGTGAAGCTTTGGAATTCTGCATTCTGAAGGTGGAGTGGCTTCTTTGCTGGCTCGGGGTAGATGGCTTCAATGGACATATCAACATCGGGCAGAAATACAATATGGTTGTACACTGAAGGTTGATAGTCGATGGTTGAATGAAGCTTAATTAAGCGCATCACCCATGGAGCATAAAATTTCAGGCCAAAAAGATCAATCCCAGAAGTAGCAAGCTGTCGGATGAAGAAATACTGAGTGTTGAATCAGATGCCATTGATGATATAGAAAACCAATGTCTTCATGGCGCCTTCGAGTTTAGCTTCAGAAGAGTTTCCTTTGATAGGCTAGATAGTATGCCTTAGAATATGATAGACTGTGCATGGCAAGTACTCAAGGTCCTTAACAAAGAACTCCTTGGGGTATTTGGTGTCGTGTGGCAATGGCTTCATCATGCTCAACATTTGGCTCATGTTTGGCTCTGGCTTCTGGAATATGCTTTGTAGTTCATTCAGATGAAGCTGACAACCAAGTTCATACAAGTCACCTGGAGTGGGCAGGGAGTTAAGCTCGATGATATCCTGAGCTTTGGCTTCATGATGAACGTCACCTATCATCCACTCAAGGATCCAAGTCTTTGGATCCCTGTTGTAGCCTCGAATGTGTAGTGTAGCATAGAACTGCAGCAGAAGCTCTTCATTCCAGTGCTCCTTGTCAGTCACAAAAGGTAGCAACCCAACATATCTGAAGCAATCCAGTGCCTCCTTAAGGCATGGTAGCCCAGCCATGGCATCACAATCCAGACGCTTATGAGGAAAAATCCGGTTCTGGTTGTATAAGATGCAAGACTAGTAGCTTCGCTGTTGATGGCTCCAAAACCTGTCAGAGGAGATTTTGGGCTGCTTGTATGGGTCCTTGGCGCTATCAAAGAAGGTATTGTGCTCTTTGAAGCTGATTACGCTGAATGAGCCCTGTGTTGTTGCAGCACTGGGAAGCCTTGGCAATCTTGGCTTTGGCTTCTGAACCTGAGGCCTTTGCTCCACATGATAATCATATTATGGCTTGGGAGCAGTGGGTGGAACCATTACTGGCCATTTGACAGTGACAAGCTTGCCACTATGATTGAACACTCGTTCCATTGTATGAGGACTTGGTGGGGGAACAGCGTCATCAGAGGTGATTGGCTGCACAATGGTGTCAGTTGCAGCATTGGCTTCAGGCTCCACATTGTCTTCAGGCATGACTGTGTCATTGGCTTCAGTAGAGTTGGTTGTGGCAGCCTCATTGTTTTCAACCTCCATCTGCTCAATAACTGGAGGATCGGGCACGATCACATTCGCATCTGGTTGGACTGGATCACTGGCAGGGGTGTGGCTTCTCTCTCATCTTCTTTCTCTTCTTCTTTTTCTTTGGCTGATGCAACCAGAATGTCTTCAGCAGCTTTAGCTTTAGACCCAGATGCAGACACAGAAGGGGTGGCTTCAAGGAACACTTGACGTGCTACTGAGCTGTTGTGTTGCACATCCTCTTCTGGAATGCTTGTCATGGAGACCTGTGGCCTGAGGCCTTTGCGAATCCTGTGGAATGTTGGCGATGCCTTGGGAGAGGGAGTGGTATGTTCCATGAAGTTGTCATCATCAAGCACCGGAGTGGTGACTTGAGCTAGTGGAGTACGTGGGGTCTCGTCTTGTAGAGGGGTGTCTTGCTGTTGCTGCTCAACCCATGAGTCATCTTGAGCAACTAGCGTCAAGGGACGACCAATGCTAATGAGTTCACTACTTGTGAGAGCAGGCAATGATACCGACTTGGGTTCAAGCTGAGGAAGGACTTCATCATCATTCACATTGTCTTCACGACCAATGTCTTCAGCTGCGTTGGGGTCAACAACTGGAATCTCTTCACTTTCTGGAGCCTCTGTGGAAGCAGGCTCGTGAATCACAAGGCGGCGCTCGCAGTTGTCAGGTGGAGCAACAGAGATTGGCTCAACATTGAGCGGTACTTGGGCAAAGGCACACTCTTTCTTTGAAGACTTTGAAGCCTAAGTCTTCAACTTCTTCTTGGTGGGAGCATCATCAGATGTATCTTTGAGGTTCCTCTTTCTGGCTTCGGCTTCGGCTTGCCTTGTCTTCTTCTGCTCGGAAGCAGCTGAGGGGACCTTTGGCTTCGAGCCAGTCATACTGGCAGGGAAGACAATGCTTGATTGGCCCTGCCTTGAAGATTTTGGTTCAGCTTCAGCAAACTTCTTGATTTTCTTGGTAGCCATCCTGGGGTCGATGCCAGGACGCCCAAGAGCCTTTCTCTTCTCAGCTTCATTGTGCGCTTGCACACATTTCTACGCGTAGTACTTCATGCGCTCGCATGAGCCTTTGGCTTCTTCACGCTTCTTGTTGAACTCGGCCTTGAGATCATTCATCATCTTCTTGAAGATTTGCACATCAGCCACACTGAGCTTGTCCATGTGCTTCTTGAAGTGTTGCCTTCTCATAATCAATCTTGTTCTTGAGCTCGACGTTTTTCTGAGCCAGAGGAAGTTCATTTGCAATGGCTCCATGAAAGGTGACGCTGGTGTCCACTGGCAGTTGTAGATCATCAATGTTGTTTCTTTGGTCCTCAAACCATTCATCAATGAAGTTGTTGAGAATATCAGCATCAAAGAGAGGCATGTCGTGGAAGATCTCAACCTCTTGCTTGCTCTTGATCAACATCTCCAGAGCTTCATCGCCTAGATCTTCATCACTTGACAGATCAATGGTGTTTTCCTCATTGCGCAGAACGGCAGCAGGAGTCAGGTCATGCCCTGAAATCTTCTTGGTCTTCTTGGTCTTCTTGGAGACACGAGACAAGTATTCAGACTGCACACTGGGTTCAGGAGGTGCAGTCTTCAATGGCTTCACAGTCGAAGATTTTGGTGCGGCAGAGGGCTTTGAAGCTTTTGACTTCTTCTTCTGCTTCGGTGGTGTAGGTGCATCTTCAGAGTCTGCATCATCAGCAGATTGTTCCACCGTGGCCCTCTAAGCACCAATATGGGAAAGGAGCCCATCGAAGCTATTAAAGGGGTCAATGACATTAGGATAGGCGTCACGTGTGCCATCCGACCTTGGAGCAGACGGACCAGGGCTGAAGTGGAGTCCGAGCTCCTTCCTGTTCTTGGCAGCTGATTCCTTTGCGAACTGAAAGTTGCGCTTGAAGAGATTGTCGTCACGACACCATAGAAGAGATGATGGGTCGCCATTTTCTGGCTGAGGTCACGGACCATGCAAGGATAGAAGCCTTGGGCAATAGCTTCAGGCTTCGACTTGGGGTTGCAGATTCTTGTAAAGAATATCGCCCCATGGGCGCTTGATAGCATTTTTCTCAGTATATTCAGGAGTGACGAAGTTGTACTTGAACCACTGGTCAGCCCAATATCTTTGGATCCATTGTATTCTGGTCGCTAATTGTAGCTCTCCTCTGGATCGGACTTGTACAGTTCAAACAAATCGGGAGGCAGATCCAGAGCAGTATTGCCACGGTGCTGCCTGCCACCCTTCCTTACAGACTTTTCAAAGGCCATAATGTTCAGATAGAGAGGCTTCAAGACAGTGAAAAGCTTCCTATGACTTGTCAAGCAAGAGCTGGCTTTAGGAGAGTCAATATGATGCTGCAAGTATTCTGCAAACGAACAAAGACTATGAGAACCAAGGGATTCTCACATGGACATGTACCTGTGACAACATTAGATATGCGAGGGAAGGGGAAGAGGTCACATGCATTCTCAGAAGATTTTGAAGATAAATTAGTTTGAAGACATTGACCTCATAGTGTGAAGACATTCACTTATTCGAAGTGAGTTGGTTCCAGATTTGTACGAATCCATGAATAAGTATAAGTGAGGAATCTAACTAGTTATGAAGCATAAGTGAACAATCTTTGCAAGATATGAGATTCAAAAGGAGAAAGATCCAGATTTGGAAGTGTAGAAACCACTTTTGGTTGAAGTGGATGGATTTGACAGATCGAAAAGGCTGTAGAAAAGTGAGATTTATTTACCACAGACGAACTGCTAGACGAGGCAAAATGGATGTCGAGCAGTCCAATCTCCCGTGCCCTAACTTGGTGGTGGAAGACACCTACAACGGCGGCGGAGAAGACAAGGTCTGCGGCCGGCGTGAGGACGGCGTCGAAGAGGTCACCGCAGCTAAGCGCTTCGTCTCCTCATCAATGCGAGCTAGCGGTGGCGCTAGGGTTTGAGCGAGATGGCGAGGTGGAAGAGGAGATAATGATCGCGTGGGTGTGTATTTATAAGGTAAAGGGCCGTGCAGCGTAATTACGCAGGTGCCCCTGGCGGTTCATATCTGATGGACACGTGGCATGCATGCAACTCATTGAGAGTTGTTCCATGTTCCCACACACGCCTGGTTTGTCGGGTGATCATTGCGGCTTCTCTGGTATCCAGGCAAAAGAGATATGGCATTAAAACATATTTAGATGTGTGTCTCTGTATCTTCAGCTCACAAGGACGCAGTGAAGACATTCGACACGTTTCAACAGAATGCATATGACTAGATAGACAGAATTTGAGGAAGAAGCACATAAGGGGTTAGGGTCCGATCACATTCACTTAGTTCAAAAAGTGGCAAGTTTGAAGACATATCTATAAGTGAATGCTATAGAGGACAGAACACACACATACACACACACACACACACACACACACACACACACACATATATATATATATATATATATATATATATATACATATATATCAGAAAATACCAAATCAACATTGCGAAGATAAACCTTGAGGACAAATCAATGTTGAAGACAAGCCAAATACAAAGATAATGCAGTCATGACGCCAAATGAAAATCTTAAGGAAGATTTGGTGGTGGCGTTACCCACCGTATAGGAAGTATTAGACCCAGACACGACGCACAATTATCGTGGCACTCCGAAGTCAAATTCCATGTTAATGTATTCACACTTAGAGGGTAAGTCTTCATTGATTGAAGATATACGTTACTTTGTGTGTTGCACATCTAAGTCATCAACAAGCATAAGCGTTAGGATGTGTGTCCATTCATAGAAAATTCGACGATTCTAAGATATTTAGCTCACACCGCAGCTTGCAAAACCTTTTCTCATCCAAGGGCTCTGTGAAGATATCTGCTAATTTCTCTTCAGTGTTGACGTGAATGATATCAATGTCTTCCTTCATGACATGATCTCTGAAAAAGTGATGACGGATCTGAATGTGCTTTGTCTTCGAGTGCCGAGCTGGGTTGTTGGCAATCTTGATGGCACTTTCACTGTCGCAGTAGAGTGGCACATGCTTTAGGTGGATGCCATAGTCCTTGAGAGTTTTCTTTATCCATAGAAGTTGAGCGCAACAAGATCCAACAGCAATGTATTCGGATTCAATAGTGGAGAGTGATACACAGTTCTGCTTCTTTGAAGACCAACATACAAGAGATCGTCCAAGAAAGTGACATGTGCCTGATGTGGACTTGCGATCAACCTTGTCACCAGCATAATCAACATCTGAGAATCCAACTAGATCAAACTCTAAGCCCTTTGGATACCATAATCCTAGTGTTGGGGTGTAAGCCAAATATCGAAGAATTTGCTTCATAGCTAAGTGATGCGATTCCTTTGGTGCCACTTGGAATCGAGCACACATGCAAATGCTAAGCATTATATCAGGCCTAGATGCACATAAGTAGAGTAAAGAACCAATCATGGAGCGGTATACCTTTTGATCGAACACTTTACCATTGTCGTCGGGGCCCAATTGGCCTTTGGTTGGCATTGGCGTCGTGTACCCTTTGCAGTCTTGCATTCCAAACTTCTTCAGGCAATCTTTGAGGTATTTTTCTTGTGATATGAAGATGCCATTTCTCTGCTGATGGATTTGAAGACCAAGGAAAAACTTCAGCTCACCCATCATGGACATCTGATATTGCTCTTGCATCATATGCCCAAATTCATCACTGTATCTCTTGTCAGTGCAGCCGAAGATAATGTCATCCACATAGATTTGACATACGAACAGTTCACCATAATATGTCTTTGTGAAGAGAGTGGGATCTAGAGAACCAGGTTTGAAGCCTTTGCTCTTCAGGAAGTCTTTGAGTGTGTCATACCAAGCGCGAGGTGCTTGTTTGAGGCCATACAGTGCCTTGTTGAGCTTGTATACCATGTCAGGACGCTTTGTGTCTTCAAAGCCAGGTGGTTGTGCAACATACACTTCTTCATCAATTTTTCCATTGAGAAAGGCACTCTTTACATCCATTTGGTATAGAAGAATGTTGTTGTGGTTGGCATAGGCCAGCAGTATGCGAATGGCTTCAAGCCTAGCCACAGGAGCAAAGGTTTCATCGAATTCAATCCCTTCAACTTGTGTGTAACCTTGAGCAACAAGACGAGCCTTGTTTATGACAACTTGACCATGCTCATCTTGTTTGTTGCAATAGATCCATTTGGTGCCGATGATATTGTGCTTGCGAGGATCAGGACGCTTTACTAGCTCCCATACATTGTTCAGCTTGAACTGTTGAAGCTCTTCTTGCATAGCTTGAATCCATTCAGGTTCCATGAAGGCTTCATCAACTTTCTTGGGTTCAGATATAGAGACAAATGCAAAGTGCCCATAGAAATTTGCTAACTGTGTTGCTTTTGAATGAGTGAGTGGATCAGGTGCATTGATGCTATCAATTATCTTCTCAATCTGGACTTCATTTGCAATGCGAGGATGTACTGGAGGAAGATTTTGCCCTTGTTGATCATTGTCTTCATCTTCAGCATTGGCTTCAGGCTGAGCAGTGTCTTCATGCTGATTAGGTGCGGAAATGATGATTTCCTCTTCAGCCTGTTCCTCTAAAGGTATGATTTCTCCAGTACCCATAAGCTTGATAGATTCACTTGGTGTAGCTTCATCTAGCACCTTTGGCAGGTGCTCTCTTTGCGAGCTGTTAGTCTCATCGAACCGCACATCCACAGTTTCAACCACTTAATAGTGAAAGAGGTTGAAAACTCTGTAGGAGTGCGAGTCCTTTCCGTAGCCAAGCATAAAGCCTTCATGTGCTTTCAGTGCAAATTTTGAAGTGTGATGCGGATCCTTGATCCAGCACCTAGCACCAAATACTCTGAAATAGCTGACATTTGGCTTCTTACCAGTCAGGAGCTCATATGATGTCTTCTTTAGGAACTTGTGAAGATAAACACGGATGATGATGTGGCATGCTGTATCAATGGCTTCAGGCCAGATTTTCCTTGGAGTCTTGTACTCATCAAGCATCGTTCGTGCCATCTCAATGAGGGTTCTGTTCTTGCGCTCCATGATGCCATTTTTCTAAGGTGTGTATGGAGCAGAGAACTCACGTGTGATGCCAATGTATCAAGATAAGTGTCGAGGCCGGTGTTTTTGAATTTTGTGCTGTTGTCACTTCTGATGTGCTTGATCTTGATGCCATAGTTGGTCATGTCACAATTGGCGAATCGTTTGAAGACATCCTACACTTCAGTCTTGTAGAGAATAATGTGCACCCATGTATATCTAGAGTAATCATCAACAATGATGAAACCATAGGGGCAAGTAGTGTTAGTAAGGGTAGAGTAGTGAGTAGGGCCAAATAAGTCCATGTGAAGCAGCTCGAAGTGATGTGTTGTCGTCATGATTGTCTTCGAGGGATGCTTGGCCCTAGTCATCTTTCCTGCTTCATAGGCACCACACAGATGATCCTTCTTGAACTTCACGCCCTTGATGCCTATAACATGCTTCTTCTTCATGAGAGTGTGCAAGTTTCTCATGCCCGCATGCCCAAGTCTCCGATGCCAGAGCCAGCATTCTGAAGCTTTTGCTAGAAGACATACGACCAGCTGTGGTCCTGCGGAGAAATCTACCATATACAGATCGTCTTTTCGATATCCTTCGAAGACTAGAGATTTGTCAGATTCGATAAGCACAAGGCAATGATATTTTCCAAATATCACTATCATGTTCAGATCACAAAGCATTGAGACAGACATTAAGTTGAAACCAAGGGATTCAACAAGCATAACTTTATCCATGTGCTGATCCTTTGAGATTGCAACTCTACCTAGGCCCAATACCTTGCTTTTACCAGTGTCAGCAAATGTGATGTGACTTTTGTCAGATGGACGTGGGGTTGAATCCATAAGAAGACGTTGATCACCAGTCATGTGGTTAGTGCGTCCACTGTCCATAATTCACTCAGTAGCCTTCAGAGTCATACCCTACAGTGCAGTTTGGGGGATAGGCTTCACAAAGAGAAGTGTGAAGCATAAACATTTGACGAACAAGCATACTATCAAAGTTCAGATCCTTGTTAGGGTAGATAGGATGATTGTCAAGAAATCCTGGGACAAAATACATAGTAATACCATTTTGGCATTTTATCTTGCGTCCCACAAGATGTTTTAGGTCCCCAGCATAAGCGTCAGAAGCTTTGGATTTCTGGCTGGAGACCATTTCCTGCAAAAGAGAGTTAATTCTTCTTAACCACCCACATCTTCAGGGGTGTCTTAGAAGCAATAAGTGCAGGATCTGAGAATTTAGGCTTTGAACCCTACCAAATAGCCTTGCGGGTGGTGAATAATACTCATAAGAATAACCAGAGTTCTTGGTCTTATGAACATAGCGGTTTGATGAAACACGCTCATATTCATAAGTCTGAGTATGGTTCCCCTGAAAAACATTGGCGTTAGGGTGACCCTTGTTGTGGAATTGTCACGACAGATGTCCTAGTGTGAGGACTTAGTCGTGGAGCCTGTCGGATTTCGGGTTCCGGCAGACCCTTAAGGTTCAAACTCTGGGGTGCGCACGGAGATCTTTCCCCTACCGACTCACGCTTCTGTGGCTCGCAAGAAATCTAGGCTAGAAAGAAGAACACACAAGGGACACGAGGTTTATACTGGTTCGGGCCACCGATGTGGTGTAATACCCTACTCTAGTGTGTGGTGTAGTGGATTACCTCAGGGGCTGATGATGAACAATACAGGGGAAGAACGGCCTCGCGAGAGGTGTTCTTGAGCTGGTGTGGTATGTTCTACTTGGTCTGGATCTTTCTCTCTTTCTTTCTCTCTGGACCTCTCTCCTCTTCTTCCTCCTCCTTGGACCTCTTTCTTCTTCTTTCGGGGGCTAGTCCTATTTATAGAGGCCCTGGTCCTCTTCCCAAAAAATGAGCGGGAAAGGGCGCCAACAATTGGCCATTTTGAAGGGGAACATCTAGTACAAGTTATCATGACCAAAGGTGGTCTTCGGCTGCCAAAAGCAGTGGTGATGACGCCATCTTGGGCTCCACGGTGACCTCCATCCTGCCACTCTGCTGGTCTTGGTCTCGTTGCACTGGAATGGTAACCTTTGCCCGATGCCTTGGCCTGTGCTTGCTCCCTTTGCACCGAAGGGGAAACAAGGACACTGCGTAGGCGGGTGCCCGCCTAATCTCGATCGTCACGGCTTGCGTCATGGGCTCCTTGCGAGGCACCCCTGCCTTGATCTCTCCGCCTTCTCGCGAGGCTGCCTGATGAGGCTGCACCTAAGGAAGCCTCCTGTCGTCCGCCCCGCAAGGCTTGGCCCCTTGCGAGGGTCTTGAGCTTGAGCTGATGAAGCTGGGCCGCATTGGGCCCCCACTCGAGCCACGCCGCAGGCCGCAGGTAGGCAAGTCTAGGGACCCCCGTTCCCAGAACACCGACAGTAGCCCCCGGGCCCAAGGCGCGCCCGGGCTTGGCTTAGCAAAGAAGCTAAGGGGCAAGCGTGAAGCGTCGCGGGCCCCAATAGCCTGCGACCTTGGGTGCCGTGTGGCGATTGGTTGGACGTGGGCGTCTGCGCTTCCCCACGACACCTTGTTACGCACCCGGCTAAGCGGACCCGTAGTTGCACACAGTTGTTCCCTTTCCGCTGCTCGCTCGCCTCCTACCTTTCCTCCTTCGAGCTCCAACCTCCGGCGCCAATCTGGTTCGAGCTCTTCCCTCTTTCCATCGCCATGGCGCCAACAAAGAAAGGAAAGGGGAAGAAGCCCGCGCCTTCGCCCCACTCATCTCCGGTGGCGGCCCCCGCCGTTGATCGGTCGATCATACTCAAATCTAGAAGCCCTGAACAAGGTCCGCTCTGCCCTTGCCACTATCTTCAATGATTGCGGCAGGACCACAGTCTGACCTGCGTCCCATGCCTCCCTTGATAGGATCGTCACGGAGGTTCGATTCTTCGCCGATGCCCTGTGGGCGGGTCTGGTTCCCCCCCTTTTCTGCTTTTCTTCAATGCGGTGCTCTCCCATTATCAGATCCGCATGATGCACCTCGGGCCTGAGTCCATCACCCTCCTGGCTGTCTTTGCTTTTGTTTGCGAGGAAATGGTAGGCATTCCTCCTTCCATTGCCCTATTGCGCCACTTCTTTTCCTTGCGCTTGAGCGACCCCACTCAGTGCTCAGGGTGCGTGGGCTTCTTTGCCGTGCCAGAGACGGCCGCTTCTGGGATCGACTTTGGCCTTCCTCCTTCTGAGGCCAGGTTCAGAGAGCGGTGGCTATATGTGGACGTTGGAGTGCCCAACCCTCTGCTCTCGCACTCGACCTCGCCTGTTGTTCCCCACTCGGGCTGGGACCATGAGATGCTTGTGAGACCCCGGATCGCCTTCATCTGGGGCCGCTTCCAGAGTTTGAGGGCGCTCAATGTGACTACGTCCAAGGTGGTGAAGGAGTTCCTCCAATGCCGCATTGCTCCTCTCCAGCGCCACTCTCGCCGGATGTGGGACTTTGCGGGGCACAGAGACCGCATGCGACTTCAGGAGGAGGACTTGGCACCTGAAGTGCTGTAGACAGTGCTCAGGGTCTTGACTGGCGATCCTTCCCCAAGCAGCCTTTGGCGTGATGGTGCCCTTTTGTATCTTTGCTCTGGCAGGGCCGATTTTGTGAGGCAGATGCCCAGCTTCGACGAATGGGGGCTGCGCCCGGCTGGCTTCACGGGGCCCCACGAGAACCCAGCCACCGTGGTTGCTCCCCTATCATCCACAGTGGTCCTTCCTCAGGCGATAGAGCGGGGAGACGAGAATCGGCGGGAGTGATAACCCACAAGTATAGGGGATCGCAACAGCTTTCGAAGGTAGAGTATTCAACCCAAATTTATTGATTCGACACAAGGGGAGCCAAAGAATATTCTCAAGTTTTAGCAGCTGAGTTGTCAATTCAACCACACCTGGAAACTTAGTATCTGCAGCAAAGTGTTTAGTAGCAAAGTAATATGATAGTGGTGGCAGCGGCAACAAAAGTAAAGACAACAAAAGTAATGTTTTTGGTATTTTGTAGTGATTGTAATAGTAGCAACGAAAAAGTAGATAAGCGTAAACCAGTATATGGAAAACTCGTAGGCACCGGATCAGTGATGGATAATTATGCCGGATGCGGTTCATCATGTAACAGTCATAACATAGGGTGACACAGAACTAGCTCCAATTCGTCAATGTAATGTAGGCATGTATTCCGTATATAGTCATACGTGCTTATGGAAAAGAACTTGCATGGCATCTTTTGTCCTACCCTCCCGTGGCAGCAGGGTCCTATTGGAAACTAAGGGATATTAAGGCCTCCTTTTAATAGAGAACCGGAACAAAGCATTAGCACATAGTGAATACATGAACTCCTCAAACTATGGTCATCACCGGGAGTGGTCCCGATTATTGTCACTTCGGGGTTGCCGGATCATAACACATAGTAGGTGACTATAGCCTTGCAAGATAGGATCTAGAATTCTCATATATTGATGAAAACATAATAAGTTCAGATCTGAAATCATGGCACTCGGGCCCTAGTGACAAGCATTAAGCATAGCAAAGTCATAGCAACATCAATCTCAGAACATAGTGGATACTAGGGATCAAACCCTAACAAAACTAACTCGATTACATGATAAATCTCATCCAACCCATCACCGTCCAGCAAGCCTACGATGGAATTTCTCATGCACGGCGGTGAGCATCATGAAATTGGTGATGGAGGATGGTTGATGATGATGACGGCGACGAATCCCCCTCTCCGGAGCCCCGAATGGACTCCAGATCAGCCCTCCCGAGAGGTTTTAGGGCTTGGCGGCGGCTCCGTATCGTAAAACGCGATGATTTCTCCTCTCTGATTTTTTCTCTCCGAAAGCAAATATATAGAGTTGGAGTTGGCGTCGGAGGGTTAACAGGGGGCCCACGAGGTAGGGGCGCGCCCTAGGGGGGCGCCCCCCACCCTCGTGGAAAGGGTGTGGGCCCCCTGGTCTTCATATTTGGCGAGGATTTTTTATTGTTTTTTCTAAGACCTCCTGTGCAGTTTCAGGTCATTCCGAGAATATTTGTTTTCTGCACATAAAACAACATCATGGTAATTCTGCTGAAAACAGCGTCAGTCCGGGTTAGTTCCATTCAAATCATACAAGATAGAGTCCAAAACAAGGGCAAAAGTGTTTGGAAAAGTAGATACGACGGAGACGTATCAACTCCCCCAAGCTTAAACCCTTGCTTGTCCTCAAGTAATTCAGTTGACAAACTGAAAGAAAGAAAGAAAAACTTTTACAAACTCTGTTTGCTCTTGTTGTTGTAACTATGTCAAGCCAGCATTCAAGTTTTCAGCATAAATCATAACTAACCACATTTGCAATAATTCTCAGGTCTCATCATTACTCATATCAATAGCATAATCAACTAGCAAGCCATAATAATAAATCTAGGATGACAACACTTTCTCAAAACAATCATAATATGATATAACTACATGCGTGAACATGTGCCAAGTCAAGTCACTTAAATCATTCAAAGGAGGATACCACCCCATCATACCACATCATAATCATCTCAATACCATGTTGGCATACAAGGTAAATCATTATAACTCATAGCTAATCAAGCATGGCACAAGCAACTATGATCTCTAATTGTCATTGCAAACATGTTTATTCATAATAAGCTGAATCAAGAACACGGACTCATCATATTTACAAAAACAAAATAGGTCGAGTTCATACCAGCTTTTCTCATCTCAGTCAGTCCATCGTATATCATCATAATTGCCTTTCACTTGCACGACCGAACGGTGTGAATAATAATAAGAGTGCACGTGCATTGGACTAAGCTGGAATCTGCGAGCATTCAATAAACAGGAGAAGACAAGGCAATATGGGCTCTTGGTTAAATCAATCAATAATGCATATAAGAGCCACTTCAACAATTTAATTATGGTCTTCTCCTACTGACCCCCAAGAAAGGAAAAGAAATAAAACTATTTACACGGGAAAGCTCCCAACAAGCGAAAGAAGAACGGGAAATATTTTTGGGTTTTCTTTTTAATTATTACTACTACAGCAGAAAAATAAACTACTACTAATTTTTTTTGGTTTTTCTTAAGGTTAAGCAAACACACAAGAAGAAAGTAGGAAAAAGAAAATAAACTAGCATGGATATTACAGTGAAAAAGTATGAGCACCGACATCTAACAATGAGCGTGTGTGAACATAAATGTAATGTCAGTGAGAAATACGTACTCCCCCAAGCTTAGGCTTTTGGCCTAAGTTGGTTTATGGCCACGGCTGGCCTGGCGGATATCCATAATAATAGTTGTTGGGGTCATACTGCGATGAGGAGGAATAGTTGGGATCATACTGATGTGCAGCGGTTATCGCCTGCTGAGCTGCAGCGTGGAGTCGGGCTGCCTCCGCTCTCCTCTCGTACTCTTCTGCCTCCTCTGGTAATAACATATCTTCCTTTTGTCTGTGAATCAAAGAAGGCAAGAGCAGGGAGAGTAATACGGAAAACTCGTCGTTTATCAAAAATTAAGCGATATAAGAGAGGTGATTCATGCCTCTCGACAAACTGGTGCGAAGCCATAGAGTTATAATCTAAATATGCAGGAGGCAACTCCATATCACCCTCACGAATGTCTATTCCAAGAAAATGAGCTAAGCGAGTTGCATAAATTCCTCCAAAGAAATCTCCATTATGTCTATTATGATGCAACCTACGAGCTACAATGGCTCCCATATGATAAGATTGGTCTCCTAACACAGCACTCCTAAGAATGCTGAGATCAGGGACACACATGTGACATGCTTCATCCTTAGCATTTATGCATCTACCGATGAAAAGAGCAAAATAATGTATAGCAGGAAAGTGAATGCTCCCTATGGTAGCCTGTGTTATATCTCTGGATTCCCCCACAGTTATACTAGCAAGAAAGTTTCTAAATTCAGATTTAGGGGGATCCCTAATACTGCCCCATGATGGAAGTTCGCAAGCAGAGTTGAAATCCTCTAGGTCCATGGTATAAGATTTGTCATAAAGATCAAACATGATTGAAGGAGAATTACGCGAAGATGAATACTCAAACCTCCTCACAAATGAACTTGTGAGATCATGATACTGGGGGCATTTGTTAGCCTCAAAATTCTCAAGACCGGCATTGCGCAAATATGATTTGAATTCTTCTTTAATTCCCGCACGGTCCATAAAATTTTCCGACGGCCATTCGCAAGGCCGTACTGGAGCGTCTCTTGGTGGATCCTCGTCAGCATCGCACATAGCAATTTTGGGTCCTTGCTTCTTAGAGGATCCACCTTGGAACATCTTCCTAAACATATTGTTTTTCTCTGAAAAATTCTAAAATTTTTAGTAACTTCAAAATAAAAGTGAACCAAACTCAATTAAACTAATAGCAACTACTCCTACAAGTGCCTAGAGCCTATATCAAGCATTAGAACTACTAGGAACCATATAAATTTGACATGCAAGCTCAAGAACATGGTCACCTGTGCAGCACAAATTTGCAAAGAATAAATCACTAGAACAAAATCTAATTGGACCAATGGAGGAGTCACATACCAAGGAACAATCTCCCCAAGCAGTTTTGCGAGAGATGCTTTGAGCAAGGAGATCGAAAATCACAGCAAAAGTGGCTGGAACTCGTGCTTGAGTTGGTTTTTCGGGTTTGTGTGAGATAGAGGAAGAAGATGGGTGCTGGAATAAGTGGAGGAGGGCCACCGTGGGCCCACGAGGCAGGGGGCGCGCCCTATAGGGGGGGGGGCGCCCACCACCCTCGTGGCCAGGTGGCAGCTCCTCCCACGGTAATTTTTGTACAGTAAATCCTCAAATATTCCCGAAAAAATCATATTAAATTGGCATGGCATTCTGAGGACTTTTATTTTTGAGATATTTTTATATTGCACGGATAGTCAGATAACAGACATAAAAATACTATTTTTACTTTATTTAATATAAATAACAGAAAATATAAAGAGGGTACAGAAGTTTGTGCTTCTAGTTTCATCCATCTCATGCTCATCAAAAAGAATCCGCTAACAAAGTCCTTGTTGACAAACTCATTCCGATAATCATGAAACCGGAGAAATTTCGAATAACACTAAGTTACCTCAACGGGGATATGAACATCCCCAGTAATAAGAATATCATATTTCTTTTTGACAATAGGAAGAGGGAATTCAAAACCTCCAAATAAAATCGATGGAATTTTTCCAATAGAGTTGATACTATGAACTTGAGGTTGTTTCCTCGGAAAGTGTACCGTATGCTCATTACCATTAACATGAAAAGTGACATTGCCTTTGTTGCAATCAATAACAGCCCCAGCAGTATTAAGAAAAGGTCTTCCAAGAATAATAGACATACTATCATCCTCAGGAATATCAAGAATAACAAAGTCCGTTAAAATAGTAACGTTTGCAACCACAACAGGCACATCCTCACAAATACCGACAGGTATAGCAGTTGATTTATCAGCCATTTGCAAAGATATTTCAGTAGGTGTCAACTTATTCAAGTCAAATCTACGATATAAAGAGAGAGGCATAACACTAACACCAGCTCCAAGATCACATAAAGCAGTTTTAATATAATTTCTTTTAATGGAGCAAGGTATAGTAGGTACTCCGGGTCTCCAAGTTTCTTTGGTATTCCACCCTTAAAAGTATAATTAGCAAGCATGGTGGAAATCTCAGCTTCCGGTATCTTTCTTTTATTAGTAATGATATCTTTCATATATTTAGCATAAGGATTCGTTTTGAGCACATCAGTTAATCTCATACGCAAAAAGATAGGCCTAATCATTTCAGCAAAGCGCTCAAAATCCTGATCATCCTTTTTCTTGGATGGTTTCGGAGGAAAAGGCATGGGTTTCTGAACTCAAGGTTCCCTTTCTTTACCATGTTTCCTAGCAACAAAGTCTCTTTTATCATAACGTTGATTCTTTGATTGTGGGTTATCAAGATCAACAACAGGTTCAATTTGTACATCATTGTCATTACTAGGTTGAGCATCATCATGAACATTATCATTAATATTTTTACTAGGTTCATGTTCATTACCAGATTGTGTTTCAGCATCAGACATAGATATATCATTTGGATTATCAGGTGGTTCAGCAATAGGTTCACTAGAAGCTTGCACAGTTCTATCATTTTTCTTCTTCTTCTTTTTAGAAGAACTAGGAACATCAATATTATTTCTTTGAGAATCTTGCTCGATTCTCTTAGGGTGGCCTTCAGGATACAAAGGTTCCTGAGTCATTCTACCAGTTCTAGTAGCCACTCTAACAGCATAATCATTTTTCTTACTATTCATTTCATTAAGCACTTCTTTTTGAGCCTTAAGTACTTGTTCTACTTGAGTGGTGACAATAGAAGCATGTTTGCTAATAAGTTTAAGTTCACCTTTAATATCAGCCATATAATCACCCAAGCGTCTAATCATATAAGCATTTTCTTTTAATTGTCTACCAAAATAAGCATTGAAGTCATCTTGCTTATACATAAAGTTATCAAACTCATCGAAGCACTGACTAGCAATTTTAGTAGGAGGGACTTTAGCTTTATCATATCTATAGAGAGAATTTACCTTTACTACCTGTGTCGGGATATTGGGATCAGGAGGTTCTTCAGTAAATAAATGATTGAGATCATAAGTTTCTTCAATAGGCGGTGAATTAAGACCATGTATTTCTTCAATAGGAGGTAAATTCTTAACGTCTTCAGCTTTAATACCTTTTTCTTTCATAGATTTCTTTGCCTCTTGCATATCTTTGAGACTGAGAAATGGAACACCTCTCTTCTTCGGAGTTGGTTTAAGAATAGGCTCAGTAATTGGAGCAGGAGTTGGCTCAGGAGGTGGCTCAGGAGGTGCCCAATTATTTTCATTTGTCAACATATTATTCAATTGAATTTCAGCTTCATCCGGTGTTCTTTCCCTAAAAAGAGAACCAGCATAACTATCCAGGTAATCTCTGGAAACATCGGTTGGTCCATTATAAAAGATATCAAGTATTTCAGGTTTCTTAAGAGGATGATCAAGATAAGCATTAAGTAACTTGAGAAGCCTCCCCCAAGCTTGTGGGAGACTCTCTTCTTTAATTTGCACAAAGTTGTATATTTCCCTCAAAGCAGCTTGTTTCTTATGAGCAGGGAAGTATTTAGCAGAGAAGTAATAAATCATATCCTGGGGACTACGCACTCAACCCGGATCAAGAGAATTAAACCATATCTTAGCATCACCCTTTAATTAGAACAGGAATATTTTGAGTAAATAGAGGTAACGCGATCTCTCATTATTAGTGAACAGGGCAGCTATATCATTTAACTTAGTAAGATGTGCCACAATAGTTTCAGATTCATAGCCATAAAATGGATCAGATTCAACCAAAGTAATTATATCAGGATCAACAGAGAATTCATAATCTTTATCAGGAACACATATAGATGAAGTAGCAAAAGCAGGGTCAGGTCTCATTCTATCCCTAAGTGATTCTTTGTTCCATTTAATTAATAACCTCTTAATCTCATATCTCTCTTTACAAGCGAAAATAGCAGCAGCAGATTCTCTATCAAAAAGATAACCTTTAGGAATAACAGGCATGTTCTCATCATCACTATCATCATCATATTCAGATTCAATAATCTCTTTTGCTCTTGCCCTAGCAATTTGTTCTTCTAGAAAATCACTAAGTGGCATAGTAGTATCAGGCATAGAAGCAGTTTCATCATAAGTATCATGCATACCAGAAGTGGCATCATCAATAACATGCGACATATCAGAACGAATAGCAGAAGCATATGTAGGTGTCGCAAACTTACTCATAACAGAAGGTGAATCAAGTGTAGAGCTAGATGGCAGTTCCTTACCTCCCCTCGTAGTTGAGGGATAGATCTTGGTTTTTGGATCTCTCAAGTTCTTCATAGTGTCCAGCAGATATAAATCCCACATGACTCAAAGAATAGAGCTATGTTCCCCGGCAACGGCGCCATAAATTAGTCTTGATAACCCACAAGTATAGGGGATCGCAACAGCTTTCGAAGATAGAGTATTCAACCCAAATTTATTGATTCGACACAAGGGGAGCCAAAGAATATTCTCAAGTATTAGCAGCTGAGTTGTCAATTCACCCACACCTGGAAACTTAGTATCTGCAACAAAGTGTTTAGTAGCAAAGTAATATGATAGTGGTGGCAGCGGCAACAAAAGTAAAGACAGTAAAAGTAATGTTTTTGGTATTTTGTAGTGATTGTAACAGTAGCAACAGAAAAGTAGATAAGCGTTTAGTATATGGAAAACTCGTAGGCACCGGATCAGTGATGGATAATTATGTCGGATGTGGTTCATCATGTAACAGTCATAACATAGGGTGACACAGAACTAGCTCCAATTCGTCAATGTAATGTAGGCATGTATTCCGTATATAGTCATACGTGCTTATGGAAAAGAACTTGCATGACATCTTTTGTCCTACCCTCCTGTGGCATCGGGGTCCTATTGGACACTAAGGGATATTAAGGCCTCCTTTTAATAGAGAACCGGAACAAAGCATTAGCACATAGTGAATACATGAACTCCTCAAACTATGGTCATCACTAGGAGTGGTCCCGATTATTGTCACTTCGGGGTTGCCGGATCATAACACATAGTAGGTGACTATAGACTTGCAAGATAGGATCTAGAACTCTCATATATTGATGAAAACATAATAGGTTCAGATCTAAAATCATGGCACTCGGGCCCTAGTGACAAGCATTAAGCATAGCAAAGTCATAGCAACATCAATCTCAGAACATAGTGGATACTAGGGATCAAACCGTAACAAAACTAACTCAATTACATGATAAATCTCATCCAACCCATCACCGTCCAGCAAGCCTATAATAGAATTACTCACGCACGGCGGTGAGCGTCATGAAATTGGTGATGGAGGATGGTTGATGATGACGACGGCGACGAATCCCCCTCTCCGGAGCCCCGAACGGACTCCAGATCAGCCCTCCCGAGAGGTTTTAGGGCTTAGCGGCGGCTCCGTATCGTAAAACACGATGATTTCTTCTCTTTGATTTTTTTCTCTCCGAAAGCAAATATATAGAGTTGGAGTTGGCGTCGGAGGGTCAACAGGGGGCCCACGAGGTAGGGGCGCGCTCTGGGGGGAGGGGGGCGCCCTCCACCCTCATGGAAAGGGTGTGGGCCCCCTGGTCTTCATATTTGGCGAGGATTTTTTATTGTTTTTTCTAAGACCTCTTGTGCAGTTTCAGGTCATTCCGAGAATATTTGTTTTCTGCACATAAAACAACATCATGGTAATTCTGCTGAAAATAGTGTCAGTCCGGGTTAGTTCCATTCAAATCATACAAGATAGAGTCCAAAACAAGGGCAAAAGTGTTTGGAAAAGTAGATACGACGGAGACGTATCAGGGAGCTGAGGCGACTGATGTCGAGGTGCCGATGCCGCGAGAAGCCCTGAAGGCGGCGCCTCCCGAGGCCCGCCCTGGAGCGGCGGCTGGCGTGGAGTTGCGGCCCTTGGCTCTTGAGGCCGGGGCTCCCGAGCCCCGGCCGTTCCTCACGAGGCGTTGTCCGATGGCGTCCCCCAGGCCGGCTCCTTCGGCGCTGATTTTCTTGATGCTTCTTCCGCGCCCTAGGACGACCCCTGCGTCGGGCGCTTAGGCCGGTTCCGTGTAGATTTCGAGGCCCTCCACAAGAGGAAGGAGGCCTTGGGTGGCGACAACCGCCCTTGCCGCTTGTTGAAGCTCAGGAAGTACTTCGCCATGGACGAGTAAGTCCTCTTCTTTCTCTGCTCATTTACTTGACTATCCCTGCGGCTGATTGTGGCCTTTCAGGCTCCGTCCTGCCAAATTCGCCGAGTCGGCCCAGGAGCCAGCCCCCAAAGCTTTGCCTTCTCCGCTGGCTCTGGGCGCGCCAAGCTCGAGTGGCACCCCCGTCGCTGGACCGGTCGGTGGAGTGGTCTGTTCCACCGGGCACCTTGAGCCTACGCGCCCGCTGTCCTTTCTTCATGAGTCCCCCTGGGGCACATCCGGCTTGCCCTGCGTTCCTCCTCTGATCATAGAGGGTGAATGGTTGAAGTCTGCCTTCAGCTCCTCCTCTGTGGGTAGATTGACGCCCGACTGGATTCCCAGAGGGGTCCATTCGGCAATGGCTAGGGTGCCAGCCCCCAGCCCTGCGCCGGGAGGGGGCATGCCGCCTCGGGGCGCTCCGCATACTCCGGTGGAAGAGGGTGATGCGGAAGACGTGCTCAGGCGCGCTCAGGAGCGTCACGCCCTTCGCCAAGAGTTCCTCCAGGGGGCGGCGGACGTGGTGAGCCGGATCGGGGCAGAGCTTGATGGCAAGGATGCACGCCTCGAGGCTGAAGGTTTGCGCCTTGCTGAGGAGAGGCGCAAACTGAAGGTAGCCCATGCCCTCGTGTGTCACCAACGTGATCTTGACAACGCGAAGGCTGAAGTGTCGCTGTTGGCTTCGCGGGAGGCCTGCTCCCAGGCCGTCGAGGAGGCTCGGGAAGCAGACCGTCGGCACAGAGATGCGGAGGAGCGCGCATGGGAGCTCCAAGCCTGGAGCAACTCCCTGGAGCAGCAAGTGGAACTGCGCCAGGCGGCCCTTGAGTCGCTGAATGGGGCCTCCGTCGACCAGGCGAAGCTGCTGAAGTGCGAGGAGGCGCCGACGCTGGAGGCCACCGAGCGCAACCTTGACCTTGTGCGGTTGGAGACGAGGGAGCGCCTAGTGGCCCAGGCGGAGGATGACGTTGCTGCACGCAAAGTCCGGGCCCAGGAAGAGGTCGACCGCCGCGTGGCGGAAGCTCGCTCGGCCTTCGAGCGCGAATACGAAGCGAGGTTGGGGCTGATCAGGGCCGAGGCTGAGGATAGGACCGTGGCCCTCGGGGCCAAACTAGCTGAAGTGACGCGGCGTGCGGACTCATCCGCAGCCGCCCTTGGCACAGCGCAGGCGGAGCTGGCCTCTTCCCGGGCTAAGCTGCTTCTTCTCCAACAGAGGGTTGATGACGCCGAGGCCGTCGCACAGCGGAATGAGGACGAGATCCGTCGGCGACGGGTTCTGGAACACGTGCATGCCCCCATGCTTCGAACGCTCAGGGAGAGGGCCAACACAACTTTGGGCAACATTTGTGAGGCTGCCGCTAAGGAGCCGCATGAGGCCAGCTATGCCGGCAACCTCCAGTTTTTCACCGACGTGGTGACGCTTCTGGAGGACCGCTCCAAGAGGTCCCGTTGGCTTGTCGAAGAGAGGAGCTGAGCCTTGCTCGGGCGTGCCTTCTCCCGTGTCTTTAGCTATCTGCAGGACAGGGACCCCCACTTCGACTTCGACGCTGCCATTGCACCCGTTCCCATAGCCGTCCGGGGCGACCTGGCGCAATGGGTGGAGGTCAACATGCACGCCCTCGTCAGGGCCTTTGTGTCTGATGATGACGGCGTGATCGTGGCCACCGATGAAGGCAGCGTTGTGGACAAGCTTGGCGCCGTCGGAGGTGTTGGCGGTGGCGGTGACGATGTCAGCGACGCCAGTGATGCCTCCGGGGGTGCCCCAGAAGACGCGGTGAGTGATATGTCCGACTGACCGTATGTCGCTGCTGTTTACCCTGCATGAAGAAGGTTCGGGCTCGGCCCTGAAGAATGTAAGAGCATTTTGGGAGGGGAGTCCCCTCATGAAAGGTTTGCGATCAGTATCCTGGTAAACATAACGTTGCGTGTGAGCTTAGCTGCTAGCCCGGTGATGGGTAAGCCGACTTGTTTTCCTATCGACTCCGACCAGTTCCGAGCGGGCCTGCGGGGACCGCCGCGCCTCGGGTGTCTTCTGATTATCCTGTTGATCCTGCGACGAGAACCTCCGGAGAGGGTGCGGTGACAGCAGTCCCGTCTGTAGTCGTGCCTGGCCCGGCGCGACTCGCGAGCGGCTCGTGAGGGGGGGCAGCCGACGCTAACTTTGGACGCAAAGCCGAAATCAGAACACGAGAGATTGCCCGAACGAGACTAAACACCCCTTCCCCAAACACACGCAAGTCTCGAGCTCAAATCCAACTTACATGCAAACCGAAGAAACTTGTCAACAAGGAAGAAGCGAAAAGCAAAAAAGCCGCGTCCGACACCTAGTCTAGTCTTCGACGTCTTCTCACCAGCGTGGAGCTAAGTGCTGCCACTGGGCGTGGGCAGGAGCCCCCGAGGCCCGAGGGCGGCTCTCCGGAGACTCCGGGGCGTGTATAGCCCCACTCATCATTACGTGAGAGTGTCACGGGCGGCAAGCTTCATAGGCACTGGGCCTTCTTCACAGGTACCAGCCTTGCGTCATATCGCCTGACGAGGGACCCACCTTGCGCCACACTCTACCGCCATTGACGGCGGCCGGAGACCAAGGACGACGCCAATGGGGTAGAGCGGTCGCCAGCGGTTCCCCCGACGACCACGGGTCCTCTGCCGGGGGCAGGCCCTGGGGCACCTCCCCGGCAGAGGGCCTACTTCCTGAGAGCGCCTTGCTCCGACCATCGCGGGGGCGAACCCGGATCTCGGCCCCTCTCCTGCAGCCCCCTGCGCCCTCCTCCTGAGGGATAGGAGGCTGTAGCATTGGGGCAGCCATCTGCTGCGGCGACCTGTATCTCCTGTGACCCATGGTTAGCATAAGCTTGCTCCTGAGGAATGAGTGGTACCTGATGGTTGCTGCCGCCGTCGAGGCTCTCTTGGGGTTCCTGAAAGAGCTCAGCTTCTGGCGCCTCCTCGCCCAGCCTGGCCCAAGGAATGAGCCATGATCTTCTTCCAGCGCGCACCCCTGATCCACCATGCGGGGCACACAAGCTTCTGGGTCCACCGCCTCGTGGGCCTCGCCGTAGCGCCCAGCATGCCACACAGTCCGGCTTGGAGCGTCATCTTGGGGGTGATGGCACGGCGGTCCGCCAAAGTCGGAGGCCACGGCGTGCACTCCTTCGCTAGCCGGAGGTGGGGCCGACGCGACTTGTCGCCCGGTGCCGACGGAGGCGTTGGTGCTGAACAGGCCCTGGAGTCCGCTTGAAGTTGCATCAGCATATATAATGCCGCCATACGGCCCTCCCTGGACCTGGGGCGGCAGCTGGACGCAGAAGGGAGGTGCTCCAGAGGCGGTGGCGTCCAGGAGCTCAGCCACTCGCTCCAACAACACGTTGCGGCCGCCCTCCAGCAGCCGGCACCGTAGCAGCTCTTGGGCCACCGTGAGCGCGGCCCTGGAGTTCGCCTGTTCCCGTCGGGTGTGCGGCGCTATGGCCGCGGCGTGGTTTGAGGCCCTTGCTGCGGCCCGCACTTGCCGTGGTGTGAGGGCAGGCGGCGTCTGGCCGCGTCGCCCGCGCCCCGCAGCGCCCTGCAGTGCGCGGGCTGCCTAAGGCGGAAGGTTGAGGTTGCTCTGAGCCGGCGACACGGCGTGGGCGGGCCACGCCGCCCAATGGTTGGCGTTGGCAGCCAGGTCGCTCGACATCTGAATGGCGAGGCGACGGAGCGCGGCGTGGAGGAAGAAGGATTCCGGCGCACCCCTACCTGGCGCGCCAAATGTCGGATTTTGGGTTCCGGCAGACCCTTAAGGTTCGAACTCTGGGGTGCGCACGGAGATCTTTCCCCTACCGACTTGCGCTTCTATGGCTCGTAAGAAATCTAGGCTAGAAAGAAGAACACACAAGGGACACGAGGTTTATACTGGTTCGGGCCACCGATGTGGTGTAATACCCTACTCCAGTGTGTGGTGTAGTGGATTGCCTCAAGGGATGATGATGAACAATACAGGGGAAGAACGGCCTCACGAGAGGTGTTCTTGAGCTGGTGTGGTATGTTCTACTTGGTCCGGATCTTTCTCTCTTTCTTTCTCTTCTCTCTTTCTTTTTCTCGGGACCTCTCTCCTCTTCTTCTTCCTCCTTGGACCTCTTTCTTCTTCTTTCGGGGGCTAGTCCTATTTATAGAGGCCCTGGTCCTCTTCCCAAAAAATGAGCGGGAAGGGCGCCAACAATTGGCCATTTTGAAGGGGAACATCTAGTACAAGTTATACTAACCAAAGGTGGTCTTCGGCTGCCAAAAGCACTGGTGATGACGCCGTCTTGGGCTCCACGGTGACCTTCTCCTGCCGCTCTGCTGGTCTTGGTCTCGTTGCACCGGAATGGTAACCTTTGCCCAATGCCTTGGTCTGTACTTTCTCCCTTTGCACTGAAGGGGAAACAAGGACACTGCGCAGGCTGGTGCACGCCTGGCGCCCGCCTAATTTCGATCGTCACAGCTTGCGTCATAGGCTCCTCATGAGGCACCCCTGCCTTGATCTCTCTGCCTCCTCACGAGCCTGCCTGATGAGGCTGCTCCTGAGGAAGCCTCCTGTCATCCGCCCCGCAAGGCTTGGCCCCTTGCGAGGGTGTTGATCTTGAGCTGATGAAGCTGGGCCGCTCTGGGCCCCCACTCGAGCCACGCCACAGGCTGCAGGCAGGCAAGTCTGGGGACCCCCATTTCCAGAACACCGACAGAGCCATCGCACTAGGTTAGCTTAAAGGGGTTAAACGGGACAAAGGACACTGGAGTTTATACTGGTTCGGCCCCTTGCGGTGAAGGTAAAGTCCTATTCCAGTTGAGGTGGTATTGCTTATGTCCTGATTACGAGGGAGCAAATACGCTTGACCTAGCTTTCGATCTGTTGTCTCTTGCCCTAAACCGCCACTGGGTCGTCCCTTTATATACACAGGTTGACGCCCACCGACTTTACAGAGTCCCGGTCAATTCATATAATGTGTCCGGCTCGGTGACCAAATACACATGCCTTACAATACAAGTCATACATATACGTCACTTTACGCTTATGGGCTTTAAGCCGCCTCTGGGCCTTGGGCCTTTTAACGAGTCTTCATAGGGAACTGCCATCTTTAGCGCCTTTATGGGCTTTGTCTTGATAGACCGTTGTGGCTTAACCCGTCCCCTCCTGGGCGGGTTAACCCATAAGTTACATCTCCAACCAGGCCCCAGGTTGATTTGAACTTGTTCATGTCAATCTTCAACACTTAGGAAAAAAACCTTCTTCATTTGTTCTTCACAAGATATTGTAACCCGCCATGACGTCATCTGCCATTAATTTCGCACGAGACACAACATATCTTAATGGATCTTTATCTTTAATTAACCACCCCGAAAATCGAGGCATCAAAACGGCTCGATAATCATCTTTTGGCCTCCTCGTTTCTCGCGCCTGCCTACTAACCCTTTCCTTATAAATAGGCCCCGACAGCCCATCCATTCTCCCCCTTCTTTCCTTCTCGTCCTCATCTTCTTCCTCGCAACACTCCAGCGCATCCGAGCTCCGCCGCTGTCGATCTTCGTCTACTGCTTCAACTCCGGCTGCTGCATCACCCTGAACGAACAATGACATTGCGGCGCCCCTTGTCGGTGTCAAAACTGGCGGATCTCGGGTATGGGGTCCCGAACTGTGCGTCTAAGGTCAATGGTAACAGGAGACAAGGGACATGATGTTTACCCAGGTTCGGGCCCTCTCTATGGAGGCAATACCCTACGTCCTGCTTGATTGATATTGATGAATATGAGTATTACAAGAGTTGATCTACCTTGAGATCGTAATGGCTAAACCCTAGAGGTCTAGCTTGTATGGCTATGATAATGAGTCCACTCTATTTGGACTAGGTCCTCCGGTTTATATAGACACCGGGAGGATTTAGGGTTACATAAGGTCGGTTACAAAGAAAGGAATCTACATATTCAGTCACCAAGCTTGCCTTCCACGCCAAGGAGAGTCCTATCCGGACACGAGTACAGTCTTTGGTCTTCGTATCTTCACAGCCCATCAGTCCAGCCCATGGCTAACAGGCCGGACGCCCGAGGACCCCTTAATCCAGGACTCCCTCAGTAGCCCCCGAACCAGGCTTCAATGACGAGGTGTTTGGCGCGCAGATTGTCTTCGGCATTGCAAGGCGGGTTCCTCCTCCGACGTCCTCCAAGTAGGTTGTTCGGCTTTCAATTCAATGCCGCACCCCTCGGCTTCTGTGCATTTATGACTTCATCTTCCATGTGTTGGGAGAATGTGGATAGTCAGGGTATTTTTTGCAAATATCACCCTAGCCTTGCAAGAAATAGTGTCTATTTAAAGAGATTGGATCTTAGATCCTTTCAGCATCACGCGGAGAAAATCCTCAGACACTGCCAGGCAAAACCATTCCAGCACGGCCAACATTCCCAGCTCCTCTTCCCGTTCCAACCTAGAGAGGGCCGAGTGGGAGAGGTGCTCTGTGCCCACAGCCAATTAGCGAAGCTGCAAACGCAAGGATTTCTTCCTCCTGTAGATCTGGTCCCTGTTCGAGCAGGATTGGCCTCCTTCAACGGAAAAACCCAGGCGGAGGATTTCCCCAATCCGTCTGCGGGAGAACGAGTGTGCTTCATCCCCTATCTGCTGATGGGTGTGGGGTTCCCAATTCACCCATTCCTTCGAGGGCTTCTGGAGTACTATGGCCTCCAGCTACATAATTTTACTCCGGCCTCCGTTCTGCACATCGCGGCTATGTCGCTTTATGCGAACTATTCCTGGGTTACGAGGCCCATTTTGATTTGAAGAGAAGACTGTTCTACCTCGTCCCTCGCAATCAAGGTGGGTCTATTTTTGAAGTGGGAGGAGCCGAAGTGTGGCGCATCACCGGGAATGGATATCTGTCCGGCACACCGAAGAAAGCTCCCGAAGAGTGGTCGTCTGAATGGTTCTACATCGACGACGTCACCCTACCCGACCCTGTCCGCATGGGCCTCCCCTAGTTTTCAAACGCTCCGCTGAAGAAATGCCATAGCTGGTGTCCTTGGAGCCTCGAGCAAGAGGATAACGCAGAGATCAGCCTGCTGGTAGGGAAGATTAAGACGCTTGCCCAGTCCAGATTGTCAGTAGCCGAGGTGATGGCGATTTCGATAACGTGGGGGGTCCAACCACTTCAATATAGAGGGATGCCCATGTGGCAGTATAACAGAGAAGATGATGCCTCACGCTATGGCCGAAAGGGCCCAAAGACTCCTGCCGCCCTAGCCAAAATACTGGCCAAGCTGTATAAAGGGGAGAAGGAGGAGTTCACCCGTCTCCAAATCTGAGATGGGTTTTCCATGTATAATCCTCCCAGCTGGGTAAGGTTCAGCTCCACTATTTTATTCTTGTCCCTGAGTCATTCTCGACAGGCAGCGTCTTATCTTGCTCATAACAGGAATGGCGAAAGGCTGTCGAGGGGATCCATGACCCTGCCCCTCAGCCGGAGAATCGCAACCGGGATCTTGACCCCGGATATGAGGAAGATCCGGACATATTTGTGGAGCTTGAGGATGGAGTATTTTATCAAATGAGCTATGATGGTACATATGTACCCATTATCGCTGATTACCCCGGCCGCCTTCGTGCTTCACGCATAAGTAATCCGAAGACACCTTATCCAAAAGAGTTTTCTCATTCCTCCTTACCCACCGCACTGTCCTGTGCTTAGAAGGGGAAGCGTTCGGCGCGCCATGCTTCCCGGGAGCGTCTCCAAAGAGAGCGTCCCCCATACCAGGCAAGCCTTCCAAGAGGAATTGAAAGGAAGATACGGCCGAGCCTTCATCAAAGAGGTATGAATTTGCAAGTATGCACCTTGGCAGTCACATCCAACTATAACCTTTCTTTTTACGCTTTATCAGGAAAAAGGTGTGTCGGACTATATTCGGGGGCCCGGCCGGTCATACTTCCCGCAGCTAGGATTCAAATCCTGCCATGAAGACGGGGGCTGAAGCGGGGGTGACGCCGGACTATCCTCCAGCAGAGGATTCAGATGATGTATCCGTCACCAACTCGGAAGTGGAGAGCGCCATGAATCATCGGCGCCGCAGGGCCATTTTACAGGACCCTCGCTTTTTAGAAGAGTCATTTAACGCCTTCAACTCAGCCGATGCGTATATCCGAGCTGCTCGAGATGGGCTTAACAGAGCCACAAAACAACATTTAAAAGATGTGCAGGTAATTTTGTTTTGTCTGACTGTGATAACCATATACCAGTAGCCCCCAAGACTTAAAGTAGTTGAAACAACTGATTTAAGGATCAATGTACAACCAGGTGCTTACGGAGAAGAACACCATGTTAACTCAGGAACTAGAAAAGTGTCAGCGCCAGCTGTCTGCTGCCAATGCCGAATTGGAGAAATCCAAGAAGGCATCCCCCGGTAATGTTTCCCTCCATCAAGAAATCACAATTGTAAACTAACAATGCTAATATGGTTGCTTATCATTGTATTGGATCGTTAGACCAACTGCGGGAGCAGCTGGACGCCGCTCGAGGCGAAGAACACAGAGCCAAAAAACTGCTAGTAGCGGGCGAGCGTGTGTTAACAAAAGTCGTTCAGGAGAAAAAGAAGCTCCGGGATTCAAACACAAAACTGGGCGAAGAACTGAAAGACGTGCGAGCTCAGCTAGCTGACTTCGTGAAGAACAACAAAAAACTGCGAGGCGGCATATTCATTATGTGACCGCATTTATCTTATAATAGTTTGGAAGTAATAGTAGCTGATATAGCTGTGATTGCAGGTATATTGACGGGCCGTCCTGAAGAGGAGGTGTCCGGATCATCAAGTGATCTTCTGCAAGAGTTGTCGCAGTTGCACGAGCGAGATCGGCTGGCAATGCGGAGTGTAGCCAAGGCCTTATGGCCATCCGACTCCCCTCCGGGGAGTACGGATAAGCTTGTAGAGCTGTTCAAGGGAGCGCGGCGGCATATCTGACTGTGGAAGATATCGGCCTGCCGGGAGGGTGCGCGAGAAGCCTGGGCCATGATAAAAACACGATATACCAAGCTGGATCCGAATGACATGGCCCGGGTCGGACCAGTAGGGTCAAACGGGGAAGAAATTCCCGTTAGTTTAGTATATGGCCAAGTAGAGGTGGCTGCTAGATACTCCCAACATGATTGTAAATTAGACCGCCTGTTGGACGGTATAGAGGAGGAAGTGTTTGAGTCCTAGGTGACTTTGTACTTTCCTTCTAACTGGATAATAAAAACAATTGTCATGGCCGACCTTTTCGCTTCGACCTCTGGACCCGAAGGTGTAGAGTGTTTCCGAATACTCTTACGGCAGAATATACCAGGGTATGCATGGGACCAGGCGTAGGGGTCATAGTTGCTTGAACAGACAATGTGTATCTGGCTAGTTATGTTATATTACATTATGTAAGAAACATCTTCCAGAGAGAATAGTTCCGTTAAGGGTTCCTTTCCCTGGGTGTGCATGCATTCAATGTGCATGTCCGAACTATGATTAAAAAAATTGCAGAGTAAGTAACTTCTAGGGTTTCACAATGAAGTGAATGCGAAAACATCTTTAATTCGCCGACCGAATATTCCCTTAAGAACGCTAGCTTTCGGCTCACCCAGTCTGAGGTACACATCCGGATGACCCGGTAGTAACAATCGCAGAGGTGCTCCCTTTATGCCCTAGCCGAACTAACGGGAACGTAGGGCATAAGCACAGGAGCCAGGCAACCCAGCTTGGCCAAAACTTAAGTTATATCGATGCGTATAGTGGCGAAGAAAAGGTACATATGGAAAAACTCATATGTGGTGAGCTTGATGCTCAAAGAATAATAGCAAGCTTCTGTACGAGAAGCCCCCAGGTATAATGAACGTACATATGCAGAGGTGTACGCATCAGGTAAGGACGGTCTAGCCGTACTGAAGCCATAAGGCTAAAGAGCAAAACGAAAGAAAAAGATAAAAACAAAAAGAGAGAAAAAATAACGTTAATAACGGGAGGGAGGAGACGAACACAGTAGTTCGGAGCTAGGCATAAAATCGTCGTAGTCTGGCCGCATTCCAGGGGTTCGGCTCCAGGTGATTGTCTGAGCATCATGCTGGCGGTACACTCCTCCGGTGAGAACTTCGTCAATGATGAAGGGACCCTCCCACTTGGGCTTGAGCTTGTCCTTTTTCTTCTCCGACAGGAGTAAAACGAGTTCACCAACGTTATAAGTCTTGGCCCGCACTTCTCTGCTTTGATACCTGCGAGCCTGCTGTTGATAAAATGCGGAGCGGGCTTTTGTGACGTCGCGCTCCTCCTCCAAGGCATCTAGGTTGTCCTGCCAATCAAGCTCGGCTTCTCTCTCTTCGTAGATGCGCACTCGAGGTGAGTCATGAATAATATCGGAGGGTAACACTGCTTCTGCACCATACACCATGAAGAAAGGTGTATATCCAGTAGTGCAGTTGGGCGTGGTCTGCAGCCCCCAGAGTATGGAGTCAAGTTCCTCCACCCAGTGCTTATCTGATTCTTTCAAAGACTGCACTAGTCTAGGTTTGATGCCGCTCATAATAAGACCATTCGCCCGTTCGACTTGACTGTTTGTCTGCGGGTGGTAGACCGAGGCGTAATCGAGTTTAATACCGAGATTAGCACACCAAGTTTTCACTTCATCGGCTGTGAAATTAGAGTCATTAGCGGTTATTATGCTGTGTGGGACACCATAACGGTGTACCACGTCGGATATGAAATCTATTACCGGCCCCGCTTCGGCCGTTTTGACTGGTTTGGCCTCTATCCACTTAGTGAATTTATCCACCATGACCAGCAGATACTTTCTCTTATGGCTTCCTCCTTTAAGGGGTCTGACCATATCTAGTCCCCAGACCGCAAAAGGCCAAGTGATGGGATTGTTTGTAAGGCAGTGGGGGGCATATGGATTTGGTTGGCGAAGAGTTGGCATCCGACGCAATGTTGGACAAGGTCTTGTGCATCTACTCGGGCCGTCAACCAATAAAACCCTGTACGGAAGGCCTTGCTAACAAGGGCCCGGGCTGCGTCATGGTGACCGCCAAGCCTGGCGTGAATCTCGGCCAAGAGCTTCCGCCCCTCTTCCTCGGAGATACATCTTTGAAGAACTCCGGTAGCGCTTTTCTTATAGAGCTCTCCGTCATGAACCTTGTAGGCCTTCAAACGCCGGACAATGCAGCGGGCCTCATTCTGGTCCTCATGAAGCTCCTTCCTGTTAAGGTAGGCCAGGAAGGGTTCGGTCCATGCGGCAATGATTTCCATGATGAGATGCGCCGATGCTGTTATTTAGGTGGCTGAGCCTCCAATAATGTCAGTGTTTTCGGAATCTGGGGTTATGTTCGGATCCGGACTAGTGTTGTCGTTTTCCCCCTGCCACACCACGGATGGCTTAAAAAGCCTTTCCTGAAAGATATTAGGTGGGACGGGGTCGCGCTTAGCGCCGATACGAGTAAGAACGTCCGCCACTTGATTACTTTCTAGAGCCACATGATAGAACTCGAGCCCCTTGAACCGGGCCGACATTTTTATGACTGTGTTACGATAAGATACCATCTTCAGATGTTTGGCATCGAACTCTCCATTTATTTGAGATATTGCAAGGTTTGAGTCCGCGCGCACTTCTAGGCGTTGTATGCCCATGGAGACAGCCATCCGGAGACCATGTAATAAGGCCTCATATTCGGCTGTGTTATTGGAATCTATGTATAGTATTTGGAGTACGTATTGAACGACGTCTCCAGTAGGGGACGTTAAAACGACACCCGCTCCTAGCCCTGCCATCATTTTGGAGCCATCGAAATACATAACCCAATTGGAATATGTGTCGTACTCTTTAGCGAGTTCGGCCTCTGTCCATTCGGCGACGAAGTCAGCCAGTACTTGGGATTTAATAGCTCGTCGTGGTTTGTATGTAATGTCGAATGGGAGGAGCTCAATGGCCCATTTGGCAATCCGGCCCGTGGCATCGCGGTTACTTATAATGTCATTGAGTGGTACTTAGGAAGCCACCATAATCGAACACTCCTGGAAGTAGTGACGGAGCTTTCGGGATGCCATGAAGACCGTGTATGCTATCTTTTGATAATGGGGGTACCAGGATTTGCATGGTGTAAGGACAGTGGATACGTAGTATACTGGCTTCTGAAGCGGGAATTTATGTCCGTCCTGTTCTCGTTCAACGACGAGTACGGCGCTCACCACATGATGTGTTGCCGATATGTATAATAACATCGGTTCGCCGACATTTGGTGCTACCAGGATTGGATTGCTCGCAAGAAGGGTTTTTATTTCCTCCAGTCCGTCTGTTGTCGCGTCCGTCCACTCGAAGTGATCGGTTCACCGTAAAAGGCGATAGAGTGGCAGTGCCTTTTCTCCCAATCTGGAGATGAAGCGGCTTAGAGTTGCCACACAACCCGCGAGTTTTTGAACTTGTTTAAGGTCTGTTGGCGTAGCCAATTGCGACAAAGCTCGAATTTTGGCTGGATTTGCTTCAATTCCTCTATTGGAAATGATGAAACCCAGTTGTTTTCTGGCCGGGGCGTCGAAAACGCACTTTTCCGGAATGAGCTTAATGTCGTACATGCGGAGGTTGTTGAATGTGAGACGTAAATCGTCTATTAGTGTTTCGACGTGCCTAGTTTTGATGACGACATCGTCCACATAAGCTTCAATTGTCTTGCCGATCTGTTTCTCCAGGCATGTCTGAATCATGCGTTGGTACGTGGCGCCGACGTTCTTGAGCCTGAAGGGCATGGTGTTGAAGTAGAATGGCCCATATGGGTTAATGAATGCTATTGCAGCTTGGTCGGTCTCCTTCATTTTGATTTGATGGTATCCGGAATATGCATCTAGGAAACACAGTGAGCCGTGTCCTACGGTGGCATCAATGATTTGATCGATGCGGGGCAGGGGGAAAGGATCCTTAGGGCAAGCTTTATTGAGGTCTCTAAAATCGACGCACAACCGCCAGGATTTGTCCTTCTTCGGTACCATCACCAGGTTTGCCAGCTGGTCCGGATGTTTTATTTCTCTGATGAATCCGGCCTCAATTAGCTTGGCTAGCTCCTCCCCCATGGCTTGATGTTTGGGTTCGGAAAAGCGCCACAGTGTTTTCTTGACCGGTTTATATCCCTTTAATATATTGAGGCTGTGTTCGGCCAACTCGCGTTGGATTCCTGGCATATCAGAAGGGTGCCATGCGAATATATCCCAATTCTCGCGCAGGAACTCTCGTAGCGCGGCGTCAACCGTTGGGTCCAATTGTGCTCCGATGGATGTTGTCTTCTTGGGGTCTGTTGGATGGACTTGGAATTTGACTGTTTCCTCCGCTGGTTTGAAGGAGGTGGATTTGGGTCGTTTGTCTAGGACCACATCATCCTTGTCCACCGTAGAGCGTAGCGTGGCTAATTCTTCGACCGTGAGGACTTCAGATAATGCCTCGAGGGCCAAGGATGCGTTTTTGGTTTCCGTGCGGAGTGCTCTATCCGGATCATTAGCTAGAGTGATTATACCATTGGGCCTAGGCATCTTAAGCTTCATGTATCTCACCGTAAGAGGGCGTGATACCCGCTGTTGAAAGAGGCCACTTGGAAGGTTATTTCTTCGGACCGATAGTTCTCCGGCGTGCCGAATACCATGTCGAGTGTTATTTTTCCCGCACACCGCGCCTCCCGACTGGGAATAATTCCTCGGAAGGTCATTCTGCTTTCCTCAATGCGGCTCCTGTCTATTTCCATTTTGGTGGAGTGCTTCATAGATGAGGTTTAGCCCGCTGCCGCCGTCCATGAGGACCTTGGTGAGCCGAAAGCCGTCCACGGTTGAACTAAGGACCAAGGCGGCTGGTGCTCGGGCTGTCCTGTATTTTGGTTCATCGCCGGCATTAAAAGTTATAGCCGTATCGTTCCAAGGGTTTATTGCTGCCATGTGACAGACTTCGGCGAGTCCGCGTAGTGCTCTTTTGTGCCTATTGTTTGAGGCGAATGTCTCCAAGACCGTCAGTACCTTGGGATCATTGTCCTTTGGGGGGTGTTGTTCTGGGTTATTCTCGGTGAGGATATCATCACCGCTCTTGGCCTCTTGCCGGAGTATCCAACATGCTCTAAGGCTATGTGTTGGTATGCTATCCGGTGTTGTGTGTATTTTGCATGGCCCATTGAGCCATCCTTCCAGAACGGTTCCACGCCCCCTACTGGACTTGTATTTCTTTACCGTTGAGCCGGGCATGTTGCAAGGGTGCGCCCTTTTCGCCTGAATGAGGGGTTGAGTGGGGACCGATGATTCCCAAGGAGCTGCTTGAGTTTTCCAGGCGCTTTCCATTGCACTGTACTTCTGTACGATAGTTGCCAAGTCAACGAAGTGTAGGATGCGACGGCGGTTGATGGTGTTGAGGATTCCTTCGTCCCTGCAATTGTTGCGGAACACTGAGATCGCTTCCTCATCGTGGCAATCTTTAATCTTGTTTTTAATAAGAAGGAATCTGGCCCAGAAGTGGTGGACCATTTCCTGAGACTGTTGTTTTATGCTCGTGAGAGCGCTTGTATTCGGGTGGGTGGGTGGATTTAAATCTGAACCCTGCCCCAGTTTTGGATCCGGAGTTTGAAGGTCTTCCGAACTTAACAGACCGGGCTTCGGGATGTCCGCTAATTTCTTAGGCCCATCGTCCGATTCTATGTTCGGAGGGCAGGACGCTTCACCTCGCGGGTAGGTGTCCACTCTTCGAGACTGGAGATCTGGACATAGTCCGTCCTCAATATGGAGGAAGAGTTATCGACCCGCTCCTTGACTGCCTCTATCTAGTGGGTGATCGGCGGAGATTTGCTTTCTCTCTGGTTAGGTTTAAGCCCAATCCGATCATAGTCTGTAGCGACCCCAGGGCGGCGATGCAATCTAGGAGCTTGTTTAAAGACGAAAGATCCGCTGGGTCCATCTACTTGGAGTATTCGGAATCGATACAAAGGGGGTTTTCGATGACCCGAGAGGCCATCGTCGGCTTAATGGATGAACGGGCAGTCATGGTAAAGCCGCCTAGCCGGAGGGTTTGTCCTGGAGCCAGCATTCCTTCGGTGGTGATATTATCCTTGAGAACAAGGCAAGACATCGATCTTGTTGTCGACGGCATAGTGGAACTCTCAATAAAAGCACCAATGTCGGTGTCAAAACCGGCGGATCTCGGGTCAGGGGTCCCGAACTGTGCGTCTAAGGTCGATGGTAACAGGAGACAAGGGGCACGATGTTTACCTAGGTTCAGGCCCTCTCTATGGAGGTAATACCCTACGTCCTGCTTGATTGATATTGATGAATATGAGTATTACAAGAGTTGATCTACCTCGAGATCATAATGGCTAAACCCTAGAGGTCTAGCTTGTATGGCTATGATAATGAGTCCCCTCTATCCGGACTAAGTCCTCCGGTTTATATAGACACCGGGAGGATCTAGGGTTACATAAGGTCGGTTACAAAGAAAGGAATCTACATATTCGGTCGCCAAGCTTTCCTTCCACACCAAGGAGAGTCCTATCCGGACACGAGTACAGTCTTCGGTCTTCGTATCTTCATAGCCCATCAGTCCGGCCCATGGCTAACAGGCCGGACGCCCGAGGACCCCTTAATCCAGGACTCCCTCACCCCTCCACTGTTCATCAGCGTCGGTAAGCATTCACCTTTCCTCTTAATAGATCTGCCTTAGGTTTTCCTTGTTCGTCGGTGTTCATCACTGTTCCTCCTTCTCTTTCCTAGATTGCATAGTTTTGATCTGAAAATGACACAAATCTTGTACAGTAGCAGTTTTAGCACTTTGTTTTTTTAATATCAGAACATATCCTCATTGCAACAGATCTCATCTGGGCATCCCCACTTTTCTGCTGCCGCCACCTTTAGGTTTAGATTTTATTTCATTTCACCGAGCTGCTGCAGATCCAATCTTATAGCTCCAATCTATGAAACCTGTTTGTCCCAACACTTAGTAAAATTTGCTCTTATCAGATCTTAAACATAAGTGCTTGTCATGGCGGCTTACATCATCGGCTTATAATTACCCATATGTCATTAGGCCCCATTTAAGCCGCCATTCGGAGTATATGCTACAGTTTTTTACTTCCGGCTTTAATGAATCAACTTAACATGGCAACAAAATTATTTTCTTTAGGCTTTTCTCTTCACAATGCCGCCAAAGACAGTCACTTCATGGAACTGGGTTAAGTCCATTGTTACCGAAGACACTCTCAAAGATTTTGTCAAAATCGGGTACTTGCCAGCAAAGAATGTTATGCATTATTGTGCCCCCAATCCAGGCGAAGAAAGACCTCAACCAAAGGTTGGTGAGGTCATTGTTTTCACTGACCACATGAATCGGGGCTTCTCATTGCCCGGCTCTAAATTTTTCCGAGATGTTCTGCACTTCTTTCAACTCCATCGGCAAGACATTGGACCCAATTCCGTGTCAAACATTTGCAACTTTCAAGTCTTCTGCGAAGTATACCTTCAAGAGGAGCCCAATGTTGAACTTTTCGGAGAATATTTTTATTTCAACCGCCAAAACGAGTTCACGAATGGATCCAGTTTGGAACTTGGCGCAATCTCAATTCAACGAAGAAGAGATGATATCTTCCCCTATGCTTGCTTGCCGAGTCATCCCAAGGATTGGAACCAGACATGGTTTTACTGCAAAGATACCTCTCCGGTTGACGAGAACCCATTGTCGGGTTATCGTGTCGAGCGCCTGGACCCAAAACATCATATTCCCGAGAAGCTTACCGTTGCCGAACGTGCAAAGCTTGCCCCCACCACTGCAAAGGTCAAAGCTCTGCTGGGAAACAGGTTAACTAGCATTGACTTGGTTCGGTGCTGGGTTTCTTGGCAAATTATTCCCTTGAGCCGCCGGCCCGGCTTAATGTGTACTTACACTCATGGTATAAAGGATCCGCTACGCCACAGCTCTATATGCTTAACTGACGAGGCAATCAACGAAATGAGCAAGGCCCTTCTGAATGAAGATCCGGAAGATTGTAGCAAAGTGGGTTTGAACCCTTTCTGCAAACTTAACCCGCCACCAGATGTGAGACTCCAATTTTCTTACCCTTACCTCATCATTTAAACGCTTTATTAACTCAACTTTGATGACTTTTCACAGGCTGATTATGATTTTTGGAAGAAGAAGTACGACCATGAAGCTGCCAAGAAGGCCAGGGCTGCCAAGAAAGCCGCCAAGAAAACCACTAAGAAAAATAAGAAGAAATCAAGCGCCTCCAGCATGTTTGAACTGGATGATAGCTCTGAGTCGGAGGTAGCCCTTGACTCCCTTGGCTCCTTTTTCAATCACCTTATTGACACTGATTATGCTCAGGATGACATGGGGGCCAGCCAAGCAGCTGAAGAAGAGGTAACTATTATTTCGTCCGACTCAGAGCCTTTGCCAAGACAGAAAATTCGACGAGTAACCCGGAAAGTAAGCTTTTTCGCACCCCTTAGCTCATTTGGATCCTCACTTTCTTTTGAAGCAACAGCAGCACGAGAGCCGGCGACAAACTCGGACCATCGGAGGTGAAGAGTTATCGTCCGGTTTATCGAATACTCCAGCTCCATGAAAACGGCAAAACGAGGTCTTTCCAAACTTAACTCTTTTACCCCCTGGCGGGTCTCATTCGTCAGCCACTTAATTCTTTCAATCCAACCTTATCAGGAGGTTTCTCGCTCTTCCTCCAGCGATTCATCTCAAACCCATCTACCGGATTTCAAGACTGCCCCTGGGTAACATCTCTTTTGTTTTCTATCTCCTTATGCTCTTATACTTATACTGATCTCTCATGAACCGTGCAGTGGAAAAGCCAAGCCTAACAAGAGGGCAAAGGTGACCAAGCCGGCTAAAGACCCCAAAGTTCCTGAGCCGGAACAACAAATTCCAGCATCCGATACCTCCATGGTACCACCCGGCGAGCCTGTCTTTAATGATCCACCAGAAATTCCTGACCTCTCTAGTGACCAGACAAGACTCAATCCTTTGAACACTGAATTGTCAAGCCCACTTAAACCGTCAGAGGCTCATACTGATGATGTTATGATCACTGGCACCGGCTTTACAGAGCCGGGAAATCCAACTGTGTTGGCTCAACACTCCGCTAAACAGGAATTCATTGAAAAGCAGAAAGTGAGGTTTGATGTTACCCATTATTATCAATTGAGCAGCAGTGAAGTACTCGCTGGCTACCTCAACCAAGTACATACCATCCGAGATCTTGAAATTGATATGGTGAAGCAAATGCATCAAAAATATGAGGTATGAATCCCGGCTTAAATACATCATGCATATCCTGTCAGCCCCCAAGTCTACTGTGTGTAATAGAATTGAATATGCAGTAGACTTAGAATAGCCATGAGTATAAAACATCCTTGATAAAAATTCCTTCAAAAAACCATTGTTCACTTAGATCGGATTTTAATGATCAACATTGCATTCATGTAGCCCCCATGATCTGGCTGTGGTTGTCCGTGGCACTGGCGGGTCATCATAAAGTAGTAATGAGATATGAACAAATATGCATTAGCCCCCAAGTGCTAATTACTATTTCTTGCAAAGTGCTTGGGACTTAATCATATAAACCATTGTAGGAAGAATTCTTCGGTAGGCATTAGCCCCCAAGTGCCAAGTGTTGTTGCTTGCAAAAGGCTTGGGACTTATATTCTTGTGACCCGGATATAAATGTGTTTGTAACTCTGTGTTTGTACAGGAGGCCACCGCTGAACTTCAATCACAATTGGCTAATGCAAAGACCCGGCTAGAGATTCAGGAGTCTGAGACCCGGAAAGCCGATTCAAAATTCAAGTTTAGTCTGGAGGAAACCGAAAAGCTAAAGACCTATTTTCATGCTGAAAGAAACTCATGGGCCGAAGAGAAAACTGCTCTAACGCAGCACGCCAAAAAGGCTGAAGTTGATCTGGAAAATGTGACTACTGAGCCTAGGGTTTAAAACACCGGGTGTCTCAGATGGTTTCTGCTATCTTTGGTAAGTCGCCGTATGAACATTGAAATTGAATCTCTTCCATGATTGTATAAACCGCCATTGATTACTTTCATGATTGTTATACAGGTCCAAGGAGAAGTAATCTGAATCAAGATGTGCTGGTGAAGCTTAAAGCCGTATATACGTAGGTTGAACAGCTATATACTGGAACTCAGCGCACACTAGCCACAATTTCTCCAACAAACCAAGGACCCAACCTGCTAAGTGATGTGTTGAAAAAATTGTCAATTCTTCCTGCAAGGTTTCAAGAGATAAAACGGTCATGTGCAAGAGCCGGCGCCATGACGGCCTTGAGCCGTGCTAAGGCATGGTTACCAGAGCTAGGCCTGACCGAGGTAGCTACTGGGTATTCAAGCCTGAAGGAAGATGGCACTCCTTTTAGCCAGCAAGACTTCGCCGCCTGCGTTAAAGAAATCCGTCCTCATGCTACAGTAATTGCTGATGAAACCAATCTCTCAAAATATCAGCCAGCTTATGATGCAGAAAACCAGAAGATGTCTACGCCAGCTTATAAAGTGATGGATCTGATTCCTCCAATTTGTAAGCATACTTGATACATCTCCAACGTATCTATAATTTTTGATTGTTCCATGCTATTATATTATCCATTTTGGATGTTAATGGGCTTATTTTTACACTTTTATATTATTTTGGGGACTAACCTATTAACCGAAGGCCCATCCCAAATTGCTGTTTTTTTTGCCTATTTTAGGGTTTCGCCGAAAAGGAATATCAAATGGAGTCCAAATGGAATGAAACCTTCGGGAGCATTATTTTTGGAACAAACATGATCTAGTTTATCTATGAACAATATTTGAATCTTCTCTGAATTCTTTTATGTATGATTGGTTTATCTTTGCAAGTCTCTTCGAATTATCAGTTTGGTTTGGCCTACTAGATTGATCTTTCTTGCAATGGGAGAAGTGCTTAGCTTTGGGTTCAATCTTGTGGTGCTCGATCCCAGTGACAGAAAGGGAAATGACACATATTGTATTGTTGCCATCCAGGATAAAAAAGATAGTGTTTATATCATATTGCATGAGTTTATCCCTCTACATCATTTCATCTTGCTTAAGGCGTTACTCTGTTCTTATGAACTTAATACTCTAGATGCATGCTGGATAGCGGTCGATGTGTGGAGTAATAGTAGTAGATGCAGAATCGTTTCGGTCTACTTGTCTCGGACGTGATGCCTATATACATGATCATGCCTAGATATTCTCATAATTATTCGCTTTTCTATCAATTGCTCGACAGTAATTTGTTCACCCACCGTAATACTTATGCTATCTTGAGAGAAGCCACTAGTGAAACCTATGGCCCCCGGGTCTATTTTCCATCATACAAGTTTCCAATCTACTTTATTTTGCTATCTTTTACTTTTAATCTATATCACAAAAATACAAAAAAAAAATATCTTATTATTATCATCTCTATCAGATCTCACTCTTACAAGTGGCCGTGAAGGGATTGACAACCCCTTTATCGTGTTGGTTGCGAGGTTCTTATTTGTTTGTGTAGGTACGAGGTGACTCGCGCGTGGTCTACTACTGGATTGATACCTTGGTTCTCAAAAACTGAGGGAAATACTTACGCTGCTTTACTGCACCACCCTTTACTCTTTAAGGGAAAACCAACGCAGTTCTCAAGAGGTAGCAAGAAGGATTTATGGCGCCGTTGCCGGGGAGATCTACGCCAAGTCAAGACATACCAAGTACCCATCACAACTCTTATCCTTCGCATTAAATTATTTGCCATTTGCCTCTCGTTTTCCTCTCCCCCACTTCACCCTTGCCGTTTTATTCGCCCTCTCTTTTCCATTCCCCTCCTCTTTTCCAGATTGCCTCTTTTGCCTATTTCTTTTTTTCTTGTGTGTTGGATTGCCTACTTGTCACGATGGCTCAAGATAATACTAAATTGTGTGACTTCTCCAATACCAACAATAATGATTTTATTAGTACTCCGATTGCTCCTCTTACCAAAGCTGAATCTTGTGAAATTAATACTGCTTTGCTGAATCTTGTCATGAAAGATCCGTTTTTTGGCCTATGCATTAGTTCCAATCCTCAAACATTGCATGGTTAGGATATGATTAACATGTGGGTCGGGAAGTAGTTGATGAGGTAGAACCTATTGCCCTGTTATATTCAAACCCTTGGGAGTTACTTCTACGTATTGCTTACATTGCTATGCTATGCTCGTAGACGTGGTTGGGTGAGTGAAATCCATGAAAGATGTGAGATTGTTAATTAATGGTTCAACTTAAGGCGGCAACTTGAATACACGTCTAGGTGGATTGTTTGTTGGACACCTGGGGAATCCAGTGTTATCCTAGGATATCCCGGAGTACCCGAGTGATAATCCTATGGTCCGCCACCCAGGCTCAAAGGGAACTGAGATATTTTCATGCTAGGAACTTCCGTGTGCAGCCACAAGCTATTATGGGCTCTAGCATAGTTGAGTAAGTTGCGTAAAACTTCCGAAGAGGTGGATCAGCAGGTAGTGGGATGTAGGTTGGTATGGTCTGCCCGGAGTAAGGAGTTAATGCTTCTGAAAGACTGTGTCTCGGTCATCCGTTTCTCAAACACCCTGCAGCGTGAGAAATCCAACAAAGGAGATCGGGTCTTGTGGGGAAAAGTGCGCAAACCTCTACAGAGTGTATAAACTAATCATGGTTAGCTGTGTCCCCGGTTATGGACATCTTGAGTATCTAGTACTTGGAGTATCATAAGTATCTCATCACTCTAACTAATATTGTTCGGTTGTTAATTACTTTAATTGGGATTGAGTTGGAGGAACCTTCTCAATAATGTTTCAACTACCATGATAGTTAAATAAAATCTATTCCTTTGTTGTAGGGAAAAATTGGCTTTTCGCAAAAATTATAACCATAGAGCTTTCCACCAGCCAAATATGCATGTAGTGATAGCATTATTCTATTCTTTCCCTACTGTGTTATCTTGCGAGCATAATCCATGTGCTGACCCGTTTTCGGGCTGCAACATATTATGTTGCAGACTTTTCAGATGAGGAGTAAGGTTCGTTAGGTCGTTGCCGTGTAGCTCAGCTATGTCGTTGGAGTTTATGGACTCAATTTATCTTCCAAGCCTTCCGCTGTTATCGTATTAGATGGCCTTAAGCCATATTTATTGTAATAAGTTCTCTTTTGAGACATTCGATGTAATAAGTGTGTGATTGCTACTCTGTTATAAATCCTCGAGTACTGAGTGTGTCAGCATTACTGATCCAGGGATGACACTGAAGCAATAAGACTTGGCCGTTTGAGGTCGGGTTTTCAAAAAAAAACCCGGTTTTGTTTTTTTAGAAACCCTAGATTTTTTTTGGATGGATCGGTTCACCGGTTTTTCGCGGTTTTGTTACTTTGCGGACGTTCGTCCGTACGTTCGTTTTAACGAACGGAGTTTACTCGTTAGTAACAGGCAACGAACGTTCGTTCGTTAGCATGTTCGTCAGTTTTCTTTTTCTTGGATTTTCCGCGATTATTTTCAATCGCGATTTCTGATGCGATTTTCATTTTAGTTTATCTTTTCGCTCGTTTGTCGTAATCAGGCGATTCAAGCACCTAGATCTTCGTCTCGAGACCCTATTTCCGTTTAACCAACTTGAACAAGCTTTTTCCACTGTGAAATTTGACCTTAGTCCAGATTAGTAAACGGATCTTGTTTCTTTCGCAGTTTGAGTTTCGTTGCTCCGTTTGATTTGATTCTGTTCGCAAACCGGAGTTCTTAAGTTGAGCTTTCTGGTTAGATCTTCTTGTTTGAGTTTTACCCATGTTTCTTTGCTTGATTGTTTATGCATGCTATTGTTTGTTTACGATAGAACACCCGGAGAACGAAGCGTGCTACTACGAATCCCTAGGTTTTGCGGATCATCAGCAGGACAAGTAACACTTTGATCATACCCCTTTATGACCCAGTTTTTATGCATTAGTTCCAATCCTCAAACATTGCATGGTTAGGATGTGATTAACATGTGGGTTGGGAAGTAGTTGATGAGGTAGAACCTATTGCCCTGTTATATTCAAACCCTTGGGAGTTACTTCTACGTATTGCTTACATTGCTATGCTATGCTCGTAGACGTGGTTGGGTGAGTGAAATCCATGACAGATGTGAGATTGTTAATTAATGGTTCAACTTAAGGTGGCAACTTGAATACACGTTTGGGTGGATTGTTTGTTGGACACCTGGGGAATCCAGTGTTGTCCTAGGATATCCCGGAGTACCCGTGTGATAATCCTATGGTCCGCCACCCAGGCTCAAAGGGAACTGAGTTTTTTCATGCTAGAAACTTCCGTGTGCAGCCACAAGCTATTATGGGCTCTAGCATAGTTGAGTAAGTTGCGTGAAGCTTCCGAAGTGGTCGATCAGCAGGTAGTTGGATGTAGGTTGGTATGGTCTGCCCGGAGTAAGGAGTTAATGCTTCTGAAAGACTATGTCTCAGTCATCCATTTCTCAAACACCCTGTAGTGTGAGAAATCCAACGGAGGAGATCGGGTCTTGTGGGGAAAAGTGTGCAAACCTCTACAGAGTGTATAAACTAATCATGGTTAGTTGTGTCTAAGGATGGCAATTTTACCCTTGGACATGGATATCCATGGATACCCGACCCGAATGGATAGGGTTTGGATATGTTTTTGTGTCCATGGGTGGCGCCCAAACCCGACCCGATTACTCATGGATAGGGCATGGATATAATCTTGTATCCGTGGGTATACCCAAACCCGACCCGATAGTATGACTTAATGGGTAAAAATCTGCTATCCCTACCACACAGTCACATGTCCCACTGCAATTTTACACTTTGTTATCTAGAACATGTAAAAGAAATCACACAATCCCCATCATAACTTTTATTATTTGACATTCAATTCCCACCATAACATACTCCAAGGCCCCTTCCCTTATTTTTATCTCCTTGCTAAATGACTTGTCATTCCCATCTGTTACAAAAATACTAAATGATCTTAGGTTGTAAGTGGACGTTGATGTACCATAAGTTGATGTTTACCATAAGTGAAGCCTAGCCTGCCACTAGGTGAAGAATGAAAGAGCTTATGTTAACATTGTGTTATGTCTCATTTATATGTCTCGAGAGGACCCAATGGATATCCAATGGGTATGGATATCCATTGGGTTTGGACATGGACACAATTTTTTGGCCGTGGATATTTTCATGGGCGGGCAAAGATTGTCTTCATGGATATGGATATGGATTTGATATTGTTCAAACCGATCCAAACCCGACCCATTGCCATCCTTAGTTGTGTCCCCGGTTATGGACATCTTGAGTATCTAGTACTTGGAGTATCATAAGTATCTCATCACTCTAACTAATATTGTTGGGTTGTTAATTACTTTAATTGGGATTGAGTTGGAGGAACCTTCTCAATGATGTTTCAACTACCATGATAGTTAAATAAAATCTATTCCTTTGTTGTAGGAAAAAATTGGCTTTTCGCAAAAACTATAACCATAGAACTTTCCACCAGCCAAATATGCATGTAGTGATAGCATTATTCTATTCTTGCCCTACTGTGTTATCTTGCCAGCATATTCCATGTGCTGGCCCGTTTTCGGGCTGCAACGTATTATGTTGTAGACTTTTCAGATGAGGAGTAAGGTTCGTTAGGTCGTTGCCATGCAGCTCAGCTATGCCGTTGGAGTTGATGGACTCACTTTATCTTCCAAGCCTTTCGTTGTTATCGTATTAGATGGCCTTAAGCCATATTTATTGTAATAAGTTCTCTTTTGAGACATTCAATGTAATAAGTGTGTGATTGCTACTCTGTTATAAATCCTCGAGTACTGTGTGTGTCAGCATTACCGATCCAGTGATGACACTGAAGTACAGAGACTTGGCCGTTTGAGGTCGGGTCGCTACAGGATGGTATCAGAGCACACGCTGAGTGTAGGACATGACCACTAAGCTAAAGCCCTAGATCACTATTCTCTTCTCATTTCTGACTCCTCTCCATTTTCTACTCTTTAGGATGGCGGACGCAAGGAACAAGTTTGCACAACCGGATGAAGAAGCACCTTTTGGACGACACTTGAAGGAAGTCACTAGGTACCTGAACATTGGAATACCAAGCTTCACCGGGACTTACAACGCCACATTACCAGAAGAGGAGCGATGGATGATTCAAGGTCAAGTTCCAGGAAGGACATTCACGCCAGTCACTAAGCCCATAGAGTTTTCCTTCGATGCACCAACCTCGAGTCTAGGAAAGAGTATGGCCGCTCACATCACCATGGGACACATTGGAGAAGTTTATCATAAGGAGCTTAAGGATACTATCTTTCAGATTTGTGGGTGACGAGATGAGAAATGGGAGATGATCAGCACCAGGAAGGATAGATCAATTGCAGCTTTCATCCAGGAGTTAAACCAACACATTCGTCGCCAGGAGAACCAGATGTGCGCAGGAATGATAGACCTGAAGAAGGCAATGACTAGGATCATGGAACTAGAGGAAGAACTCAAGGCTACTCGTGAAGATTATGAGGAGGAAATTGTCGTACTAGTGGAGAAGAATGACGATCTAGAAAGGAAGCTAGGAGTATTTCTGGGAGACCCTGCACCAGGAGGAGAAGACGAAGAACCCAAGGAGATTCGCCCGGAGGACTACATTATCATCGACGGCGCCGACTCGGACCCTAACAATAGCGATGAAGAATATGAAGACGAAGCTGGAGCAGACATTATGGAGTCTTCAACCGAAGAATATTTTTAGTAGACCACCACATCAGTAGTAGTATTCCACGATGTAAATAGTATAGTCCGAGCACTTTTGTAATGATAGTTAGATCGATTGTATGCCTTTGCTTGATTGATTGAGTGAAATGTTTGTGTTTGTCTCATGTGCATATGGGTAGTGTTTTTCTCTTTAGAGCTCATTCTATTCTAATCTCTCCCCTCTAAACCCATCAGATTCCTCCGAGACATGACCCCGGATTTACCTTCCCACCGGAGCTCACTCAGTTAATCCAGCAGCAGAATACCCTGATGCAGTTGTTAGTTCAGAACCAAGGCAACAACAATAACAACAACAACAATCCACCACCACTGCCACCAGTTGACAACTTAGCCAGTTTCCTGAGGTTGTAGTCGCCGGTGTTTTCCAGTAGCACCGGGCCCATAGTAGCAGATAATTGGCTCCGCGGGATTGGAAGGGAGTTAATCACTGCAGGATGTACCGATGCTGAGAAGGTGCGTTTTGCCGCACATCAGTTGGATGGACCAGCAGCCTCATGGTGGGAGAATTACATAGTCACCTACCCTATAGCCACTGTTACATGGGATCAGTTTTAGCAAGCCTTCCATGCAGCCCTTGTCTCAACTTGAGCTATGAGTATGAAGAAGTGTGAGTTTCGCAACTTACGCCAGGGGAACCATACTGTGGCTCAGTACGCGGATGAGTTTAGCAAGTTATCTCGCTATGCCCGTGATGATGTGGCCACAGATGCCGCAAAGCAGGAGAAGTTTATGGAAGGGCTGAATGATGAGATGAGCATGCAGTTGATGGTGGCAACATTCAACAACTACCAGGAGTTGGTAGATAAGGCTCTTATTATTGAAGGGAAGCAACAACAAATTGAGAGCCGTAAGAGGAAGTATGGACAAGGAAGGTATAATTCAGGAGCTCAGCAGAAGCCTCGCCTAACCCCGAACTCGGGAGGACTTGTTCATAACCATGGAGGCCACACCCACAATGGAGGAAGTAACCATAATCATACTGGCCCAAGGAATGGGAATGGGAATGGAGCAAGCAACAATCAGAACCGTTCCAATCCAACCACACCCGCGAACAGAGACCTAAGCCACGTTACATGTTTCAAGTGCGGGAACACTGGACACTATGCCACGGAGTGCCCTGAAGTGAAGAATGGAAACGGTAATGGGAGCGCTGGAAAGAAGCCCAATCCATTCAACAAAGGACAAGTGAACCACATCAATGTGGAGGAGGTTGAAGAACAACCAGACGCGGTTATTGGTAAGTTTTTGGTTAAGTCTTTTACCGCCCTTGTTCTTTTTGATACTGGTGCATCGCATTCATACATATCAAAGGAATTCATGGATAAGTTTAAACTACCGACCCAAACCCTTAGGACCCATCTGTTAGTGAGTTCATCTGGAGCAGAGTATATTGCTAGTCGATGGTGCGACCAGATACCCCTAACCATTGGTAGCCATGTTTTTCCGTCCGACCTAATAATCTTGGAGTCACAAGGATTGGATGTGATATTAGGCATGGACTGGATGTCAAAGTATGGAGGAAGCATTGACTGTGTTAGTAAGTCAATTTGTCTCACCACCCCTGGAGGAAAAAGGATCAACTATGTATCTAGGCATGCGCCAAGAAGTAGCCAAGTGAATACCCTCATGGGAGTTGTTCAGGAGGAAGTGCCTGTAGTGAAGGATTACCCGGATGTTTTTCCGGAAGAGTTACCAGGCATGCCACTGGATCGAGACATCGAGTTTTTGATAGAGCTATTGCCAGGCACCGGACCTATATCGAAGCGACCATATCGGATGCCCGCAAATGATCTGGAGGAGATGAAGAAACAGATCAAGGAGTTATTGGAGAAAGGCTACATTCGACGAAGCTCATCACCATGGGGAGCCCCAGTGCTTTTGGTCAAGAAGAAGGATAAGTTTCTAAGAATGGTTGTTGATTATCATGTGTTAAATGAGGTCACGATCAAGAACAAATACCCACTACCGATGATCAATGATTTGTTCGACCAGCTGCAAGGAGCTAAGATGTTTTCAAAGATCGACCTGCGATCTGGATATCACCAGCTGAAGATATGAGAGAAGGACATACCAAAGACAGCATTCACCACACGGTACGGGTTGTATGAATATACGGTCATGTCGTTTGGACTGACTAACGCCCCTGCCTACTTCATGAGCATGATGAACAAAGTATTCATGGAATATTTAGATAAGTTTGTTGTGGTGTTCATTGATGATATAATGGTATACTCAAAGAACGAGGAGGAGCACGAAGAGCATTTGCGCTTAGTTCTCGAGAAACTTAGGGAACATCAGTTGTATGCCAAGTTCAGCAAATGCGAGTTTTGGCTGAAGGAAGTAGGATTCCTTGGACATGTTATATCAAGAGAAGGTGTAGCAGTAGATCCTACCAAGGTTCAGTCAGTCACTGAATGGTTGGCACCCACTTCAGTTAGCGAGATCCGCATTTTTCTTGGACTCACAGGATACTATCGAAGATTCATTGAGAATTTTCCAAAATTGCGAAGCCAATGACGGAGTTATTGAACAAGGATACCAAATTTAAATGGACGGAAGAATGTGAAGCAAGTTTTCAGGAGTTAAAGAAACATTTGACTATAGCCCCAGTGTTGATTCTGCCAGATATACGTAAGGAGTTCCAAGTGTATTGCGATGCCTCTCGCTTAGGACTTGGAAGTGTGCTTATGCAGGACGGAAGAGTTGTTTTGTATGCCTCGCGACAACTAAAACCGCACGAGTTGAATTATGCCACGCATGATTTGGAGTTGGCTACCGTAGTGCATGCGTTGAAGACCTGGAGGCATTACCTTATTGGAAATCGCTGTGATGTGTACACGGATCATAAGAGTTTGAAGTACATTTTCACACAGAAGGAGCTGAACCTTACGCAGAGGAGATGGTTGGAGCTTATAAAGGATTATGACATGAAGCTTCACTATCATCCAGGCAAGGACAATGTCGTAGCCGACGCTTTGAGTCGGAAGAGTTATGCTAGTACCCTAGTGAGCACGGGATTGCCGAAGGAGTTAGCAGAGGATCTCAGGGAACTTCGATTGGAGATTGTTCCTAGAGGTTTTGTTGCAACCATGGAGGTTCAGTCTACATTGTTAGGAAAGATTCGAGAATCTCAGAAGGAGGACAAAGAGATTGCCGAGATAAAAGAGAGAATGAGCGAAGGAAAGGCCAAAGGTTTTCGTGAGGATGAGCACGACACCTTATGGTTTGAGGACCGTGTTTATGTGCCCAATAACACAGAGGTCAGGAAGTTAATACTTCAGGAGGCTCATGACTCACCATACTCGATACACCCCAGAAACACCAAGATGTATTTGGATTTGAAGGAACATTTATGGTGGACTGGTATGAAGAAGGATATTGCCGAGTATGTAGTCGTATGTGATGTATGTCAGAGAGTGAAGGCTGAGCATCAAAAGCCAGCAGGATTGTTACAGCCTATGCCGATACCCGAATGGAAGTGGGATAAACTTGGCATGGATTTTATCACTGGATTACCCTGGACCAAATCAGGATACGATTCTATATGGGTAGTGGTTGATTGCTTGACCAAAGTAGCTCACTTTATCCCAGTGAAAACCACCTATACAAGTGCGAAGTTGGCCAAGATATATATGACCAGGATCATATGTCTGCATGGAGTTTCGAGGACCATCGTATCAGATAGAGGGACACAGTTTACTTCAAAGTTTTGGCATCAGTTGCACCAAACTTTGGGAACAAGGCTGGAATTCAGTACAACTTTTCACCCGCAGACAGATGGATAGACCGAGAGAGTCAACCATATTCTGGAGTATATGTTGAGGGCCTGTGCGCTAGATTATGGATCTAGTTGGGATGACAATTTTCCCTACGCGGAGTTCTCATACAACAACAGCTACCAAGGCAGTTTGAAGATGGCACCGTTCGAAGCCCTGTACGGAAGGAGGTGCAGAACACCGTTGATGTGGGATGAAGTCGGAGACCGACAATTGTTTGGACCAGATCTGATCAAAGAATCTGAAGAGAAAGTTAAGTTGATCAGAGATAGACTGAAGATAGCTCAGTCCAGGCAGAAGAGTTATGCAGATTCGAAACGCAAGGAAATTACCTATGAAATTGGAGATAGAGTATATCTGCGAGTGTCACCCTTGCGAGGAGTGAAACGTTTTGGAGTTAAGGGAAAGTTAGCCCCGAGATTTGTAGGGCCGTATCAAATTTTGGAACGTATGGGAGAAGTTGCCTACAAGTTGGAGTTACCTGAAGGACTGTCAGGAGTTCATGATGTATTTCATGTTTCACAGCTGAAGAAGTGTCATGCTGAGATGGCCGATATACCGTTAAAAGATACAGTGCCCTTGGAGGCGATTCAGTTGGACAATGATTTGACCTATGAGGAGAAGCCAGTCAGGATTCTCGAATTTGCCAGCCGAGTCACCCACAGCAAGGTTATCATGTTTTTCAAAGTTCAGTGGAGCCACCATACCGAGGATGAAGCCACCTGGGAATGAGAGGATGATCTTCGCAAAGACCACCCACACCTATTCTCTAGCCAACCCGAATCTCGAGGGCGAGATTCATCATAAAGGGGGTAGGTTTGTAACATCCCAAATTTTCAATTTGGAATGTTATACATAGATCATTCATGCATATCATATTTTATTGCATTTCGTTTTGTGATCCTCGAAATCCTAAGCAACTCAAGGACCCTCGGAGAGAGTTGGGGATTTCCCTGTTTTCATATTTGAGTTTTATCAAATATTGAAACGAGGGTTTTTGGTTTTAATTATTTTTCTCTCCAAAAATATTTCATATTAAAATACATGAGAGGAGATAATATGACTTCTCCAAAATAAATGAAATATTGGAGGAAAAAGATTAAAATCAAATATTTGATTTTTATCCGGAGTTTATTGCTATTTTATTTGAATTAGAAAAATTGCACGTTTTTCAAAGTTGCATTTTAGGGCCAAGAAAATGTTCACCTTGTTCCAAATATTTTATTTAGACAGTGAAAATTTGTTTTGGCATTTTTAGAATTTTATTTTATTTTCTAGGATTTCTTTAGTTTCGGCGAAATTTATTATTAAAAAAAAAAGTTTTAGCGCCTGACTGGGCCGAAGCCCAGCCCAGCCGCTCGCGCCTCGTCTCCGCTCGGGAGACCGAGATCACGCCGCCCTCGTGAAGCGAACTCCAGCCAGGACTCCCGCGCCGTGCCCCCTCCTCCAAGCCGAGCCGCCCGCCCCCCTCCTTAAAAGCCGCCGACCCCGCCGCCCTTGGAGCCCGCACCACCCTGCCGTCGCGCCACCATCGCCCGTTGCCGCGCCGCCCCGCCACCGCCGTCCCTCACCGGAGCCGCCGCCGCCGCCCTTTGCCCGCACCGCCACCGCCACCCCGCACTGCTCCGCCACCCGACGGAGCATCCCCGCCACGCCGGACTTCGCCGGAGGTAGAACCGTTTGTATTTAAAAAAACCCGGTTCGTGTTTTTTTTTGAAACCATGTTTTTTTTTTCATAGATCGGTTCACCGGTTTTTCGCGGTTTAGTTATTTTGCGGACATTCGTCCGTACATTCGTTTTAACAACGGAGTTTACTCGTTAGTAACAGACAACGAATGTTCGTTCGTTAGCCTGTTCGTCAGTTTTCTTTTTCTCAGATTTTCCGTGATTATTTTCAATCGCGATTTCTGATCTGATTTTCGTTTTAGTTTATCTTTTCGCTCGTTTGTCGGAATCAGGCGATTCAAGCGCCTAGATCTTCGTCTCGAGACCCTCTTTCCATTTAACCAACTTGAACAAGCTTTTGCTACTGTAAAATTTGACCTTAGTCCAGATTAGTAAACAGATCTTGTTTCTTTCGCAGTTTGAGTTTCGTTGCTCCGTTTGATTTGATTCTTTTCGCAAACCGGAGTTCTTAAGTTGAGCTTTCTGGTTAAATCTTCTTGTTTGAGTTTTACCTGTGTTTTTTTGCTTGATTTCTAATTTATGCTATTGTTTGTTTGCGATAGAACGCCCGGAGTGCGAAGCGTGCTACTACAAATCCCTATGTTTTGCGGATCATCAGCAAGGCAAGTAACACTTTGATCATACCCCTTTATCACCCAGTTTTTATGCATTAGTTCCAATCCTCAAACATTGCATGGTTAGGACGTGATTAACATGTGGGTTGGGAAGTAGTTGATGAGGTAGAACCTATTGCCCTGTTATATTCAAACCCTTGGGAGTTACTTCTATGTATTGCTTATATTGCTATGCCATGCTCGTAGACGTGGTTGGGTGAGTGAAATCCATGACAGATGTGAGATTGTTAATTAATGGTTCAACTTAAGGTGGCAACTTGAATACACATCTGGGTGGATTGTTTCTTGGACACCTGGGGAATCCAGTGTTGTCCTAGGATATCCCGGAGTACCCATGTGATAATCCTATGGTTCGCCACCCAGGCTCAAAGGGAACTGAGATATTTTCATGCTAGAAACTTCCGTGTGCAGCCACAAGCTATTATGGGCTCTAGCATAGTTGAGTAAGTTGCCTGAAGCTTCCGAAGAGGTGGATCAGCAAGTAGTGGGATGTAGGTTGGTATGGTCTGCCCAGAGTAAGGAGTTAATGCTTCTGAAAGACTGTGTCTCGGTTATCCATTTCTCAAGTACCCTGTAGTGCGAGAAATCCAACGGGGGAGATCGGGTTTGTGGGAGAAAAGTGCGCAAACCTCTACAGAGTGTATAAACTAATCATGGTTAGTCGTGTCCCCGGTTATGGACATCTTGAGTATCTAGTACTTGGAGTATCATAAGTATCTCATCACTCTAACTAATATTGTTGGGTTGTTAATTACTTTAATTGGGATTGAGTTGGAGGAACCTTCTCAATGATGTTTCAACTACCATGATAGTTAAATAAAATCTATTCCTTTGTTGTAGGGAAAAATTGGCTTTTCGCAAAAACTATAACCATAGAGCTTTCCACCAGCCAAATATGCATGTAGTGATAGCATTATTCTGTTCTTGCCCTACTGTGTTATCTTGTCAGCATATTCCATGTGTTGACCGTTTTCGGGCTGCAACATATTATGTTGTAGACTTTTCAGACGAGGAGTAAGGTTTGTTAGGTCGTTGTCGTGCAGCTTAGCTATGCCGTTGGAGTTGACGGACTCACTTTATCTTCCAAGCCTTCCGCTGTTATCGTATTAGATGGTCTTAAGCCATATTTATTGTAATAAGTTCTCTTTTGAGACATTCGATGTAATAAGTGTGTGATTACTACTCTGTTATAAATCCTCGAGTACTGTCTGTGTCAGCATTACCGATCGAGGGATGACACTGAAGCACAGAGACTTGGTTGTTTGAGATCAAGTTTTTTAAAAAAAACGGTTCGGTTTTTTTAGAAACCCTAGTTTTTTTGGATAGATCGGTTCACCGGTTTTTCTCGGTTTAGTTACTTTGCGGACGTTCGTCCGTATGTTCGTTTTAACGAACGGAGTTTACTCGTTAGTAACAGACAATAAACTTTCGTTCGTTAGCCTGTTCGTCAGTTTTGTTTTTCTTGGATTTTCCGTGATTATTTTCAATCGCGATTTCTGATCCGATTTTCGTTTTAGTTTATCTTTTCGCTCGTTTGTCGGAATCAGGCGATTCAAGCGCCTAGATCTTCGTCTCGAGACCCTATTTACGTTTAACCAACTTGAACAAGCTTTTGCTACTATAAAATTTGACCTTAGTCCAGATTAGTAAACGGATCTTGTTTCTTTCGCAGTTTGAGTTTCGTTGCTCCGTTTGATTTGATTCTTTTCCCAAACCGAAGTTCTTAAGTTGAGCTTTATGGTTAGATATTCTTGTTTGAGTTTTACTCATTCTTCTTTGCTTGATTGCTTATGTATGCTATTGTTTGTTTGCGATAGAACACCCGAAGTGCGAAGCGTGCTACTACGAATCCCTAGGTTTTGCGGATAATCAGCAAGGCAAGTAACACTTTGATCATACCCCGTTATCACCCAGTTTCTATGCATTAGTTCCAATCCTCAAACATTGCATGGTTAGGATGTGATTAACATGTGGGTTGGGAAGTAGTTGATGAGGTAGAACCTATTGCCCTGTTATATTCAAACCCTTGGGAGTTACTTCTACGTATTGCTTATATTACTATGCTATGCTCGTAGACGTGGTTGGGTGAGTGAAATCCATGACAGATGTGAGATTGTTAATTAATGGTTCAACTTAAGGTGGCAACTTGAATACACATCTGGGTGGATTGTTTTTTGGACACCTGGGGAATCCAGTATTGTCCAAGGATATCCCGGAGTACCCATGTGATAATCCTATGGTCCGCCACCCAGGATCAAAGGGAATTGAGATATTTTCATGCTAGAAATTTCCGTGTGCAGCCACAAGCTATTATGGGCTCTAGCATAGTTGAATAAGTTACGTGAAGCTTCCGAAGAGGTCGATCAGCAGGTAGTGGGATGTAGGTTGGTATGGTCTGCCCGGAGTAAGGAGTTAATGCTTCTGAAAGACTGTGTCTCGGTCATCCGTTTCTCAAACACCCTGTAGTGCGAGAAATTCAACGGAGGAGATCGGGTCTTGTGGGGGAAAAGTGCGCAAACCTCTACAGAGTGTATAAACTAATCATGGTTAGCCGTGTCCCCGGTTATGTACATCTTGAGTATCTAGTACCTCGAGTATCATAAGTATCTCATCAATCTAACTAATATTGTTCGGTTTTTTAATTACTTCAATTGGGATTGAGTTGGAGGAACCTTCTCAATGATGTTTCAACTACCATGATAGTTAAATAAAATCTATTCCTTTGTTGTAGGAAAAATTGGCTTTTCGCAAAAACTATAACCATAGAGCTTTCCACCAGCCAAATATGCATGTAGTGATAGCATTATTCTGTTCTTGCCCTACTGTGTTATCTTGCCAGCATATTCCATGTGCTGACCCGTTTTCGGGCTGCAACGTATTATGTTGCATACTTTTCAGACGAGGAGTAAGGTTTGTTAGGTTGTTGTCGTGCAGCTCAGCTATGCCGTTGGAGTTGATGGACTCACTTTATCTTCCAAGCCTTCCACTGTTATCGTATTAGATGGCCTTAAGCCATATTTATTGTAATAAGTTCTCTTTTGAGACATTCGATGTAATAAGTGTGTGATTGCTACTCTATTATAAATCCTCGAGTACTGTCTGTGTCAACATTAGCAATCGAGGGATGACACTGAAGCATAGAGACTTGGCCGTTTGAGGTCAAGGTTTTTTTAAACCCGGTTTGGTTTTTTTAGAAACCCTAGTTTTTTTTGGATAGATCGGTTCACCGGTTTTTCTCGGTTTACTTACTTTGCGGACGTTCGTCCGTACGTTCGTTTTACCGAACGGAGTTGACTCGTTAGTAACAGACAACAAACTTTCGTTCATTAGCCTGTTCGTCAGTTTTCTTTTTCTTGAATTTTCCGTGATTACTTTCAATCATGATTTCTGATTCGATTTTCGTTTTAGTTTATCTTTTCGCTCGTTTGTCGGAATCAGGCGATTCAAGCGCCTAGATCTTCGTCTCGAGACCCTCTTTCCGTTTAACCAACTTGAACAAGCTTTTGCTACTATAAAATTTGACCTTAGTCCAGATTAGTAAATGGATCTTGTTTCTTTCGCAGTTTGAGTTTCGTTGCTCCATTTGATTTGATTCTTTTCGCAAACCGGAGTTCTTAAGTTGAGCTTTCTAGTTATATCTTCTTGTTTGAGTTTTACCCGTGTTTATTTGCTTTATTGCTTATGTATGATATTGTTTGTTTGTGATAAAACACCCGGAGTGCGAAGCGTGCTACTACGAATCCCTAGGTTTTGCGGATCATCAGCAAGGCAGGTAACACTTTGATCATACCCCTTTATCACCCAGTTTTTATGCATGAGTTCCAATCCTCAAACATTGCATGGTTAGGATGTGATTAACATGTGGGTTGGGAAGTAGTTGATGAGGTAGAACCTATTGCCCTGTTATATTCAAACCCTTGGGAGTTACTTCTACGTATTGCTTATATTACTATGCTATGCTCGTAGACGTGGTTGCGTGAGTGTAATCCATGACAGATGTGAGATTGTTAATTAATGGTTCAACTTAAGGTGGCAACTTGAATACACATTTGGGTGGATCGTTTGTTGGACACCTGGGGAATCCAGTGTTGTCCTAGGATATCCCGAAGTACCCGTGTGATATTCCTATGGTCCGCCACCCAGGCTCAAAGGGAACTGGCATATTTTCATTCTAGAAACTTCTGTGTGCAGCCACAAGCAATTATGGGCTCTAGCATAGTTGAGTAAGTTGCGTGAAGCTTTCGAAGAGGTGGATCAGCAGGTAGTGGGATGTAGGTTGGTATGGTCTGCCCGGAGTAAGGAGTTAATGCTTCTGAAAGACTGTGTCTCGGTCATCCGTTTCTCAAACACCATGTAGTGCGAGAAATCCAACGGAGGAGATCGGGTCTTGTGGGGGAAAAGTGTGCAAACCTCTACAGAGTGTATAAACTAATCATGGTTAGCCGTGTCCCCGGCTATGGACATCTTGAGTATCTAGTACTTGGAGTATCATAAGTATCTCATCACTCTAACTAATATTGTTGGGTTGTTAATTACTTTAATTGCGATTGAGTTGGAGGAACCTTCTCAATGATGTTTCAACTACCATGATAGTTAAATAAAATATATTCCTTTGTTGTAGGAAAAAATTGGATTTTCGCAAAAACTATAACCATAGAGCTTTCCACCAGCCAATTATGCATGTAGTGATAGCATTATTCTATTCTTGCCCTACTGTGTTATCTTGCCAGCATATTCCATGTGCTGACCCATTTTCGGGCTGCAACGTATTATGTTGCATACTTTTCAGACGAGGAGTAAGGTTCGTTAGGTCGTTGCCGTGCAGCTCAGCTATGCCGTTGGAGTTGATGGACTCACTTTATCTTCCAAGCCTTCCGCTGTTATCATATTAGATGGCCTTAAGCCATATTTACTGTAATAAGTTCTCTTTTGAGACATCCGTTGTAATAAGTGTGTGATTGCTACTCTGTTATAAATCCTCGTTTACTGTGTGTGTCAGCATTACCGATCCAGGGATGACACTGAAGCACGGAGACTTGGCCGTTTGAGGTCGGGTCGCTACATTGCTTTGAGATATGGAGATGGTCATATTAGAGTCATGCTAGTTGAGTAGTTGTGAATTTGAGAAATACTTGTGTTGAAGTTTGTGATTCCCGTAGCATGCACGTATGGTGAACCGTTATGTGATGAAGTCGGAGCATGATTTATTTTTTGATTGCCTTCCTTATGAGTGGCGGTCGGGGACAAGCGATTGTGTTTTCCTACCAATCTATCCCCCCTAGGAGCATGCGCGTAGTACTTTGTTTCGATAACTAATAGATTTTTGCAATAAGTATGTGAGTTCTTTATGACTAATGTTGAGTCCATGGATTATACGCACCCTCACACTGCCACAATTGCAAGCCTCTCTAGTACCACGCAACTTTTGCTGGTACCATAAACCCACCATATACCTTCCTCAAAACAGCCACCATACCTACCTATTATGGCATTTCCATAGCCATTCTGAGATATATTGCCATGCAACTTTCCACTGTTTCAGTTGCTATGACACGCTTCATCATTGTCATATTGCTTTGCATGATCATGTAGTTGACATCGTATTTGTGGTAAAGCCACCGTTCATAATTTTTTCATACATGTCACTCTTGATTCATTGCATATCCCGGTACACCGCCGGAGGCATTCACATAGCGTCATATTTTGTTCTAAGTTTTGAGTTGTAATTCTTGAGTTGTAAGTAAAAAGAAGTGTGATGATCATCATTATTAGAGCATTGTCCCAGTGAGGAAAGGATGATGGAGACTATGATTCCCGCACAAGTCGGGATGAGACTCTGGACAAAAAAAGAGGCCAAAAAAGGGGGAAAAGAAGAAGGCCCGACTAAAAAATGAGAGAAAAAGAGAGAAGGGACAATGTTACTATCTTCTTTCCACACTTGTGCTTCAAAGTATCACCATGATCTTCATTATAGAGAGTCTCTTATGTTTTCACTTTTATAAACTAGTGGGAATTTTACATTATAGAATTTGGCTTGTATATTCCAATGATGGGCTTCCTCAAATTGCCCTAGGTCTTCATGAGCAAGCAAGTTGGATGCACACCCACTTAGTTTCTTTTGTTGAGCTTTCATACACTTATAGCTCTAGTGCATCTATTGCATGGCAATCCCTACTCACTCACATTGATATCTATTAATGGGCATCTCCATAGCCCGTTGATATGCCTAGTTGATGTGAGATTATCTTCTCCCTTTTTTGTCTTCTCCACAACCACCATTATATTCCACCATAGTGCTATATCCATGGCTAGCGTGAAGATTGAAAAAGTTTGAGAACATCAAAAGTATGAAACAATTGCTTGGCTTGTCATCAGGGTTGTGCATGATTTAATACTTTGCGTGATGAAGATAGAGCATAGCCAGACTATATGATTCTGTAGGGATAACTTTCTTTGGCCATGTTATTTTGAGAAGACATGATCGCTTAGTTAGTATGCTTGAAGTATTATTATTTCTATGTCAATATTAAACTTTTATCTTGAATCTTTTGGATCTGAACATTCATGCCACATTAAAGAAAAAGTACATTGAGAAATATGTTAGGAAGCATTCCACATCAAAAATTCTGTTTTTTATCATTTACCTACTCGAGGACGAGCAGGAATTAAGCTTGGGGATGCTGATACGTCTCCAACGTATCTATAATTTTTGATTGTTCCATGCTATTATATTATCTATTTTGGATGTTAATGGGCTTATTTTTACACTTCTATATTATTTTGGGGACTAACCTATTAACCGGAAGTCCAACCCAAATTGCTGTTTTTTTTGCCTATTTTAGGGTTTCGCCAAAAAGGAATATCAAATGGAGTCCAAATGGAATGAAACCTCCGGGAGCGTTATTTTTGGAACAAACGTGATCCAGGAGACTTGGAGTGGACGCCAAGAATCAATCGAGGAGGCCACGAGACACGGGGGCGCGCCCAACCCCCTGGGCGCGCCCTCGTCCCTCGTGGGCCCCTCGTTGCTCCACCAACCTACTTCTTCCTCCTATATATATCCATACACCCCGCAAACATCCAGGAGCACCACGAAAACCAAATTCCACCGCCGCAACCTTCTATACCCAAGAGATCCCATCTTGGGGCCTTTTCCGGAGCTCCGCCGGAGGGGGCATTGATCACGGAGGGCCTCTACATCAACTCCATGGCCCCTCTGATGATGTGTGAGTAGTTTACCTCAGACCTTCGGGTCCATAGCTAGTAGCTAGGTGGCTTCTTCTCTCTCTTTGGATCTCAATACAAAGTTCTCCTTGATTCTCTTGGAGATCTATTCGATGTAATCTTCTTTTGTGGTGTGTTTGTCGAGATCCGATGAATTGTGGGTTTATGATCAAGTTTATCTATGAACAATATTTGAATCTTCTCTGAATTCTTTTATGTATGATTGGTTTATCTTTGCAAGTCTCTTCGAATTATCAGTTTGGTTTGGCCTACTAGATTGATCTTTCTTGCAATGGGAGAAGTGCCTAGCTTTGGGTTCAATCTTGCGGTGCTCGATCCCAGTGACAGAAAGGGAAACGACACGTATCGTATTGTTGCCATCGATGATAAAGAGATGGGGTTTATATCATATTGCATGAGTTTATCCCTCTACATCATGTCATCTTGCTTAAGGCGTTACTCTGTTCTTATGAACTTAATACTCTAGATGCATGCTGGATAGCGGTCGATGTGTGGAGTAATAGTAGTAGATGCAGAATCGTTTCGGTCTACTTGTCTCAGACGTGATGCCTATATACATGATCATGCCTAGATATTCTCATAATTATTCGCTTTTCTATCAATTGCTCAATAGTAATTTGTTCACCCGCCGTAATACTTATGCTATCTTGAGAGAAGCCACTAGTGAAACCTATGGCCCCCGGGTCTATTTTCCATCATACAAGTTTCCAATCTACTTTATTTTGCTATCTTTTACTTTTAATCTATATCATAAAAATACCAAAAAATATTTATCTTATTATTATCATCTCTATCAGATCTCACTCTTGCAAGTAGCCGTGAAGGGATTGACACCTTGGTTCTCAAAAACTGAGGGAAATACTTACGCTGCTTTACTGCACCACCCTTTCCTCTTCAAGGGAAAACCAACGCAGTGCTCAAGAGGTAGCAATACTTTCGCCCCTGAAGTTGACCCGTCGAATCTTATTGATGATGAAGCTGAATTCCACGCCTTACGTGGAATTGTTTAGTCAACACCAAACTTCCAGTTGGTGGAGGAGGACGAAGAACCGGAGAAGGATGATCCGGAAGGCTCAAGTTGGCAAGGCCAGGAGGAATGATCCGTCGGGCGGTTTATATATTTGATCCTTTGAAAACACTTGATCTTGTTTGGCTCACGAAGTCATGTAATAGGCCAGTAAACTTTGATGTGTCGTGCCATCATGCATGTTCTTTGCTTTGTGCTACATCGTTTGATCCGCCATTTAAAGAGCGTATCACTTTATGCTTATGATAACATCAATTTATGCAGAAGGAGCTTTATCATTATCCTGCACACAAGTAAATCACAAGTGCCCCGGCGGTTTACCGTGGGGAGGGTCATGATACCATATATAAACCACTGGCAACTAAAATAGGTCATAATTAGGGTCGGTTTAACCATGATTAAATATATATATGAAATATCATACATGTGATATTCAATTAAGCTGCCGGTTTATCATACCAGCGCAGTAAGAGGTAATATCCCAAGATTTGGACTATAATACTTCCAAGCACCTTAATACATATTGGCGATTTATAATCTGTCATCCTGGTGGGTTAAAAAACGCCAAATACGCTTCAAATATGAGCCACAGGGATGAAGATTACACGGCCTGAATTTTCTCCGGACATATGTTAATATGGCCTAAATATATAAATTCCAAAAAAATCTCAGAAAATAGAGATCGGATACAAATCGAGAAAACGAGGTTTTCATAAACCGCCAAACTCAAAAGAGTCAAAGGTTTTCATAGTGTAGGAGCCGGACCAAGAGGGATTTTATAGCTATGCTTCAAATATGAGCAGGAAGCCCCCAAGTGGCTTGCGGCCATAAGTGTTAGTATTGAAACGGTTAAAAGGGATGTTTTACGGCTATGCTTTGAATACGAGTAGGAAACCCCCAAATAAACGTAATTGTGGCATTGCGCCGATCAAGAGGGATATTCACATCTATGATTCGAATATGATCATGAAGCCCCCAAGTGACCATAATTGTGGCATTGCGCCGATCAAGAGGGATATTCACAGCTATGCTTCGAATACGACCAAGAAGCCCCCAAGTGACCATAAGTGTGGCATTGTGCCGATCAAGAGGGATATTCACAGCTATGATTCGAATACGATCAGGAAACCCTCAAGTGACCATAAGTGTGGCATTGCGCCGATCAAGAGGGATATTCACAGCTATGATTCGAATACGATCAGGAATCCCCCAAGTGACCATAATTGTGGCATTGCGTCGATCAAGAGGGTAGTTGTCAGTGTCAAAACCGGCGGATCTCGGGTAGGGGGTCCCGAACTGTCCGTCTAAGGCGGATGGTAACAGGAGGTAGGGGACATGATGTTTACCCAGGTTCGGGCCCTCTTGATGGAGGAAAAACCCTACGTCCTGCTTGATTGTTCTTGATGATATGAGTATTACAAGAGTTGATCTACCATGAGATCGGAGAGGCTAAACCCTAGAAGCTAGCCTATGGTATGATTGTATGTTGTCCTATGGACTAAAACCCTCTGGTTTATATAGACACCGGAGGGGGCTAGGGTTACACAAGGTCGGTTACAAAGGAGGAGATATACATATCCGTATTGCCTAGCTTGCCTTCCACGCCAAGTAGAGTCCCATCCGGACACGGGACAAAGTCTTCAATCTTGTATCATCATAGTCCAACAATCCGGCTGTCCGGAGACCCCCTAATCCAGGACTCCCTCAGTAGCCCCTGAACCAGGCTTCAATGACGATGAGTCTGGCACGCAGTGTTGTCTTCGGCATTGCAAGGCGGGTTCCCCCTCCGAATACACCATTGAAGAGTTTGAATACAAGGATAGTGTCCTACCCTGCAAAATAAGTTCCACATACCACCGTAGAGAGAATAATATTTCCACAAATATAATCTGTTGACACGTTTTGACAGCATGACATCATGCCACGGCCCGGTTATTATTTGAACCACTTTTCTCAACCAGCTCCGCACATATCGCGAGGTGGTTTCTTGATACGTCCTGTCAAAGCAGAGATCGTGTTCCCCTTATCACGGGATTCTCATCAATATGGACGTAACCCAACTGCGCCATCAATTACGGCGCCTGGGGAATAAGCGGTTTTGCTAGGCAAGTGGGGAGACACATCGCCTCTTTCGCCCTCATAAAGGGATGAAGATTTACTTTTTTGACCCACGCCTTCTTCCTCCTCGCTTACTCATTCCCGCACACTCGGGCTCTAGCGCCCAAGCTCGCGTTCTTCTTCTCAAACCACTCCAAGCATGTCTGGAGCAGGAGGCAAGTGGATGGTTTCCTCTGTCACGGAGGAGAACATCAAAAAGTTACGGGAAGCCGGATACCTAGCTGCGGATATCGCGCACCGGCTGCCAAACGCGGGACAGATCGTCCCAACGCCCGAACCCCATGAGAGGGTAGTTTTTCTTACCCATTCCGTCCGCGGACTGGGATTTCCTCTCCACCCGTTTGTCCGCGGGCTCATGTTCTACTACGGGCTGGACTTTCATGATTTGGCCCCCAATTTCATCCTCAACATCTTGGCGTTTATCATCGTGTGCGATGCCTTCCTCCGCATCAGGCCCCACTTCGGCCTATGGCTGAAAACCTTCAATGTCAAACCGAAGGTGGTGGGAGGCCAGCAAGCAGAGTGCGGAGGCGCCATGGTGGGCAAGATGCCTAATGTCACCTAGCTCGAGGGCACCTATGTGGATACCATAAAGGGGTGGCAATAAGGGTGGTTCTACATCACCGAGCTGCGCGACTCCAACTGGGCGGCGGCCCCCAAATTTCGATCCGGAATCCCCGCACGGCTCACCTCCTGGAAAAATAAGGACATGTCCTGGGGTTCCTCGGTAGAGCTGAACGGACTCCAGACCTATATCCAGAACATGACGAACAAGAAAATCAAGCTTGTCAACGTGGTCCAGGTTATGCTCTTCCGCCGGATCCTCCCGTGTCAACGACGGGAATTTGTTTTGTGGGAGTTTGACTCGGCCAAGCACCAGACGCTGCGAGAGCTCTATGACACGATGCACGAGGCCGTCTGGAGGGTGCTTTTCAAGAGTGCCGAGATGCCTCCCTCCCTCACTGAGGACCGCGGACTCAGCGCAAAGCGCCGCGCCCATCCGGTAGGCTTTTATATCTCTCAGGGTATTTATTTGCCCCGGTTTAGTTATGTGTTGGGTCTAAGCTGTCATGTCATTAACAGGACTGGATAGAGACAGTGGAGCAGCTTGATTGCCCAGCCCCCCTGCCCGAAGATCCTGCAGACGCTCTTCTAACGAAGATGCTGACTCCGGCACCCTACGAGGTGCCGGAAAAGAAGACCAAGAAGAAGGCCGCTGGGACCTGAAAGGGTCTCCGTCGCAAGGTTGTATCGGAGTCATAGGACGATGACTCCGACGAGCACTCCTCCCACGGAAACAAGGAAGAGGAGAAAAGTCCCCCCCCCCCAGCTAGGGGAGACAAGAAAAGGAAGGCCGACCCATACGGGGAGGCCGAAGGGTCCAAGTAGGGAAAGACCCACCCTCCGGACTGTGCCACGACGGCCGCCGACAGCGGCGACGGGTGGCTACCCAGGGACAAGCCCCTGGCAAAGTTGTAAGTGTCCGGACACCATATTACTTCATGGTATGTTTTATTGTACTGCATTTCCTCATGCCGAACATGATTATGCAGTCCGTCCCGAGCTCATCTCGACGTACCCTCCTCGAACGGCTCTTTGGACTCGTCGGATATGAACAGCGGTTCTCCTCCGACTGCTTCCACCCCTCGCCCGACGGACAATGACGAGGTGTTGTCTCAAAGGCACCGAGCCAAGGGGAGGTGGTCCCAGGGGCGCCTCGATGTGACTTCCCGGACCCTGGGTACCAAGGGAGCGAGGCTCCTACGAGCTTTGAGTTCGGGCCCCAGCCGGACACTGCGCCAGAACCTTCGAGGGTTCTGGACTCCAGCAGGCGGTCCCCCGTTAAGGGGGGCCAACCATCCGTGCCGGTGTCCTCTGTCTAACCAGAGGCACCGGACAACTTGCTGGAAGCGCTTCACAGTGCTTCCATCGATGAAGAGCACCACACTATTATGAGTGCGGTGGTCGAGAAGGTTCAGTCCGCCAAAAATGGACTGACCGAAGCTTGCGCCAGCCTCCTAACAGGCTTTGAGGTAAGCAATCAAAATATAAGAAAATATTACCGCATAGATAGTAGCCCCTGATGCTCTGTTCGGCGTTCGCTAAGAAAAGCTGAATAGAGGATCAAATGATAACTCAGGAGTCTAATTAGAGTATGTTTATGTGTATGTGCAAGCTTCACTGCTGGCCACTGCTGCACGTACTGCGGAGGTCTCTGCGCTGAAGCAGGCCCTAAAGCGGTTCAAGGACGAGCTCGGCCTTACCAAGAGGCAGCTCGAAGAGAGCAAAGGTAAGATATACCCCTGTCTATATAGTTAAAAAGAAGTTAGGGTGTAAAGTAATAGGATCATCATGAATTTTTCAGGGGCCACGACCGAGGTGGAGACCCTGAGGAAGGCGTTGTCCGAGGCCGAAGAGAAAGCAGCCAAAGAACGCATTGAACGGGAGAAACAAGAAGCCCGAGTAGGCGAGGTGCAGCAAGAGCTCGAGGCTCTCGCCAAAAAGCACGAGTCCTTGGAGCTTGACTCCAAGACGCGAGAGTCCAAGCTCGCGCAGGCGCTTGAAAGCATCCGGAGCGCCAAGGCTGAAGCCTACAAGGCCCTCCAGGAAATTGATGCGGTGAAGAAGATAGCAGCAGGTAAGGCATTCATTATGCAAAGAGAGCATGTGAAGGAGACTTCCTTTTTCTTACCCGAGTTCGGAGCTCTCCAGGAGCGTTTGCAGATCTTCCTCGCAGTGTACGGGATGCCGTGGAGTTTTACCGGGCTGAGGAGGGGAGCTCAACGGAGAAGTTGTTCTGGTCTCAGTATACTGGGACCGAACACCCCGTGCCCTTGAGCGGCCAACTGAAGCAGTTGGTCGAGCTTCACAAGGCGACCGAATAGGCCATGAGGGGCCTTATAGTCCGGATGTGGCCTGGCGAGCCCCTGTCCGGCAGCTACTTCGACCTGGTGAGGCGGCTAGTGGAAGCCTGCCCATGGCTTGAAGTCATCGAGCGGTCCGTCTGCATCGAGGGTTCACGCAGGGCTTTTGCCCGGGCAAAGGTGCACTGGGCGAAGCTGGACGCCGTGAAGCTGGTGAAGGAGGGGCCGCCGGAGGGCAAGGAGCATCGCTGCCCCGAGAATTATTGTGAGAGTGTCCTGAAGGGTTCCCGCTTAGTGGCAGATGAGTGTGCCAAGGATGTAATATTTGAATGAACATGCCCATGTGATCCTGTAACATGAAACGAGTTTGTTTGCGCCATGCAACGCTTTCTTAATTTAAAATATTACCTTCTGTGCGGCCGTTTATACAATCTGAGAGTTGGCCAGTCATCGGCTTCTACCCCCATGTAACTAGTACTAGGGTGTTTGGGATAAATCTGAGCACTGTTTACCCCAATTTTGGGTCCTTCGAGGGAGGTGTTCAGCACAACGAACCAGGCAATCGGACTATAATGCTTTATCACTCTCACTTAGCCATAGAAGTCTATGATTTTAAGTTTTTGGCGAAGCCCCTGGTATTCGGAGGGCTGAATTTGGGGCGCTATACACGCCTAAGCCGGACAAGGCCGACTCCTCGCCCGAAGCGGAAAAAGTATTTAAGGACTTGAGACCTCTCGAACAGCGACCAGTCTCTCGCCTTATCATGACAGTCAGTTTTTGGCTTTCTCTACTGAGGTGCTCGTCCGGAAGAACCGGGACACAATCACAGTAGTTCTCCCACCGCTACCTTAGCCGATATAGCGGAACGTAAGGTACCAAAGCATGGGAGCCGGGCAACCCAACATTTGACCAAACACATGATTCCGAGCTGATGCATATAATGCTATAAGTTCGGCGTGCCACACTGTCGAACGTGTTCGGACTTCTTGCGCCGTATTATGGGGTAAATGAGGACCCCTGGCGAACTGACCGTACCCGCACATGCGGGTGCGGATTGTCGTAAATGGACATATAAGAGAAAGAGAAAAACTTAAATAATGCAATGACAGATTAATGATATGCATTGTTATTTAAATGATACGTCGAAGCGTACTTGGTACAAGTAGTGCAATAAGCATAAAGTAGGACAATTCGAAATGTCCTATCCCAGGGCAAGCTGCGCCTAAAATAGTGAAAAGCGGGTATATCAATTATTACTAGAGACCACCTGGCGGTTCCCGTGTTCATCTTAGCTTCTTGCCGCCTTGGTTGTTGCTTCCGGAATGTGTCCGACAATCGTACTACCGGAAAGGGCTTCCAGAGGGTTAGGCCCTGAAAGAGAAAAGGACTGTCAAAGGTATATAGCCCCTAGTGTGGTTGAGCCACAATGCGGGGCGTGTCCTAATCGTGCCCCCGCCTATGTCCATGGTATTTTTAATGTGTAGTTATGTGCGTACGGCACGGATTTTGTCGCTTCACTGGGAATGGGACGGGGGCCGGATTGCTAGGAGAGCTCTGATCATGCCAGGCGATCCTGTTGTAGCTTGTTCCGGACTCGCTTGAAGGTGTCCGGGGGCTGTGACGCCGAATGAGTGGTCTGCCTGAACAGGCTGCTTTGTGCCTCTGTTGCAAGGGCTGCAGTGTGCTCTTCCGTACGGAGCGAGTGTTCTGTGTTTCCATTTACTGTTATGACCCCGTGAGGTCCTGGCATCTTGAGCTTGAGGTATGGGTAATGCGGCACTGCATTGAATTTTGCAAATGCTGTCCGTCCGAGCAGTGCATGATAGCCACTGCGAAACGGGACGATGTCGAAGATTAACTCTTCGCTTCGGAAGTTATCCGGTGATCCGAAGACCACTTCTAGTGTGATTGAGCCTATGCAATGGGCCTCTACACCTGGGATGACACCTTTAAAGGTGGTTTTGCTGGGTTTGATCCTCGAGGGATCGATACCCATTTTTCGCACTGTATCATGATAAAGCAAGTTCAGGCTGCTGCCGCCGTCCATAAGGACTCGAGTGAGGTGAAATCCGTCAATGATGGGGACTAGGACCAGTGCGGCGGATCCGCCATGACGGATGCTAGTGGGGTGATCCCTGTGATCGAAGGTGATCGGGCAAGCAGACCATGGGTTGAACTTTGGGGCGACGGGCTCCATTGCATAGACGTCCCTTAGTGCACGCTTCTGCTCCCTCTTGGGAATGTGGGTTGCGTATATCATGTTCACCGTCTTTACTTGTGGGAGAAACCCCTTCTGTCCTCCTGTGTTCGGCGGTCGGGCCTCCTCCTCGTCATCGCTATGCAGCCCCTTGTCCTTGTTTTCGGCATTTAACTTGCCGGCCTGCTTGAACACCCAGCATTCTATGTTGGTGTGATTGGCTGGCTTCTCGGGGGTGCCGTGGATTTGACATGAGCGATCCAATATGCGGTCCAGACTGGACAGAGCCGGAATATTTCTTTTGAATGGCTTTTTCCGCTGATCGGATCTAGAGCCTCTGAATCCGGCATCGACTACCGTATCTTCGGTGTTATCGCCGTTATTGCGGCGCTTTGGTCTATTACGACGCTGCCTACCATTAACATCTTTGGTATCCGAGGTATCCGGATTCTTCGATGTGTTGTTGGTGCGAGCCAGCCAGCTGTCCTCGCCCGCGCAAAAGCGGGTCATGAGTGTCGTGAGGGCTCCCATAGATTTTGGCTTCTCCTAGCCAAGGTGGCGGGCAAGCCACTCGTCACGGATGTTATGCTTGAATGCCGCTAGGGCCTCTGCATCCGGAAAGTCTACAATTTGATTTTTCTTTGTCAGGAACCGTGTCCAGAATTGTCTGGCCGATTCCCCTGGCTGCTGGGTTATGTGGCTCAAGTCATCAGCATCCGGTGGCCACACATAAGTGCCCTGGAAGTCGTCAAGAAATGCGTCTTCCAGATCCTCCCAACTGCCGACGGAATCTGCTGGCAAGCTATTCAGCCAATGCCGAGCTGGTCCTTTGAGTTTTAGTGGGAGGTACTTGATGGCATGTAGATCATCACCGTGAGCCATATGGATGTGGAGGAAATCCTCAATCCATTCAGCGGGATCTATTGTGCCATCGTATGATTCGATATTTACAGGTTTGAAACCCTCCGTGAATTCAGGATTCATAACTTCATCAGTGAAGCATAAGGGGTGTGCGGCACCTCTGTGCCGGTCTAGATCCCTACGTAGTTCGTAGGAGTCTTGTCTGCGGTATTCAACCCGGCCGAATTTACTCTTGGTGTATCCGACGTGACGATAGTCGTCTCGTGTGGGCGCACGTGCCCGTGTCCCGTATATTGACCTTGCGTTTTTTGCCTTATTGTCCAAGATGTCGCGCAGGTTCTCTGTGTTGCCCTGGGCCTTAATATTTTTGACTAAGTGGCGACGGGGTGTGGTCTGAACTTTAGGCTGAAACGCCTCTCTGGCTCTGCCGCGTAGTGGCCGGTCCGCCGCCTCGTATGCTAGTGAATGAGGTTTCAATGCTTCCTCCTCGAGGTGAGGTAGCAACCTGCATTTTGGGTAACTCTTGGACGGGCGCTCGAGTTCATGCTCCTCGGCCGCAAGGACTTCGGTCCACATGTCTGCTAGCAGGTCCTGATCAGCTTGAAGCTGTTACTGTTTTTTCTTCAGGCTATTTGCCGTGGCCATAAGCCGGAGCTTGAAGTGCTCTTGCTCGACGGGGTCCTCAGGCACGATAAACTCGTCGTCGCCGAGGCTCACCTCGTCTTCGGAGAGAGGCATGTAATTGTCCTCCTCCGGTTCTCCATTTGCTGCCTGCTCTGGAGGGCTAGCTTGTTCGTCCTCTAGCTCTACACCGTGCTGGAGGGGATTGTTGTTGTCTTCGGCGCTCTCCGGAGTGTTATTGTCTCCTGTACCTATATCACTGCTCTTGCTGTGGCGGGACTTAGAGCGGCTCCACTAACGTCGGCGCTTGGGTTGCTTCTTGGAGGGGTCATCCTCTGCTGTCTCATTGCCATTTCCCTCTTTGGGGGTGTCCACCATGTATATATCATATGATGAGGTGGCGGTCGAGCGCCCTGAGGGCGGTGGTTCCTGTTCGTCTCCGGCTTCGTCGTCCATACCGTCAAAGTCTTTAGAGTCGAAGTCCATGTCGGTTAAGTTGTCGACAGTGGCTACTGATAACCCACAAGTATAGGGGATCGCAACAGCTTTCGAGGGTAGAGTATTCAACCCAAATTTATTGATTCGACACAAGGGGAGCCAAAGAATATTCTCAAGTATTAGCAGCTAAGTTGTCAATTCAACCATACCTGGAAACTTAGTATCTGCAGCAAAGTGTTTAGTAGCAAAGTAATATGATAGTGGTGGTAGCGGCAACAAAAGTAAAGACAGCAAAAGTAATGTTTTTGGTATTTTGTAGTGATTGTGACAGTAGCAGCGGAAAAGTAAATAAGCGAGAACCAGTATATGGAAAACTCGTAGGCACCGGATCAGTGATGGATAATTATGTCGGATGCGGTTCATCATGTAACAGTCATAACATAGGGTGACACAGAACTAGCTCCAATTCATCAATGTAATGTAGGCGTGTATTCCGTATATAGTCATACGTGCTTATGGAAAATAACTTGCATGACATCTTTTGTCCTACCCTCCCGTGGCAGCGGGGTCCTATTGGAAACTAAGGGATATTAAGGCCTCCTTTTAATAGAGAACCGGAACAAAGCATTAGCACATAGTGAATACATGAACTCCTCAAACTATGGTCATCACCAGAAGTGGTCCCGATTATTGTCACTTCGGGGTTGCCAGATCATAACACATAGTAGGTGACTGTAGACTTGCAAGATAGGATCAAGAACTCACATCTATTCATGAAAACATAATAGGTTCAGATCTGAAATCATGGCACTCGGGCCCTAGTGACAAGCATTAAGCATAGCAAAGTCATAGCAACATCAATCTCAGAACATAACGGATACTAGGGATCAAACCCTAACAAAACTAACTCGATTAAATGATAAATCTCATCCAACCCATCACCTTCCAGCAAGCCTACGATGGAATTACTCACGCACGGCGGTGAGCATCATGAAATTGGTGATGGAGGATGGTTGATGATGACAACGGTGATGAATCCCCCTCTCCGGAGCCCCGAACGGACTCCAAATCATCCCTCCCGAGAGGTTTTAGGGCTTGGTAGCGGCTCCGTATCGTAAAACGCGATGATTTCTTCTCTCTGATTTTTTTCTCTCCGAAAGCAAATATATAGAGTTGGAGTTGGCGTCGAAGGGTCAACAGGGGGCCCACGAGGTAGGGGGCGCGCCCCCCACCCTCGTGAGAAGGGTGTGGGCCCCCTTGTCTTCATATTTGGCGAGGATTTTTTATTATTTTTTCTAAGACCTCCCGTGGAGTTTCAGGTCATTCCGAGAATATTTGTTTTCTGCACATAAAACAACATCATGGTAATTCTGCTGAAAACAGCGTCAGTCCGGGTTAGTTCCATTCAAATCATACAAGTTAGAGTCCAAAACAAGGGCAAAAGTGTTTGGAAAAGTAGATACGACGGAGACGTATCAACTCCCCCAAGCTTAAACCCTTGCTTGTCCTCAAGCAATTCAGTTGACAAACTGAAAGAAAGAAAAACTTTTACAAACTCTGTTTGCTCTTGTTGTTGTAACTATGTCAAGCCAGCATTCAAGTTTTCAGCATAGATCATAACTAAGCACACTTGCAATAATTCTCAGGTCTCACAATTACTCATATCAATAGCATAATCAACTAGGAAGTCATAATAATAAATCTCGGATGACAACACTTTCTCAAAACAATCATAATATGATATAACAAGATGGTATCTCGCTAGCCCTTTCTGAGACCGCAAAACATAAATGCAGAGCACCTTTAAAGATCAAGGACTGACTAGACATTGTAATTCATGGTAAAAGAGATCCAATCATAGTCATACCCAATATAAATTAATAGTGATGAATGCAAATGACGGCTGTGCTCTCCAGCTAGTGCTTTTTAATAAGAGGGTGATGACTCAACATAAAAGTAAATGGATAGGCCCTTCGCAGAGGGAATCAGGGATTTGTAGAGGTGCCAGAGCTCAGTTTTGAAACAGAGATAAATTGTATTTTGAGCGGTATACTTTCATTGTCAACGTAACAACTAAGAGATGGCGATATCTTCCATGCTAAACACATTATAGGCGGTTCCCAAACAGAATGGTAAAGTTTATACCCCCCCCCCCTCCACCAACAAGAATCAATCCATGGCTTGCTCGAAACAACGAGTGCCTCCAACATACATCAGGTCTCACGGGGAGTTTTGTTTGCAATTAATTTTCATTTAGTTTGCATAAAGCATGGGACTGGGCATCCCGGCGACCAGCCATTTTCTCGTGAGTGAGGAGCGGAGTCCACTCCTCTTGAGAATAACCCGCCTAACACGGAAGATAAGGACAGCCTTTGTTGATACATGAGCTATTCGAGCATACAAAACAGAATGTTTATTTGAAGGTTTAGAGTTTGGCACATACAAATTTACTTAGAACGGCAGGTAGATACCGCATATAGGAAGGTATGGTGGACTCATCTGGAATAACTTTGGGGTTTAAGGGATTGGATGCACAAGCAGTATTCCCGCTTAGTACAGGTGAAGGCTAGCAAAAGACTGGGAAGCGACCAACTAGAGAGCGACAATAGCCATGTACATGCATTAAAATTAATAAACATTGGATGCAAGCATGAGTAGGATATAATCCACCATGAACATAAATATCGTGAAGGCTATGTTGATTTTGTTTCAACCACATGCGTGAACATGTGCCAAGTCAAGTCACTTAAATCATTCAAAAGAGGATACCACCCTATCATACCACATCATAATCATCTCAATAGCATGTTGGCACACAAGGTAAATCATTATAACTCATAGTTAATCAAGCATGGCACAAGCAACTATGATCTCTAATTGTCATTGAAAACATGTTTATTCATAATAAGCTGAATCAAGAACGATGAGCTCATCATATTTACAAAACAAAAGAGGTCGAGTGCATACCAGCTTTTCTCATCTCAGTCAGTCCATCATATATCATCATAATTGCCTTTCACTTGCACGACCGAACGGTGTCAATAATAATAAGAGTGCACGTGCATTGGACTAAGCTGGAATCTGTGAGCATTCAATAAACAGGATAAGACAAGGCAATATGGGCTCTTGGTTAAGTCAACAATAATTCATATAAGAGCTACTTCAACAATTTAATTATGGTCTTCTCCTACTGACCCCCAAAGAAAAGAAAAGAAATAAAACTATTTACACGGGAAAGCTCCCAACAAGCAAAAGAAGAACGGGAAATATTTTTGGGTTTTCTTTTTAATTATTACTACTACAGTAGAGAAATAAACTACTACTAATTTTTTTTGTTTTTTCTTAAGGTCTAACAAACACACAAGAAGAAAGCGGGAAAAGGAAAATAAACTAGCATGGATATTACAGTGAAAAAGTATGAGCACCGACATCTAGCAATGAGTGTGTGTGAACATAAATGTAATGTCGATGAGAAATACATACTCCCCCAAGCTTAGGCTTTTGGCCTAAGTTGGTCTATGGCCACGGCTGGCCTGGCGGATATCCATAATAATAGCTGTGATGAGGAAGGATAGTTGGGATCATACTGATGTGCAGCGGTTATCGTCTGCTGAGCTGCAGCATGGAGTCGGGCTGCCTCCGCTCTCCTCTCGTACTCTTCTGCCTCCTCTCTGGTAATAACATATCTTCCTTTTGTCTGTGAATCAAAGAAGGCAGGAGCAGGGAGAGTAATACGGAGAACACGTCGTTTATCAAAAATTAAGCGATATAAGAGAGGTGATTCAGGCCTCTCGACAAACTGGTGCGAAGCCATAGAGTTATAATCTAAATATGCAGGAAGCAACTCCATATCACCCTCACGAATGTCTATTTCAAGAAAATGAGCTAAGCGGGTTGCATAAATTCCTCCAAAGAAATCTCCATTATGTCTATTATGATGCAACCTACAAGCTACAATGGCTCCCATATGATAAGATTGGTCTCCCAACACAGCACTCCTAAGAATGCTGAGATCAGGGACACACATGTGACATGCTTCATCCTTAGCATTTATGCATCTACCGATGAAAAGAGCAAAATAATGTATAGCAGGAAAGTGAATGCTCCCTATGGTAGCCTGTGTTATATCTCTAGATTCCCCCACAGTTATACTAGCAAGAAAGTTTCTAAATTCAGATTTAGGGGGATCCCTAACACTACCCCATGATGGAAGTTTGCATGCAAGAGTGAAATCCTCTAGGTCCATGGTATAAGATTTGTCATAAAGATCAAACATGACTGAAGGAGAATTATGGAAGATGAATACTCAAACCTCCTCACAAATGAACTTGTGAGATCATGATACTGGGGGAATTTGTTAGCCTCAAAATCCTCAAGACTGGCATTGCACAAATATGATTTGAATTCTTCTTTAATTCCCGCACGGTCCATAAAATTTTCCGACGGCCATTCGCAAGACCGTACTGGAGCGTCTCTTGGTGGATCCTCGTCAGCATCGCGCATAGCAATTCTGGGTCCTTTCTTCTTAGAGGAACCACCTTGGAACATCTTCCTAAACATATTGTTTTTCTCTGAAAAATTCTAAAATTTTTAGTAACTTCAAAATAAAAGTGAACCAACTTCAATAAAACTGATAGCAACAACTTCTACAAGTGCCTAGAGCCTATATCAAGCATTAGAACTACTTGGAACCATATAAATTTGACATGCAAGCTCAAGAACATGGCCACCTATGCAGCACAAATTTGCAAAGAATAAAGCACTAGAACAAAAACTAATTGGACCAATGGAGGAGTTACATACCAAGGAACAATCTCCCCAAGCAGTTTTGAGAGAGGTGCTTTGAGCAAGGAGATCGAAAATCGCAGCAAAAGTGGCTGGAACTCATGCTTGAGTTGGTTTTTCGGGTTTGTGTGAGATAGAGGAAGAAGATGGGTGCTGGGATAAGTGGAGGAGGGCCACCATGGGCCCCCGAGGCAGGGGGGCGCGCCCTATAGGGGGGGCGCCCACCACCCTCGTGGCCAGGTGGCAGCTCCTCCCACGGTAATTTTTGCACAGTAAATCCTCAAATATTCCCGAAAAAATCATATTAAATTGGCATGCCATTCTGAGGACTTTTATTTTCGGGATATTTTTATATTGAACAGATAAGTCAGGAAATAGACAGAAAAATACTATTTTTACTTTATTTAATATAAATAACAGAAAGTATAGAGAGGGTACAGAAGTTTGTGCTTCTAGTTTCATCCATCTCATGCTCATCAAAAAGAATCCACTAACAAGGTTGATCAAGTCTTGTTAACAAACTCATTCCGATAATCATGAAACCAGAGAAATTTTGAATAACACTAAGTTACCTCAATGGGGATATGCACATCCCCAATAATAAGAATATCATTTTTCTTCTTGACAGTAGGAAGAGGAAATTCAAAACCTCCAAATATAACCAATGGAATTTTCCAATAGAGTTGATACTATGAACTTGAGGTTGTTTCCTCAGAAAGTGTACCGTATGCTCATTACCATTAACATGAAAAGTGACATTGCCTTTGTTGCAATCAATAATAGCCCCTGCAGTATTAAGAAAAGGTCTTCCAAGAATAATAGACATACTATCATCCTCGGGAATATCAAGTATAACAAAGTCCGTTAAAATAGTAACGTTCGCAACCACAACAGGCACATCCTCACAAATACCGACAGGTATAGCAGTTGATTTATCAGCCATTTGCAAAGATATTTCAGTAGGTGTCAGCTTATTCAAGTCAAGTCTATGATATAAAGAGAGAGGCATAACACTAACACCGGCTCCAAGATCACATAAAGCAGTTTTAATATAATTTCTTTTAATGGAGCAAGGTATTGTAGGTACTCCGGGGTCTCCAAGTTTCTTTGGTATTCCACACTTAAAAGTGTAATTAGCAAGCATGGTGGAAATTTCATCTTCCGGTATCTTTCTTTTATTATTAATGATATCCTTCGTATATTTAGCATAAGGATTTGTTTTGAGCACATCAGTTAATCTCATACGCAAAAAGATAGGCCTGATCATTTCAGCAAAGCGCTCAAAATACTCATCATCCTTTTTCTCGGATGGTTTCGGAGGAAAAGGCATGGATTTCTGAACCCAAGGTTCCCTTCCTTTACCATGTTTCCTAGCAACAAAGTCTCTTTTATCATAACGTTGATTCTTTGATTGTGGGTTATCAAGATCAACAGCAGGTTCAATTTCTACATCATTATCATTACTAGGTTGGGCATCATCATGAACATCATCATTAATATTTTTACTAGGTTCATGTTCATCACCAAATTGTGTTTCAGCATCAGACATAGAAATATCATTTGGATTATCAGGTGGTTCAGCAATAGGTTCACTAGAAGTTTGCACAATTCTATCATTTTTCTTCTTCTTATTTTTAGAAGAACTAGGAACATCAATATTATTTCTTTGAGAATCTTGCTCGATTCTCTTAGGGTGGCCTTCAGGATACAAAGGTTCCTGAGTCATTCTACCAGTTCTAGTAGCCACTCTAACAGCATAATCATTTTTCTTATTATTCATTTCATCAAGCACTTCTTTTTGAGCCTTAAGTACTTGTTCTCCTTGAGTGGTAACCATAGAAGCATGTTTGCTAACAAGTTAAGTTCACCTTTAATATCAGCCATATAATCACCCAAGCGTCTAATCATATAAGCATTTTCTTTTAATTGTCTACCAAAATAAGCATTGAAGTCGTCTTGCTTATACATAAAGTTATCAAACTCATCCAAGCATTGACTAGCAATTTTAGTAGGAGGGACTTCAGCTTTATCATATCTATAGAGAGAATTTACCTTTACTACTTGTGTCGGGATATCGGGGTCAGGAGGTTCTTCAATAAATAAATAATTAAGATCATATGTTGCTTCAACAGGCGATGAATTAAGACCATGTATTTCTTCAATAGGAGGTAAATTCTTAACGTCTTCATCTTTAATACCTTTTTCTTTCATAGATTTCTTTGCCTCTTGCATATCTTCGGGACTGAGAAATAGAATACCTCTCTTCTTCGGAGTTGGTTTAGGAATAGACTCAGTAATTGGAGCAGGAGTTGGCTCAGGAGGTGCCCAATTATTTTCATTTGTCAACATATTATTCAATAGAATTTCAGCTTCATCCGGTGTTCTTTCCCTGAAAAGAGAACCAGCACAACTATCCAGGTAATCTCTGGAAGCATCAGTTAGTCCATTATAAAAGATATCAAGTATTTCAGGTTTCTTAAGAGGATGATCAGGCAAAGCATTAAGTAACTTGAGAAGCCTCCCCCAAGCTTGTGGGAGACTCTCTTCTTTAATTTGCACGAAGTTGTATATTTCCCTCAAAGCAGCTTGTTTCTTATGAGCAGGGAAATATTTAGCAGAGAAGTAATAAATCATATCCTGGGGACTACGCACACAACCAGGATCAAGAGAATTAAACCATATCTTAGCATCACCCTTTAATGAGAACGGAAATATTTTGAGTATATAAAGGTAACGCGATCTCTCATCATTAGTAAACAGGGCAGCTATATCATTTAACTTAGTAAGATGTGCCACAATAGTTTCAGATTCATAGCCATAAAACGGATCAGATTCAACCAAAGTAATTATATCAGGATCAACAGAGAATTCATAATCCTTATCAGGAACACATATAGGTGAAGTAGCAAAAGCAGGGTCGGGTCTCATTTTATCTCTAAGTGATTCTTTGTTCCATTTAATTAATAACCTCTTAAGCTCATATCTATCTTTGCAAGCAAAAATAGCGGCAGAAGATTCCCTATCAAAAAGATAACCTTCAGGAATAACAGGCATATTTTCATCATCACTATCATCATCGTATTCAGATTCAATAATTTCTTTTTTCTAGCCCTAGCAATTTGTTCATCAAGAAATTCACCAAGGGGCACAGTAGTATCAGGCATAGAAGCAGTTTCATCATAAGTATCATGCATAGCAGAAGTGGCATCATCGATAACATGCGACATATCGGAACGAATAGCAGAAGCAGATGTAGGTGTCGCAAACTTACTCATAACAGAAGGTGAATCAAGTGCAGAGCTAGATGGCAGTTCCTTACCTCCCCTCGTAGTTGAGGGATAGATCTTGGGTTTTGGATCTCTCAAGTTCTTCATAGTGTCCAGCAGATATAAATCCCAAGTGACTCAAAGAATAGAGCTATGCTCTCGGGCAACGACGCCAGAAATTAGTCTTGATAACCCACAAGTATAGGGGATCGCAATAGCTTTCGAGGGTAGAGTATTCAACCCAAATTTATTGATTCGGCACAAGGGGAGCCAAAGAATATTCTCAAGTATTAGCAGCTGAGTTGTCAATTCAACCACACCTGGAAACTTAGTATCTGCAGCGAAGTGTTTAGTAGCAAAGTAATATGATAGTGGTGGTAGCGGCAACAAAAGTAAAGACAGCAAAAGTAATGTTTTTGGTATTTTGTAGTGATTGTAACAGTAGCAGCGGAAAAGTAAATAAGCAAGAACCAGTATATGGAAAACTCGTAGGCACCGGATCAGTGATGGATAATTATGCTGGATGCGGTTCATCATGTAACAGTCATAACATAGGGTGACACAGAACTAGCTCCAATTCATCAATGTAATGTAGGCATGTATTCCGTATATAGTCATACGTGCTTATGGAAAAGAACTTGCATGACATCTTTTGTCCTACCCTCCCGTGGCAGCGGGGTCCTATTGGAAACTAAGGGATATTAAGGCATCCTTTTAATAGAGAATCGGAACAAAGCATTAGCACATAGTGAATACATGAACTCCTCAAACTATGGTCATCACCGGGAGTGGTCCCGATTATTGTCACTTCGGGGTTGCCGGATCATAACACATAGTAGGTGACTATAGACTTGCAAGATAGGATCAAGAACTCACATATATTCATGAAAACATAATAGGTTCAGATCTGAAATCATGGCACTCGGGCCCTAGTGACAAGCATTAAGCATAGCAAAGTCATAGCAACATCAATCTCAGAACATAATGGATACTAGGGATCAAACCCTAACAAAACTAACTCAATTACATGATAAATCTCATCCAACCAATCACCGTCCAGCAAGCCTACGATGGAATTACTCATGCATGGCGGTGAGCATCATGAAATTGGTGATGGAGGATGGTTGATGATGACGACGGTGATGAATCCCCCTCTCCGGAGCCCCGAACGGACTCCAGATCAACCCTCCTGAGAGGTTTTAGGGCTTGGTGGTGGCTCCGTATCATAAAATGCGATGATTTATTCTCTTTGATTTTTTTCTCTTCGAAAGCAAATATATAGAGTTGGCGTCGGAGGGTCAACAGGGGGCCCACGAGGTAGGGGGCGCGCCCTAGGGGGCGCGCCCCCACCCTCATGAGAAGGGTGTGGGCCCCCTGGTCTTCCTATTTGGCGAGGATTTTTTATTATTTTTTCTAAGACCTCCCGTGGAGTTTCAGGTCATTCCGAGAATATTTGTTTTCTGCACATAAAACAACATCATGGTAATTCTGCTGAAAATAGCGTCAGTCCGGGTTAGTTCCATTCAAATTATACAAGTTAGAGTCCAAAACAAGGGCAAAAGTGTTTGGAAAAGTAGATGCGACGGAGACTTATTAGCTACTAAGTGGGTGGTGGGTGGGCAGCGAATTTATTTGCCATCCGCATCCCATTCTAGCCGGACATAGTTCGGCCAAGGTTCTCCTAACAGGGAGAGAGACCTTAATGAATTTAGCACATCTCTGAAAGGTGAGTGCTGAAAGATATCCGCAGAAGTGAACTCCATGATCGGCGCCTGTGGGAGTCCTGGATTAGGGGTCTCCGGACAGTCGGACTATCTCCATTGGCCGGACTATTAGACTATGAAGATACAAGATTGAAGACTTCGTCTCGTGTCCGGATGGGACTTTACTTGGCGTGGAAGGCAAGCTAGGCAATACGTATATGGATATCTCCTCCTTCGTAACCGACCTTGTGTAACCCTAACCCTCTCTGGTGTCTATATAAACCGAAGTGTTTTAGTCCGTAGGAAAACAATCACGACATACAATCATACTGTAGGCTAGCTTCTAGGGTTTAGCCTCTCTAATCTCGTGGTAGATCTACTCTTGTAACACCCATATCATCAATATCAATCAAGCAAGACGTAGTGTTTTACCTCCATCAAGAGGGCCCGAACCTGGGTAAAACTTCATGTCCCTTGCCTCCTTACCATCCGGCCTAGACGCACAGTTCGGGACCCCCTACCCAAGATCCGCCGGTTTTGACACCGACATTGGTGCTTTCATTGAGAGTTCCGTTGTGTCGTCGCCACTAGGAAGGATGTCTCGTCCTGTCTTTAAAGACGGCACTATCGCTGAGGGAGCCCTAGTTGTCGGCCAAACTCTCCGGCTAGGTGGCTTTCTTATGACCGCCTGGTCGGACGCCACGCCGATGATGACTTCTTGGGTCATCGAAAGCAATCTTCACGTCGACTCGGAACTCGCCAAGCAGTTAGACCCAATGGAGCTCTCTTCCCTGAACGAGCTCTTGGATCGCATCGCCGCCCTGGGAGTCGCTACAGACTACGATCAGATTGGGCCTCAACCTGATCTGAGAGAAATTAACACTCCCCAGGTCACCCATCATGTCGCAGTGGTGGAAGAACATTGCCGCAACCCTTCATCCAGCTTAAGGACTAGCTACGTCCGGATTCCTGATCCCTCCAAGCCGGATACCCGTGGAGGGAAGGATGTCACTCAAAGCCTGAACCCAGAATCAGGCAGCGGGCTAGATTTACCGGAAAACATCCAAGAATCCAAACTTTCAAGTTCAGAAACTCCTTGGCCATTGAGCCTCAGATTGGGTGAGGATTCGGATTCAATTCCACCCACCCACCCAAACATACGCGATCTATCCCAAAATAGGCAAGAGCCCGAAGAAACAGTACACCATTGCTGCGCCAGATTCCTCCTGGTCAAGAATAGGATAAAGGACTGCCATGAGGAAGACGCAATATCATTCTTCTGCAATAATTGCACGAACAAGGGAATCCTCAACGCCATAAGTCGTCGCGAAATTACACGCTTTGCCGACTTCGTGTCCATAGTACGAAAGTACTATGCGATGGAAAGCGCCTGGAAAACCGAAATAAAATGTTGGGATAATCCGGCCCTAAATACAAACCCAGTCCGAAATAAAAGGGTGCACTATCACAATACACCTGGGTTAACTACCAAAAATCAAAATCCCTCTATGGGGCAAGGAACCGTACTGGAGGGATGGCTCAATGGACCCTGCAAAATTCATAGTACAGAGGATGCGACACCAATGCACAGCCTTAGAGCATGCTGGATACTCCGGCAGGTGGCCAAAAGTGGTGAGGATCTACTCCTTCCAAAAAAACCACAGAGCACCACCCCGAGGACAACAATACGGTTTTAACGGTCTTCGAGACCTTCGCGTCAAATAATAGACGGAAGCGAACACTCCGCAGCACGTCCGAAATCTGCCTCATAGCAGAAACAAATCCTTGGAGCGACACGGCCATTACCTTCAATGCCAGTGACGAACCTAAATTCCGAAAAGCCCGAGTACCAGCCGCACTGGTCCTCAGTCCAATCGTGGACGGCTTTCGACTCACCAAGGTACTCATGGACGGCGGCAGCGGATTAAACCTCATCTATGAGGAAACTCTTCAAAAGATGGAAATAGACTGGAGCCGCATTAAGCAAAGCAGCACAACCTTTAGAGGAATCATCCCCAGTCAGGAAGCGCGCTGCACTGGAAAAATCACACTAGACGTGGTATTCGGCACGCCGGATAATTACAGGTCCGAAGAAATTACATTCCAAGTGGCCCCGTTCAGCAGCGGATACCACGCTCTATTAGGGCGGGAGGCGTTTACAATCTTCCAAGCCATACCCCATTACGGGTACATGAAGCTCAAAATGCCCGGGCCCAACGGAATCATCACCCTTGATAGTGATCCGAACATAGCACTCCGCGCCGAAAATAAGACAGCTGCACTGGCCCTTGAGGCACTATCCGAAGCCCTAGCGGCCGAAGAACTAACTGCGCTGCGCTCCACGGTGAATAGGGATGAGGTGATACTCGATAAAAGATCCAAGTCCACCTCCTTTAAACCGGCGGACGAAATAGTCAAATTCCAAGTCCATCCAACGGACCCTACAAAAACAGCTTCCATCGGGCACAATTAAACCCTGATATCGACGCCGCACTACGAGAATTCCTACGCGAGAACTGGGACATTTTTTCCTGGCACCCTTTAGACATGCCAGGAATCCCACGCAGGTTGGCTGAACACAGCCTAAATATCCTAAAAGGATTCAAGCCAGTCAAACAGGCTCTTCGACGTTTCTCCGAGCCTAAAAGACAAGCCATGGGAGAGGAACTAGCCAAGATATTGGAGGCCGGATTCATCAAAGACATAAAACATCCGGACTAGCTAGCAAACCTGGTGATGGTACCAAAGAAGGACAAATCTTGGCGCTTGTGCGTCGATTTTAAGGACCTTAATAAGGCCTGCCCAAAGGATCCCTTCCCCCTCCCCCGCATTGATCAAATCATCGAAGCTACCGTGGGACACGATTCATTGTGTTTCCTCGATGCATACTCCGACTACCATCAAATCAAAATGGCAGAGCCAGACCAAGCCGCAACGGCATTCATCACACCATACGGCCCATTCTGCTTCAACACAATGCCCTTCGGGCTAAAAAACGTCGGTGCAACATATCAGCGCATGATTTAGACATGCCTGGCAAACCAGATCGGCAAAACAGTGGAGGCATACGTGGATGACGTGGTCGTTAAAACCAAGCATGTCGAAACTCTAGTAGATGACTTGAGGCTCACATTCGACAACCTCCGAACATATGACATCAAGGTCAATCCGGAAAAATGCGTTTTCGGCGTACCAGCAGGAAAGCTCCTGGGATTCATTGTCTCCAGTAGAGGTATTGAAGCCAATCCAGCCAAAATTCGAGCATTGTCACAGTTGGCTACCCCAACAGACCTCAAACAAACACAAAAATTAACTGGATGCGTGGCAGCTCTAAGCCGCTTTATCTCCCGCCTGGGAGAAAAGGCATTACCCCTTTATCGCCTCCTCCGGCGCACCGAACACTTCGAGTGGACGGACGCCGCCACGGCCGGACTCAACGAAATAAAGGCCATATTGGCAACAAACCCAGTCCTGGCCGCGCCAAACATTGGCGAACCAATGCTATTATACATTGCGGCAACTCATCAAGTAGTAAGCGCAGTGCTTGTCGTTGAGCGAGAAGTGGACGGACACAAATTTTCCCTTCAAAAGCCAGTTTACTACATGTCCACTGTCCTTACTCCATGCAAATCATGGTACCCGCATTATCAAAAGATAGCGTACGCGGTATTCATGGCATCCCGGAAGCTGCGACACTACTTTCAAGAGTGTTCGATAACGGTGGCCTCAGAAGTACCACTTAACGATATTATAAACAACCGCGACGCGACGGGCCGGATTGCCAAATGGGCCATTGAGCTCCTCCTGTTTGACATAACTTACAAGCCATGGCGAGCTATTAAATCGCAAGTTTTGGCTGACTTCGTCGCTGAATGGACGGAAGCCGAACTCCCTAAAGAGTACGGCACATATTCAAACTGCATCATGCACTTCGACGGCTCCAAAATGTCGGCTGGTCTGGGGGCTGGTGTCGTTTTGACATCCCCAACAGGAGACACCATTCAATACGTACTACAGATACGCACTCCAACAACACAGCCGAATATGAGGCCCTTCTACATGGTCTCCGGATGGCAGTATCCATGGGCATTCAACGCCTAGAGGTGCGCGGGGATTCAAACCTCGCGATATCCCAAATAAATGGAGACTTTGATGCCAAGGATCCAAAAATGGCCGCTTATCGCAATGCCGTCCTAAAAATGTCAGCTCGGTTCGAAGGGCTCGAATTTCACCATGTGGCCCGGGAAAACAATCAGGCGGCAGATATCCTCGCCCGCATTGGCGCCAAACACGACGCGGTCCCTCACAACATTTTTTTGGAAAGGCTTTTCAAGCCATCCGTGGGAAGGGGACACCGGTAACAACAGCCCGGACCCGGCCAAAATACCCGATACCAAACTCTCTGACACAATCGGAGGCTCCGCCACTGAAATAACAAAATCAGCCCACGGAATAATGGCCATTATTTCCCCGTGGACAGAACCATTCCTGGCCTACTTAACTAGAAGGAACTCCCGGAGGACCAAAATGAGGCACACTACATAGTGCGGCGATCAAAGGCCTACAGGGTCCACGAGGGAGAATTGTACAAAAAAAGCGCTACCGGAGTCCTTCAACGGTGCATCTCCGAAGAGGAAGGACGGAACCTTTTGGTAGAAATTCATGCCGGACTCGGCGGTCATCATGCCGCAGCCCGGGCTCTTGTGAGCAAGGCCTTCCGTACAGGATTCTATTGGCCAACGGCCCGGGCAGACGCATAGGACTTAGTCCAGCATTGCGCCGGTTGCCAGCTCTTTGCAAATCAAAGCCATATGCCACCCACCGCCCTCCGAACAATCACCATTACATGGCCCTTTGCGGTCTGGGGGCTTGACATGGTTGGACCCCTTAAAGGTGGAGCCCACAAGAAAAAATACTTATTGGTCATGGTGGATAAATTCACCAAATGGATAGAGGACAAACCGGTTAAAACAGCCAAATCCGGACCGGTGATAGATTTCATATCCGGGATTGTACATCGCTATGGCGTCCCCCACAGCATCATCACTGATAACGGCACGAACTTCACGGCCGACGAGGTAAAACTCTGGTGCAACAAAATGGGCATCAAGCTCGATTATGTTTCAGTCTACCACCCACAAACTAACGGTCAAGTAGAACGAGCAAATGGTCTTATAATGAGCGGCATTAAACCCAGACTAGTGTGCTCCTTAACAGAGTCTGACACGCACTGGGTAGAGGAGCTCGACTCCGTACTCTGGGGGCTGCGGACCACGCCAAATCGTAGTACCGGATACACACCATTTTTCATGGTGTACGGCGCAGAGGCAGTCCTGCCCTGTGACATAATTCATGACTCACCTCGAGTGCGCATGTACAAAGAAAGAGAAGCCGAGCTTGATCGGCAGGACAGTCTGGACACCTTGGAGGAAGAGCACGACGTGGCCAAAGCCCAATCCGCATGTTACCAGCAACAGGCTCGCAGATACCAAAGCAGAGAAGTACGAGCCAAAACTTATAACATTGGCGAACTAGTTCTCTAGGGTAATCGGCCGTAATGGCCACCAAGGTATTGCCATTACTCCCTTGGTAAAATACCCCATCGATCAGCTCCATGGATATGTCCGGATCCTCCTGGGAGGCCGGATCAAGGGATCGTCCAGGGTCCTCGGGCTGTGGAGGAGGGCTGGTTATCTCCTTTACTTCCTGGCGCAGCTCCTGCGATGAAATCGCTAGAATGAATACTTAAACTACGGGAATACGAAATGGATGGGCGAGAAGAAATCTCCGCTTACCCAGCTCGGAGGATTGTACATGGAGAATCCGCCCTGCGGGTTGACACGGAGGAACTCCTCCTCTTCTCCCTTGTATAAAGTGGACAAGATCTTTGTCAAGTACGCAGTCGATCCCGGCCCTTTGCGGTCGTGGCGGGTGGCGTCATCCTCCCCGTTGAAGTCCCACATGGGGTGGCCTCTATACTAGAGTGGCTGCACCCCCCGCATAATGCATATAGCCATGACCTCGATCATGGTCAAACCGAATCGAGCTAAAGAGCTTATCCGGCTCATCAGATAAAGAATGTCCCGGTCGCCTTCCTCCAGGGGGCTCCATGGACGCCAGCTTTGGCACTTCTTCAAAGGGGCGTTGTCAAACTCAGGAAGGCCAATCCGAATAGGGTCCAGAAGGGGGATATCTTCTATATAAAACCATTCTGAAGGCCAGTCTTCAGACGTCTTCTTTGGGGTCCCGGATAGGTATCCGGTCCCAGCAATACGCCACACTTTGGCTCCGCCCACTTGATATATTGATCCCTTCTTAGAACGGGGCACAAGGCAGAACAACTTCTTCCACAAAGCGAAATGAGCCTCACAACCCAAAAATAACTCGCAAAGGGCTACGAATCCCGCGATATGCAGCAGGGAGGCAGGCGTAAGGTTGTGCAGCTGGAGGCCATAGAACTCCAGAAGCCCCCGGAGAAACGGATGGATTGGGAATCCGAGCCCTCTTACCAGATAAGGGACAAGGCATACCCGCTCTTCCTTGGAGGGATTGGGACGGCTCTCCGCCTGCTCTCCGCCATTATAGGTGGCAATCCCGGCTCGAACCGGGACCAGGTACGCTGGGGGAAGAAATCCCTTGGACTGAAGCATCACCAATTTGCTGTGCAGGATGGAACATCTCTCCCAATCTCTAGGCTTGGAACTAGGGGTGCGAGAGGAGGAGCCACGTTGACCGGCCATGGTGGAATGGATCTCCGTCGGGCGCGCTCCGATGAAGACTCGGTAGGGGAGGATGAGGTGATTTAGATCTGAATCCTCGTCTTTTTAAATAGGCGGCTCATTTACATAGCTAGGGGGTAATGTGAAAACACCCTGGCTCTTCACATTCGCTCGACATGTGGAAGGTGTCCATTATTGGGCGTAGAAGCCAAGAAGTACGAACCATCACGAGGAACCGGACATTATTTCGACAGGTACACAGAATTTGAAGAGGAACTCGCCTTGCAATGCCGAAGATAATACTGCGCGCCGGATTCGTCGTCATTGAAGCCTGGTTCAGGGGCTACTGTGGGAGTCCTGGATTAGGGGGTCTCCGGACAGCCGGACTATCTCCATTGGTCGGACTATTAGACTATGAAGATACAAGATTGAAGACTTCGTCTCGTGTCTGGATGGGACTTTACTTGGCGTGGAAGGCAAGCTAGGCAATACGTATATGGATATCTCCTCCTTTGTAACCGACCTTGTGTAACCCTAACCCTCTCCGGTGTCTATATAAACCAAAGGGTTTTAGTCCGTAGGAAAACAATCACAACATACAATCATACCGTAGGCTAGCTTCTAGGGTCTAGCCTCTCTGATCTCGTGGTGGATCTACTCTTGTAACACCCATATCATCAATATCAATCAAGCAGGATGTAGGGTTTTACCTCCATTAAGAGGGCCCGAACCTAGGTAAAACTTCGTGTCCCTTGCCTCCTGTTACCATCCGGCCTAGACGCACAGTTCGGGACCCCCTACCCGAGATCCGCCGGTTTTGACACCGACAGCGCCCAGTCGGACTCGACGGGCACGGATGTGAGCAGCTCGGAGTCCATGGCCGGAGATGAATCCAGTGGTTCGGCGACACGGCTCTCGTAAGGGTGAAGTCAGTATCTGGCTCTATCGCCACTGAGAGTGCGGCCTCCATGGCGGGGTCCATCCCTCCGCTCTCGGATGGTGCAACTTGCTCCGGATTGAAGGCCGGAGTGGTTGCGAATGCGATCTCCCGAACATTGTCCGACGGCAGAGTTACGTCATGCTCGTCGCGACTGTGCGGTGCATCCGACATGGGCTCGAATCCGTCGAAGATCAAGTCTCCGTGGATGTCGGACGAGTAGTTCAAGTTTCCAAATCTGACCTGATGGCCAGGGGTGTAGCTCTCGATCTGCTCCAGATGGCCAAGTGAATTGGCCCGCAGTGCGAAGCCACCGAATACGAAGATCTGTCCGGGGAGAAAAACCTCACCCTGGACCGCATCGCTAGCGATGATCGAAGGAGCCATCGAGCCTTATGGTGGTGGCATAGTGGAACTCTCAACGAAAGCACCAATGTTGGTGTCAAAACCGGCGGATCTCGGGTAGGGGGTCTCGAACTGTGCGTCTAAGGCGGATGGTAATAAAAGGCAGGGGACATGATGTTTACCCAGGTTCGGGCCCTCTTGATGGAGGTAAAACCCTACGTCCTGCTTGATTGTTCTTGATGATATGAGTATTACAAGAGTTGATCTACCACGAGATCGGAGAGGCTAAACCCTAGAAGCTAGCGTATGGTATGATCGTATGTTGTCCTACGGACTAAAACCCTCCGGTTTATATAGACACCGGAGGGGGCTAGGGTTACACAAGGTTGGTTACAAAGGAGGAGATATACATATCCGTATTGCCTAGCTTGCCTTCCACGCCAAGTAGAGTCCCATCCGGACACGGGACGAAGTCTTCAATCTTGTATCTTCATAGTCCAACAGTCCGGCCAAAGGATATAGTCCGTCTATCCGTAGACCCCCTAATCTAGGACTCCCTCAGTAGTAACGCTATGTTTTATTTGGTGAATACACCTATGTTTGAACAGGAAGCTCCCAAGTGATCTTTCTGTAATGACAAAGACTCATTATTCTTGAAATGAAATAACAAAGGCCCTGATTTATCAGGGATGCCAGCTCTATTATATTCCTTATAATATATACATCATCAAAATATGTACATCACAAGAGCAGATGGCTTCAGGTGTAGTAAGGTCGAAGATGAGCAATATTCCACGGCCGGCGGGTCTCCTCCTCTGACGTGCGTGAGTCCTTGTGGTCTCGAACATCGATAAGGTAGTATGAGCCATCGTTCAAATTATTGCTGACCACAAAGGGTCCTTCCCAAGGTGGGGATAACTTGTGCATATCCGTATGATCCTGGATAAGCCGGAGCACGAGGTCCCCTTCTTGAAAGGTTCTGGTTTTGACCCGGCGGATGTGATAATAGCGCAAATCTTTCTGGTAAATCGTCGAACGAGCCGCCGCAAGGTCACGCTCCTCATCCAACAAGTCAAGTGCATCCTAACGTGCTTTCTCGTTATCAGCTTCTACATAAGCCGCCACTCGAGGCGAATCATGATGAATGTCACTGGGGAGAACTGCCTCTGCTCCGTAAACCATGAAGAAAGACGTATAACCTGTAGATCTGTTAGGGGTAGTATTGATTCTCCATAACACAGAAGGTAACTCCTCCACCCAACAACCCAGCGTCCTTTGTAAAGGAACCATAACCTGGGGCTTGATGCCTTTCAGGATCTCTTGATTAGCTCTTTCTGCTTGACCATTAGACTGGGGGTGAGCCACTGATGATACATCAAGCCAGATGTGTTCACGTTGACGAAATTCCTCCATGGCCCCCTTGGATAGATTAGTGCCATTATCAATTATAATACTATGGGGAAAACCAAAGTGGAAAATCACCTTTTTCATGAATTGAACCATCATCGCCGCATCACATTTACTGACCGGCTCTGCTTCAATCCACTTTGTAAACTTATCGACCGCCACCAGGAGATGTGTCTTTTTGTCTTTGGACCTTTTGAAAGGTCCAACCATATCAAGCCCCCAGACTACAAACGGCCAAGTAATTGGAATCATTCTCAACTCTTGAGCCGGCACATGGGCGCGTAGTGCGAATGTCTGACAACCATCACATCTACTGACTAGATTCTCTGCATCAACGTGCGTCGTCAGCCAATAGAACCCATGACAAAAAGCTTTGGCTATGAAAGATTTAGACCCGGCATGATGACCACAATCCCCTTCATGAATCCCTCGTAGAATCTCACAGCCTTCTTCAGGAAAAACACAATGTTGAAATGCCCCTATGACACTACGATGATGCAATTCTACATTGACAATAGTCATTGATTTAGACCGCCGGGTTATCCGTCTGGCCAAAGTTTCGTCCTCAGGTAACTCACCAGGGGTCATATAAGCCAAATATGGAATTTCCAATCAGGAATTACATGAAGAGCCGCCACCAGTTGTGCTTCCGAGTCAGGAATAGCCAAATCCTCCTCTGTAGGTAATTTAACAGAAGGGTTATGCAGAATATCCAGGAAAGTGTTAGGTGGCAACGGCTTACGTTGAGACCCTAACCGGCTTAAAGCATCAGCCGCCTCATTTTTCCTGCGATCAACATGTTCAACTTGATAACCCTTAGAGTGACCCACAATAGCATCAACCTCTCGATGGTAAGCCGCCATGAGTGGATATTTGGAATCCCAAGTGCCAGAAACTTGTTGAGCCACGAGATCTGAGTCGCCGAAACACCGCACCCAACTTAAACTCATCTCCTTAACCATCCGAAGACCATGGAGCAAGGCCTCATACTCGGCTGCATTGTTAGTACAAGGGAACATCAGCCGGACAACATAAGAAAATTTGTCACCTCATGGGGAAGTTAATACAACTCCAGCCCCCGAGCCTTCCAAGTGCCTAGATCCATCGAAGTGACTAGTCCAATACGTGTTGTCCGGCTTCTCCTCAGGCGTCTGTAACTCTGTCCAATCATTGATAAAATCCACAAGTGCTTGAGACTTGATGGTTGTACGGGGCACATACTTTAAACCATGAGGACCAAGCTCAATGGCCCACTTGGCTACCCGACCAGTGGCTTCTCTGTTTTGAATGATATCCCCTAAGGGGGCAGAACTAACCACAATGATAGGATGACCCAGAAAATACTGCTTAAGCTTCCGGCTAGCCATAAAAACCCCATACACCAGCTTCTGCCAATGTGGATACCTTTGTTTGGACTCAATAAGGACTTCACTGATGTAGTAAACCGGCTGTTGAACCGGATATTCTTTGCGAGTTTCCTTCCTTTCCACTACAATGGCAACACTGACAACTCGGCTATTGGCAGCCACATATAACAACAAGGGCTCCTTGTCAATGGGAGCAGCAAGAACTCGCGGCTCAGCCAATTGTTTCTTCAAGGCCTCGAATGCCTGATTAGCAGCATCACTCTAGACAAAGTGATCTGTCTTCTTCATCATCTGGTAGAAAGGAATAGCCTTCTCACCCAACCGGCTTATAAACCGGCTTAAGGCCGCAATACGACCCGCCATGCGTTGAACGTAATTAATACACGTCGGCTTAGCCAGAGAGGTGATTGCTTTTATGTTCTCCGGGTTAGCCTCAATGCCCCGTTCTGAAACTAGAAAACCCAATAGTTTGCCGGCTGGCACACCAAAAACACACTTGGCCGGGTTAAGCATCATCTTATAAACCCGGAGGTTGTCAAAGGTCTCCTTCAAATTGTCAATCAAGGTTTCCTTATTTCTAGATTTCACCACAATGTCATCCACATAGGCATGCACATTACGATCGATTTGATCGTGAAGGCAATTTTTCACACACCGTTGGTAAGTCGCCTGGGCGCTCTTGAACCCAAAAGACATAGACACATAGCAGAAGGATCCAAATGGAGTGATGAAAGTCGTCTTCTCCTGGTCCTTAACTGCCATCTTGATCTGATGATAACCAGAATAAGCATCCAAAAAGCTCAAACGCTCACAACCCGCCGTAGCATCAATAATCTGATCAATACGAGGGAGAGCAAAGGGATCAACCGGACAAGCCTTGTTTAAGTCCGTGTAATCCACACACATACGCCACATGCCGTTTTTCTTAAGCACCAGCACCGGGTTAGCCAACCACTCAGGGTGAAAAACTTCAACAATGAAACCAGCCGCCAAGAGCCGCGCCACTTCTTCACCAATGGCTATACGCCTCTCTTCATTAAAATGACGAAGAAACTGCTTGACCGGCTTGAACTTCAGATCAATATTAAGAGTGTGGTCAGCGAGTTCCCTCGGTACACCTGGCATGTCAGAAGGTTTCCATGCAAAGATGTCCCGGTTCTCACGGATGAACTCGATGAGCGCGCTTTCCTATTTCGGATCCAGATTAGCATTGATGCTGAACTTCTTGGATGAATCGCCAGGAACAAAATCAACTAGCTTGGTGTCATCCGCCGATTTAAACTTCAAGACCGGATCATGCTCCATAGTTGGCTTCTTCAAAGATGTCATATCGGCCAGGTCGACATTGTCTTTATAAAACTTCAATTCCTCTATTGCGTAGACAGACTCAGCATAGGCTGCATCACCTTCCTCACACTCCAAAGCTATCTTCCGGCTTCCATACACCGTGATGGTCTCCTTGTGACCCGGCATTTTGAGCTGTAGATAAACATAACAAGGCCTTGTCATAAACTTAGCATAAGCCGGCCGTCCAAATAGAGCATGGTAAGGGCTCTTGATCTTCACCACTTCAAAGGTCAACGTCTCAGACCTAGAATCATAATCATCCCCAAATGCTACCTCCAGAGCTATTTTTCCAACCGGGTATGCCTACTTACCAGGCACCACACCGTGAAAGACAGTGTTTGATGGCTTAAGATTTTTATCAGTTAACCCCATGCGACGGAAGGTTTCATAATAAAGGATATTGATGCTGCTCCCTCTGTCCATGAGTACCTTAGTGAATTTATATCCTCCAACCTGAGGTGCTACCACCAAAGCCAAGTGACCCGGATTATCAACCCGGGGCGGGTGATCCTCACGACTCCACATAATGGGCTGCTCAGACCAATGCAAGCAACGAGGAACTGCCGGCTCAACGGCGTTCACGGCCCTTTTATGGAGCTTTTGATCCCGCTTGCATAAACTCGTGGTGAAGACGTGGTACTGCCCACTATTCAATTGCTTCGGGTTACTCCGATATCCAGATTGTTGTTGCTGTTTCCCCTGACTGGACTGTTGATGATAACCGCCCTGATTTCCTTGATTTCTGCTTTAGGGGTATGAAACGACAATGTCAGGGGAAACAGCCACCACCGTAAAAATCGGTATTAGAACCGCCACCACCGTAACCCGGGCCATGAGAACCGGAACCCGAGCCGCCGCCTGGCCCATGATTGTCTTGGAACAAGTTGGAATTTTTGAACTCTTTCATAATATGGCAGTCCTTCCAAAGGTGACTGGATGGTCTTTCCTGCGTGACATGCTTTGGGCAGGGCTGATTCAGCAGCCGCTCAAGATTGACACCTGATCCTCCCGTCCGAGGAGGTGGTTTTCCCTTACGATGTTGGCCATTATTTTGCATATTGGTGTTAGACACAAAATAAAAATTATTATCAGCCTTGCGCTTACCATTGTTCCCTTGACTCATCGGGTTATTGGGCTGCCCCTTGGTGCTGCTACTCTTCTTTCCCTTACCCGGCTTTTCCTCATCAGACTCGGGATCCTTGGTACTATCAGAGTCGGCATATTTAACCAGAGCCACCATGAGCGTCCCCATGTCATTGCAGTGGCGTTTAAGTCACCCTAATTTCTGCTTTAGGGGTATGAAACGACAATTGTTTTCCAACATTAGGGCTGCCGAATCAGCCTTGATACGAAACGACGAGTGTAGAATTGTTGAGACCCGGCGCACCCAATGGGTTGTCGACTCACCCTCTTCTTGAACACATGCAGCCAAGTCTACAATTGACATAGGCTGATTGCACGTGTCTTTGAATTGCTAGATAAACTGGGCCCTTAACTCGGCCCATGATCCAATGGAGTTGGCTGGTAGCCCCTTTAACTAGGTACGAGCCATTCCTTTCCAACATAATGGTGAAATACTTAGCACATGCAGCATCATCGACGTCCAACAACTCCATCGCCATCTCATAACTTTCAACCCACGTTTCAGGGGGTAAATCAGCTATGTAGTTGGGCACTTTACGAGGACCCTTGAAATCCTTGGGCAGATGTACATTACATAGAGACGGTACTAAACATGGTACTCCCAAGGATCTGGAAGTCACGCCTAACTCCACCGAAGTTATCAGATAAACCGGAGACGGTTGACGAGTCGCGTTCTGAGCCGCCGTCTCAGCCTCACGACGTACTCTATCCTGATCCATCAGGGCCTGAGTATTATGGGGCGGGTCATGTCCACGGGGCGGGTTACGATGCTGCTCACTTCTTGACACCACTGGGGAGTCCATGTGTCTGCTATAACTCTGGCTTGGGTGAGGGGTTGAATGGACCCTCTCACGACTGTAAGAATAAGCTTCCTGCTGCACCAATGATGTCTGAAGAAGATCTCTAGCCCTCCGTGTTTCAACCGCAGCTGGAGACTCTCCTTCAACTAGGAGAGCCGCCAATCGCGCCGCCGCAGCAATCATGTTATCCAAAGGGTTAGAGTAATGACCCGGTGGTGTCGGCACATGTTGTGGCATATTATTCTGACGAGGTAGATCTGTCGTGCGCGGTTGAGCCGGCACTCCAGTCCCCATCACAGTTACTACCCGGTTTACCCCTGGCGGGTCACTGGTCCCTGCACCAGGTGTGTTGAAGATATTTCTTGCCTCGTAAACCGGAGGCAGACGACTTCGGTGCCTTCTCCTCAGAACTTCATTTGACGCGTTCTGATCCAACGAGAGCCGGAAGGAATCGACCTGGATTCTTTGCGCCTAAGCCTCCAAGGTGGTTCTTTCCGCAGTCATCCTTGCGTCCTCCGCTGCCAGATCCTCCTTGGCTTGAGCTATCTCATCTCGCAGCTTCGCAACTTCCACGTTATGCTGAGCTTGATTTGCTGGGTTAACCTCTATTGTCAACAATGTTGTCAAAGTGTCCAGTAAATCAGATAGGACCTGAGCCGGCGGGCGCACGGGGCCTCCTGCCACGGCCGCCGGTGCTGCTGCTGACCCGGAAACCATTGTTGTCGCAATTGAAGAATTATGTACTGGCTGTGTACCGGCCATGAAAATCGCGACCCGGTTCGGCGGCTCATAGGAGTCCGGAATACTGCCGCCATCGGAATAGCCCCCAAGCCTGTCGTCCTGCAGTTGATACAACGAAGCAGTCTCGCCCGTGGACGAATCACCCTCAGAGTATATCTCCGTCTCACTGCCAGACACGGATCCTTCCTCAAATTCTGCTCCATGGATGAATCCCACGAAGGCATGAATTCAGGCTGAACTCGGGCGGGTCTCGCACGCTGAACTGTCTAGATGATGTCGGTGCAGGTGTCCGGCTCAAGGCCCATCACGCTGATTTTGCCGATGAAGACATGAATTCCGCCGAAGGGGGCCCGGTACCCATACTCGATTGAGCCGGCCTCGGGGCCTAGCCTGCGTCGTCGATGTAAAGCTTGTCGCGACGACTCTTGGTCATCCGGCCCACAACATACCCTTTGATCCCTTCAAAGTTGCCCTATAAGAACTCGAAACCACCGTGCGTTGGCCCCACGGTGGGCACCCACTGTCATGGAATTGTCACGGCAGATGTCCTAGTGTGAGGACTTAGTCCTGGAGCCATCGCACTAGGTTAGCTTAAAGGGGTTAAACGAGACAAAGGACACGGGAGTTTATACTGGTTCGGCCCCTTGCGGTGAAGGGAAATGCCTACTCCAGTTGAGGTGGTATTGCTTATGTCTCGATTACCAGGGAGCGAATACGCTTGACCTACGATCTATTGTCTCTTGCCCTAAACTGCCGCCGGGTCGTCCCTTTATATAAACAGGTTGACGCCCACCGGCTTTACAGAGTCCCAGCCGGTTCATATAACGTGTCCGGCTCGGTGACCAAATACACATGCCTTACAATACAAGTCATACATATACGGCGGTTTACGCTTATGGGCTTTAAGCCGCCTCTGGGCCTTGGGCCTTTTAACGAGTCTTCATAGTGAACCGCCATATTCGACGCCTTTATGGGCTTTGTCTTGATAGACCTCCGTGGCTTAACCCGGCCCCTCCTGGGTTGGTTAACCCAATAGTTGCATCCCCAACAACCCTTGTGGGTCCTCTGTCTATATGAAGCCTTTGGACCATATGAAGCCTTTAGTCTGGGGTTTGTCTTCTTCCCAGGTGGTGTCATGATGACATTCATAGGAAGCTTCTCAAGACAGCTTTTGGGGACCCAGATCTTCTTTAGAGGTGGTCCATTCCTGCAGTTAGTACCAATATACCTGGCAAACACTTTGCCATTCTGTTTTTTTATTTATAATTTGCATCAAAGGATTCATCAATGATAATAGGGTTATCACGAGTGATCCAGATAAGGTAGATGGATCCACTGAAGGTCCCTTTGCATCAACCCATGTGGTTTTGGGTTACTGCTCAGGCTTCCAGTAAGAACCATCAACATTCATTTTCCTCTCGAACCCAACACCCTCTTTCCTAGGGTTTCGATTCAGAATATGTTTCTTGAGGACATCACATAGTGTCTGATGGCCTTTGAGGCTTTTGTACATCCCTGTTTCAAGCAATGTCTTCAACCTAGCATTCTCATCAGCAATAGTAGTGGTATCCTCGGAAGAGGTGTTAGTTACCACATCAGCAGTTGAAGATATTGCAACAGTAGCAGAAGTAGAACATTCAGCAACAGAGACAGCATTATCACGCTCAAGACATTTTAAACATGGTGGCTCAAAGTCTCCCTGAGCGGAACTGATCTGTTGAGCATGAAGTGAATCGTTCTCCTTTTGAAGATCTTCATGAGACGCTCTTAGGTTCTCAAGTTCTTGCTTCCTTTGAAGATAATCATAGGAAAGCTTCTTATGAGTAGCTGAGAGAGTTGCATGACGAATTTCGAGTTCTTCGTACTTAACGTGAAGATTTTTTATGTCTTCAATTAAGGACTGAGTTCGATTCATTTCCGCGTCCAACAGGTCATCGCTTTTGTCTAGCAACTTTTGAATATGTTCCATAGCAATTTGTTGTTCAGTTGCAATTTTAGCAAGTGTTTTGTAGCTACGTTTGGATTCACATTCAGAGTCATCTTCACTGGATGTTTGAAAGTAAGCATCGCGCGAGTTTACCTTGGCACCACGTGCCATGAAGCAGTAGGTCGGAGCAGAGTCATCCTCATCATCAGCTTCGGCGTCGACGACGTGGCCATTGTCTTCGGTGTTGAAGATGGACTTGGCGACGTAAGCCGAAGCTAGAGCCAGGCTTGCCACGCCTAAATCAGAATCCTCCTCAGACTCAACCTCCGCCTCCTCAAAAGAAGACTCCTCTGAATCCATTTCCTTGCCAACAAACGCACGAGCCTTGTTGGACGAGCTCTTCTTGTGAAATGAAGATTTTGATGAAGACTTTAAAGAAGACTTTGAGGATTTCTTCTTCTTCTTATCGTCGGAATCATATTTCTTGCTCTTCTTCTTTTTCTTCTTCTTCTTCTTCTTCTTCTTCTTAGATTCCTTGTCCCATTGAGGGCACTCAGAGATGTAGTGACCAGGTTTCTTGCATTTGTGGCATGTTCTCTTCTTGTGGTCATGAGTAGAAGCTTCATCATTTCTTGAGCTGGATCTTGAAGACTTTCCGAAGCGATTCTTCTTGGAGAACTTTTGGAACTTCTTCACGAGCATAGCTATCTCCTTTCCAATGTCTTCAGGATCCTCAGAACTGCAGTCAGATTCTTCTTCAGATGAGGAGACAACTTTTGCCTTCAAAGCACGGGTTCGACCATAGTTGGGACCATAGATGTCTCTATTCTCAGATAACTGAAACTCATGTGTGTTGAGCCTCTCAAGTATGTCAGACATATCAAGATCTTTGAAGTCAAGACATTCTTGTATCATTAGGGCCAGGGTGTCGAATGAGCTGTCAAGTGATCTCAGGAGCTTCTTGACGATTTCATGCTTGGTGATCTCAGTGGCGCCAAGTGCGTGAAGCTCATTTGTGATATCAGTGAGGCGATCAAATGTGAGCTGGACATTCTCATTTTCGTTTCTCTTGAAGCGGTTGAAGAGATTGCGAAGAACATCAATCCTTGAATCTCTCTGAGTTGAGACGCCTTCGTTAACCTTGGAGAGCCAGTCCCAGACCAGCTTCACAGTTTCCAGTGCACTCACACGGTCGTACTGTCCTTTGGTTAGATGACCACAGATGATGTTCTTGGCAGTCGAATCTAGTTGTATGAACCTCTTGACATCAGCAGCGGTGACACCTTCACCGACCTTGGGAACGTCATTCTTGACGACATACCAGAGGTCGACATCAATGGCTTCAAGCTGCACGCACATCTTATTATTCTAGTAGGGGTAATTAGTGCTATCAAAGACCGGGCACGCAACGGAGACCTTGATTATCCCTGCAGTCGACATAGCTAAAACTCCAGGTGGTTAAACAGAATCACACAGAACAAGGGAGCACCTTGCTCCGATACCAATTGAAAGTGCTAGTTATCGACTAGAGGGGGTGAATAGGTGGTTTTTATGAAAGCCTTCAAAACACGAGGTCTTTGAAGACAAACAGTAGAAATGAACCTATTGATATGCAACGAAAGATAGACTACACTAGACAAGCCATAGTCAAGTAAGCAATGTAGTGAAAGCACGAAGACTATCAGCAGCTAGGTAGTATGGATCAGGATGGAAGACAATATGAAGCCAAACAGGAAATAGTCTTCACTCAGTGAAGTCAAACAGATCAGACAAGCAGGCAATGACTTCACGAAGACAAACTATAAAGTAAAGGGAAGTGGAGGATGGAACCAGTTGCTTGGACAAGGATTTGGTAGACCAGTTCTAGTTGCTGTGACAACTGTACGGCTGGTTAGGGAGGCTGAGATTTAACTCAAAAGACTGCGTCTTCACCTTATTCCCCTTGAGCTAAGGACACCCAGTCCTCGCCCAATCACTTTGGTAAGTCTTCAAGGTAGACTTCCAAACCTTCACAGACTTCGTTCATCGGTGATCCACAATGACTCTTGGATGCTCAGAACGCGACGCCTAACCGGCTAGAGGATTCACAGCCCTCAAGTGTAACAAGTCTTCAGTTCACACGGACAGAAAGACTTCGGTGATGCCTAACACTCTTTGGCTCTGGGTGGTTTGGGCTTTTTCCTCGCAAGGATCTCTCTCTCTCTCTCTCAAATGCTTCAGAGGTGGGTTGCTCTCAAACGACAAAAGCTATGCACTAACTCTGAGCAGCCACCAATTTATGGTGTAAGGGGTGGGCTATTTATAGCCAGGAGGCAACCCGGCCTGATATGTCCGAAATGACCCTGGGTCACTAAGGAACCGACACGTGTCCAGTGGTCGGATTTCAAACACACGCGACAACTTTACTTGGGCTACAAGCGAAGCTAACTTATCCAACTCTGGATAAGATTTGCTCTCATTGTCTTCGCTCGAAGACATAGGATTTAGGTTGAGCATCACATCAGTCACTCTGACTTTGTTCACTTGGACCCCACTTAACAGTACGGTGGTTCCTATGACTCAACAAGGAAGAAAAGGAAACTACGAAACAACTATGTCTTCGCACTCCATAGTCTTCAAGTGAATGTCTTCACATGTCATAATCTTCATCATGAATGTCTTCACGAACCACCATTGTCTTCAATGTCTTCACACATTTTTAGGGGTCATCTCTGGTAGGTAAATCGAATCAATAAGGGACTACTACCTGTGTTATCCTGCAATTCTCACAAACACATTAGTCCCTGAACCAAGTTTGTCGTCAATACTCCAAAACCAACTAGGGGTGGCACTAGATGCACTTACAGAACCCCTACTCCTAAGTGTTCCACTCTTGTTGCACCAACCCCATCATTCGTCTCTCTCTCTATGTGTGTGTGAGAGAGAGAGAGGGAGAGAGAGAGAAGAGAGAGGGAGGGAGAGAGATCCTATGAGTCATGGGAATGGTTTGATTGAAGATATTTTGACTTCTACCAAGTGATTTTGTTTTGCTTGTTACTCTTGGAGGATGTGTGTCTCCTAGACGGTCAGGGGTCACTTGATAGCCTCCATCCACTATATTGCGAAGGAATCAAGAGTTTGTAAAGGCTCGAAGATCGCCTACTTAATGAAGATCTACGCCTTAGTGATGCTTGACATTGGAGATCGATATGCCATTGGAGATTGATATGCCATGGTGGAAGCACTACTAGGGAAAAACCTAGCAGTAGCGCGGGTAAAATGCTTATCAGTTGCGCGGGCAGCCGCGCTACTGATACGGCGCTACAGCTAACGCTTAGCAGTAGCGCGTGTTGACCCACGCTATTGCTGTCTAGGGATAGCAGTAGCGGTCATCGCAAAAACGCGTTGCTGCTAATATCTATAGCGCCCTAGTATAAAAGGCGCTACTGCTAAGACCTCGTTGCTACTAAAGCCATACCCCGCGCTACTGTTATTAGTTTCTGATTTTTTTTCTGCTTCATATTTTGTGCTGCTGAATTTTGTTTAGTGTTTTATACAATAGTCTCTAGCATATCATACACATACAAATCTGATCATATCATACACATACAAATAGTCTCATCAAATTGATCATGTCATCACCATAATCATCATTCAATACAAAATGATGTCTCTCGTCATCATCTCGAAATAGCGATACAAGTTATGAGATGTCTCGAATACTTGCAACTACATCGTCATCCATCTAAACAATGATATAGACAAGAAGAGCTATCACTATATGAGTGAGAGCGAAACTATGTAGTACATGAGGCGACGGTTATGAGTCCTCTCTCGCGTTAGCGTGAACCTCAAGTAACTAGCTTCTGCTTCTTGTTTTCTTTTGAACCATTTATGGCTGGCGCCCGAGAACCGTGCTCGGATCATTTACCCTGCACATAATCATCATTTTCTGAATATAACATGTCCAAAACATCACATGTCCAAATTCCAAATATGATATCTCCAAATCACATGTCCACATATCACATGTCCACTTCAAATTTGCATATAACACGAAGAAAAATATAGAACTTGAAGAAAAATGCAAGAAGTTTTTTTAAATAGCAACAACTGCTTTAACTAAAAAATAGCAATAGTTTGAAACCTAGGGTTCATACTAACTACCACTAAAAAATAGCCACTAATATGTCCTGGGTTTTTTTAACTAGTGTTCATACTACCTAGTTGAATAGAGTTCATACTAATTGTAATTAACTAACTAGCACTAAAAATAGCCTAGGGTTCATACTAACTAGCACTAAATAGCTAGGGTTCATACTAAGAGAGAGAGAGAGAGAGAGAGAGAGCAGAGAGCAGAGAGCAGAGAAGAGGGGAGGGGGAGAGTGCTTACAGAGGGCGGGGAGAGAGATGTGGTCCGGGGAGACGGCGGCACCGAGGCGTGGCGAGGCAGGGTCGGGGAAGACGGCGGCGAGACGGGGTCAGGGGAGATGACGGTGAGGCGGGGTCGGGGGAGACGGTGGCGAGGCGGGACGAGGAAGACGACGGCGGAGAGCGAGGGTAGGGGCTGCGGCGAGGTCGAGGTCGAGGAGGAGGAGGCACAGGCATCGTGGCCAGACTCCGGCGGAGAGCGAGGGCAGGGGCTCCGGCGAGGGCGAGGGCAGGGGCTCCGGCGAGGGCGAGGGCAAGGGCTCTGGAGGAGGCAACGAGGGGGAGAAGAGAGAGTGGGGAATTGGGGGAGGAAGCAGAGGAGGGAAGCCCGCGCAGGGGGTTATGTCAAAATAGTTTTAGCAGTAGCATGGAAAAAGAAAACGCGTTGCTGCTAAAATACGTATCAGTAGCGCGCTTCTCACAAACTCGCTACTGCTAAGCTAGGACCGTCCTGTGGACAAGTTCAAACTTAGCAGTAGCGCCCTACCCTAAAAGCGCGCTACTACTAATTTGATAGCAGTAGCGCGGTTTGTAGAAGGGCGCTACTATTATACCTAGCATGTCGGCAATGGTGTGGCAATTATAGTAGTAGCGCGTTTTATTCCTGCCGCGCTACTACTAAGTGGATAGCAGTAGCGCCCTTTCTGACCACGCGCTACTGCTAAGTAGTAGTAGCGCCTCATTTTAACACGCGCTACTGGTAAAATTTTGTGTATAAGGTTTTTTCTAGTAGTGAAGGTTGGTTGTACTTGGTGGGCCCTTGGTGCACAACACAACCGGGATCCCCGAGTGACCCTAGAACCAATTGGTTCGAAGCTTCCATCGACATGGGACTAGGATAGCACCAACTATACGACCATGGGAAATACATCGTTGAGCCCATGTTTGGAATCGCCAAGCCCATGCTGCTTTTCGCGCAGCCATACACTTTGAAGTTGATTTTTAAGTGCTCCTAAAGACCTACTAGAAAGTTGTTGCTTCGAAAATGTGAACTACTAAAACAAGGTGTAGTATTTTTTTTATGGGACTGTTCACCCCACCCCCCTAGTCCTTCAACACTAAATCCCAACACAATGCCGCTGAAATAACCCGAGGCCACCGCCTCGGAGCCCATGCTCTGCCATGAGCGCTACACTATCCAGCTCTGTCATGCTGGTGTCGAGCGAAGGAGGAGCTCTACCTTAGCTCATCGCTTTGTGAGTTTTGCTTGGTGTTAATGAGGGAAGCGAGGAAATGTGGCCGCGGCGCTAGGGTTCGCCGTTCGCCCGGGACACTTCCCTGGAGATGAGGCAGGCATGCCAATCCCAAGAAAAGTAATGCGAACATGTGGGACAATGCCGGGCAAGCATCTCACGACAAAGTTCCCAGGACTCAAGCTTCCAAAACAGACATACTTTCTATGTGGTTACGATGATGAAAACATTTTCTATCATGTTGCTTTCGCGCGCTACCAAAAGGTCCCGTTCTTGTGGCTACCTACGTGCGTCAAGGTAGGGTAAGCCTTGGAGTGTTGTTCGTGACTAAACATTTAACTCATGCCATTTTCAGAACTTCCGAACCATCTTTGGCTACACAGAAATACATAACTGGTGTTTTTCCATAAGCGACCTAGGATATATTGTTTCAGGGACAATTTTCAACCACAATATGTCAGTGATCAACCAGAGTGTAACATATGGTCATATTTGTGAAAATAATTCAGCAAGCGCATTCGCCGACATATGCAGAGGGTGCCATGTTCATGTGCAAACCAGAATATATGTAGACACCTACGATTTCTCAAAATCTACATTGCATTGTTTCTATTATTCTTATTACATACTTACGTGCAAGAATAGTAGGAACACTGCACTACATTTGGTCACTCGGTAAAACAAAATATTGTTTTTGCAGTTAATTTAGACATACTTTTACATAGCACTGAGTGGTTGGTGAAGCATGCCGTCGGCCAACATCAGTCCCCCCAAAGTCGGCCCAGATCCGCTCATTCCTGTCTACAACGAATAGCCGGAACACCTGGACAATTGTTTCTGTAAAATAAATATACTCTACATGTTATTATCTAAGAGAGGGATAGCTGAAAACCATATCCATTGAACCAACAAAAAAACTAGAATAATTCATACACCATAGAAAGAAGAAGAACAGCTAATACCAGTAAGTTCCATAAAAATACCAATAGTGCACAAAGTTACCTTGTAAAGTTTATAAAAGAGCAAAGTTGCTACAGATTAGCTAGGATGTCTCTCATCTCATTCACAGATGTCACCGTTTCGTTGGGATATATTTTGGCAATCAGTTTGAGGAAGGTTGTATATTTATCGAGAAACTCCTTCTGCAACCAACAGATCATCCAGCAAAGGTAAGCAAGATATTACTTGTAGTTAATCAGAATGAACTACTCATGATTTTCTAGCTAATTACTACCAGCACTGATAAAATGCACCAGGTCACACGAAACTAACGTGTATCAATATGGAACTGGCACTCATCAACACTCATTATCCAAAGGAACCATGTTTCTCCTACTTTGCAAATTTCAATGGAAGGGAGATTCCCTGATCATCTTTTAGTTTATATTTAAGAAGATGGAATACCTTGCATTTTTCCCATAGAGAAGGTAGCAACTCTTCTGCAGTCATATTTTTCTGTAGTTTCCTGTACATTGCAGTGATTGTTTTGTCCAGCTGTTATAAATTTAAAAGGAGTATTAAGAAAAAAATATTTGAGACGATCTCAGATAGTTCGTAGGGAAGAGAAGTAAACTGATTCTACTCTTTACATACACCAGTTAAGCTGGACTTCAGCATCTTGCGGAAGTCTACCTTCGACATTCCAACTTGGAAGGCTATCTGTACAATCATGTCATAAGAGAGATCCATGGAAAAATATATTGGCAAAAGGATCATTGGGCACTACACCTTGTGTATGTAAACATTTTTAAGCGTTGAATAGTCAGAGATGTGTATGTGTCTGGAAGCAAACACATGAATCTAGAAAAATAAATTTTTTCACTTGGAAAGCATGAATAATTAGTATTTTTTTGTTCCTATTTATATTAAAACAAATCGCAATTAAATTCCATGTTACTATTGGTGGTGACATATAACTATTTTGCTTTTCTGGCCAGAATATATAAGTGATCAAGAAATGCACCATGGTCTGGAATGGGTTAAAAAAATAGGTGCACAGAACAATATTAGCAAATGTTCACACTGAAGGTTAAAAAAAATAGGTCCAGAGAAAATGCAGCTTCGAAATTACGATAAATAAATGATATTAAATTTCACACTGAAGTGAAGGGCCAAATGCCACTACTTACCTCCTCAGGGCTCATGTTGTACATCAATTCCTCGATTTTCCGAGCAAATTGGAATAATTTTTCGAAGTGCTGAAAGAAAAAAAAATATGCAGAAAAAAATTGGAATGTGGTAGTATAAATGCCTCGGTGTATTACATGGCCAAATGCAGTATGGGACCGAAAGAAGTTGCAAACAACTTACAATATATATGACAAGATTAATATGGCGCGAGCAAGCTTGTTCATAAGCTTCACTGGCTTGATGATAATATTTAGCAAGTGTTGGCACAACATTCGCTAAATCATATAGACTGTACATCAGATCAAATATAAAATGTTAATAAGTTGTTGAGACCACCAGGTATTCTGGATAATCATGGGTAGATATCCAGCATTCCAATAGAAGTTGTGTAAACTCTTGAGCAAAGTTGTACGTTGAAGGTACACCAATT